>NC_090932.1:1374615881-1374918912 GCF_040938575.1 Ambystoma mexicanum
TCCCAAGCTCTGATTCTCTCTAGGCTGGACTACTGTAACAGCTTTTTTCTAAATCTACCTTCCTCCACTCTCCGCCCTTTACAACTAATCCAGAGCAGGACCGCAAGACTTGTCCTTGGCCTCAAGCCCTGGGATCGTATCTCTCCAGCTCTGAAATCTCTAAATTGGCTCCCAGTGGATGCAATGATTACATTTAAAACTCTTTGCATTGTCCACTGGCTAAGTTTGACTTACCACCATGCCAAATTTCGATTTTGGCCAGAGGTCTCTCCTTTGTGCCAACAACCGACACAGATTGGTATGGAATGGAAACTGAGATACGACATTTCTTTTGTAGCCTACGACCCTATATGTTCTTTATGGACCATAATGAGTAAGATGATGACCCAGACACAGGCCTACACCCATAGTCGTCCTTTACACTATCAGATAACCAGATCCCTGATGACTTACTCACCTTTGAGAGATCTGTTCTCAAAGACATCAAACAGATGAGAAAAAGAAAGAACAAAATACATCAGAATCTGATCACGGGCGAAAGAAAAGCTCTGAAGGACTTATCTAGTCACACAATCTGCCATGTCCCAGCCTGACTGGAGAATCTCACATGCAACCTCCTTTCCATCACTAACAAGGCAAGTGAAACCCTTGTTTACTTTGTGCACATGTAGATTCTCTGCTGCTGCAAAGATCACATTCTGCAAATAGTGGGTATACTTGGTAGACAGGGTGCAGGTGGAATTTACTGCCCATAAGTCGAGCCTGCCAGACGCTAATCATTTTTGGTAAAACACATCCAACTTCTTGCTTTCCCTATAAGGGGCAAAGATGGAAATGTGGCCAACTTAGAGCGCACTGTAAAGGCCTGAACCACCAGACTCTTGGTAGTTGGGTGCGTGGAGATGAACCTGGATCCTTGCTAGGTGTATCAGAGGGAGGAAAAGAGCAGTGTCCATTGATGGAGCTGAAACGCAGCCAGCAGGCATGCATTTGCAGTCTGAAGAGGTACCTTTAATGGGCTCAGAATTCTGTTTTCCTATTTACCTAGCTGGAATAAATGGGTAGAAAGCAGACTCGGACAGAAAGAAGTAGGCTTCTAGATCAGTAGTTCCTGGCATGATGTCACGCTGGTTTGATGCCTCTGTACTGCGGTGGCAGGGACCATGCAGTAGGTGATAGATGACTGACTTAATGACTGTGGGTCTGGTGACGGACTGGGCAGCAGGGGTTGACTATGAGGTGAGTGTGTGTCTTTGTCAATTACGCAATGTCTGCCAAACCCTATTCTAGCCAGAGTTGTTTGTGTTTCATTGCAGGACGACCAGTCCCAAAAAGACATGGGGCAAGTGAGAGTCACAGCATTTAGAACGGAGTCGCTGGCTTCGGGATCAATTCAAAAGCATAAGAACTGATCAAATAATACATCCAAACAACAAAAGGGGACTCACTGCAGAGAGACTGCTTCCTTGCTCGATGGAAAGGGGCAGGGATAGACGGAGATTGGAATGGGAAGAGAAAGGAAAGAGAAGTCAGGGGTATGAAACCCCTGCAATGAGTGGGGGATGGCTGGGTATGGTCAGTTGGAATAGTTGTGAACTGAGAGACCAGGTGGAGGAAGGACTGTGGAGCAGAGCATTGCAGAGTTTGTACTGGAGCTTGTTGCCGGTGAGGTGTTGACTGTGAGAGAGAGTGGTACCGGTCTGGGTAATTGTGGATGTGAATGAGTGAGTGTTATTTGGAGGACTGTGTTCGAGGACATAGATATAAAATAGGAGGTTTATAGAGAGAGAGTGGGCAAGAGACGTGACTGAAAATGCCAAAGGGGCATGTGAGAGAGGGTAGGGGAATGGAGTGGCGAGTAGAGTGGAGAGTAGAGAGAGGATATGGGTTAGGAGAGAAAGGGGTACAGAAAAAAGAGCAGAGAGAGAGTGGGAATATCAGAAAGAGAGCCAGGATGTGAGAAGAGGTGGGAGAGAGTAAAATAGAAGTAGTGAGATCTGGAAGAGGAGAGAGCGGTCAACTGAGAGAGAGATTGAACCGCATGTCTGACATTGGCACCTCATAAGATCATTTCCTATTGAGAAAACTGGGGAGTGCTAAGTCAAGGCACTCTTAGAATAACCATGAAGGAATCCAGATAAATAATGCTTTTGCCTTTAGTCCATCGCCCACAGCAAGGCATGGATAGTAGGTGCTAACGACTGCTAGTCGGAAGACCTAGGAATTAGGGATGCCCACGGGAGGTTGAGAGAGGAAGCCCATTGGATTAGCCTACCCACACCCTGGCCAGAATAAAACCAGTGATTTTTTATCCTTTTGAAAATAAAAACACTTGCACACTCCTTCAGAGTCTGGGATTTATGGAAACCATCCGTCACTATGATCACTTAGATCAAGGTGCATCTTTAGGGGTGTTGCCCCGGGGAATAAATGTGTCTTGCCCCACAATTTTCAAATGTGCAAAATGACAAAGTTCTTTAATTAGCTCTTCATGCCAACTGGTGAGGGTGAGGAGTAGACCCTGGTGAGCAAAATAAGGCACAGAACAGGGTTGCCCCATGGGTAGCCCACATGTCAAGAGTCTTACTGAAACAGAAACCCTGGGCAAATCAACGGGCGCCAGTCGAAACAGGAGCAAGGCGAGCAATTGGAAGCATTGTCACACTAAGCGGCTAATGCTTTGTTGGAAGGTAGTGGCCTGTAGGGATGGGCTACATTATGGAGATTACAAATACAAAGTATGAGGGGGTCAGTTTAATGTTTCAGCTAATGATTCAAATACTCGTGTTCTTTACCACTGATCTACCACTGCACTATTATTTTATGGAGCCATTCTTTTTATGTAAATATGTTTCTGGCATTTTTTATAACTATCGACTGTGGAGAATTCATAATAAATAAACAAAATATAGACATCCATTGAGGTCGTTATGAGTTATTATATTGCTGAAAGGGTCAGGGCCCTATTGCCCTCCATTCAATAAATCCAGGAGCTTTAAAAAAAAAGAAATCACCATGTGTGGGGGCACCGTTCTGGGCATTGTCATCTGGCAGGGGGATAGAATATTGACTCTGCTGTAACCCTGATCTGCTGTAATTATCAGGTTATGCCAACTACATGAAGCATATGTTACCTAAATTCCTCCCACTGTTCTGGCTTAGAAGAGCAAGTGAGGAATGGCATGTTTAAAGGTCATGTGAGTCTCCCAAAGAAACATCATCCTTCTTGGAAAAGGAGAAATGACTCTTCTTTTTACAGGATGAGGAGGAAGGTTTGCTGGGAGAGAGAGACCATGTGAGATCATGTGAGTCTCCCAAAGAAACATCATCCTTCTTGGAAAAGGAGAAATGACTCTTCTTTTTACAGGATGAGGAGGAAGGTTTGCTGGGAGAGAGAGACCGCTTCTCATGCTACTTTTCTTCCCGGGCATCTTTCCATAATCTGGAATCTTCTTGATCCTCCTGTGAGTTGTGTTACATCCTTGTCTCTTCTGGGGACTTGGCCTACTTGGAAGAGGGCTTCAAAGAAGGATACTTGGATAGAATGCGTTTCCCAGACTTTTGGAGGAAGGCGTACAATTTAGTGGCACACTGATGGATAGCCTTTTCCATGCATGGAATGGCAAAAACCACAGTCTTCTGTATCATGTTACTTCCCCAGGAAGTAAAAACAAACCATGTGGGGTAACTGAGGTCATGGTGAACAAATGGTCCCATTTATTCTATCCCTGACACCGTGCTCAGCGACATGGGTGCACACAAACAGAGAAAATGGGTATCTTTGTGGTGCCGCTTGGTGTCTGAAAAAGCTTGCGAAGGCAACTGGTGCTGGAAGGTATATATCTAAAATGAGGAATCGGTGGGAGGAAGGAATTCATTAAACAACAAAGTTATGATGTGAAATAAATGAATGGTTACTATGATTGTTAAGGGAACCACATTACTATTTAAATATTATTTTTTAATGGGGTACACAAAGATAATTATCAATTTCGAGGATCTCCCTATTTTGGCAGATAGGGGCACTCTGGAATATAGTGGTTTGCCCATTATCACACGCTTTGGTTAGCTGTGGAAGGTTTGAACCCGGTCTGTGATTTTGGCACATGACCACCTATCTTCTCAGACCTGGTGAGCAGAAATATCATTAATGCTTAGGTTATCAACTCGTAAAGCAATACTGTTTTATAGAGATGCATTGAAAAGTAAAACCTTCACCTACTAAATCAAACAGACAAATATTCAAAGCATTTAAGCAAACAGTTTGATAGTAGGATGGATTGCTGTTGTAGCACGTAACATGTGTTCATATTGTCAGATGCGCGTTAGCAAGAGCCACCCCAGTTGTTGCTGAGAGCAGTGTGACCATGGAAAGACACATATCTAAAAGGAGGTGAGTTATTTATGCTAAAAGTAGAATGAGAACAGCAGTGACACAGGCATTCCCTGTGGTTGGTAGCGGCCTTGTATTTGGTGACATACACGGTCATCTTGTGCGTCCTACAAGAATATCACCATCACACTGAGGGTACATTTTGCAAACTGAAGGGGATGCAGAGAGGCTCTGTGAGGGGGGAGGTGCTGTAGTTGACAGGCATTGCAAGAGCCAAGAGGAGCAGACTGAAGGGTCTATTACAGCAGTTATTTTCTATTTTTTGTAATTATTGGGCCTCATTACACGGTAGGCGGTGAACCATGGCGCAATTAGCGCCATGGTTCATGCCGGTAAAATACCGGCACCGCCTTGGTGGAAAGGGGAATTACCGCCCCATTCCAAGGTTGGAGGGGCGGTAATTCCCCCTTCCACCATTGCCCTTCACCATTCCCATTTTTGCCCCATAGGGCATAATGGGAATGGGGACGGCGCTAATTACGGCACCGCAAATTGCGGTACCGTAATTAGCTCCCTGGGTCCCTTTGCGGGTTGGTTTTTAACGCCTGCAAAAAGCAGGCGTTAAAATCCCCAACCCGCAAAGGGACCTCGTAGTAAGGCGGTAAGGATTTACCGGTACCAGTAAAATACCGGTACCGGTAAACCCTTACCGCCTACCGTGTAATGAGGCCCATTGTGTCTTTGTGCAATCAGTGGTCAGCACACACAATTAAACATTCTTTAGTGCTCACAAAAGAAACAGATCATGGATTTCACCTGAGTGCAACCCATTCCAAGAAGGAAGGATATTTTCTTGTGTATTCTCAGCAAAATAAGAGATTAAAAGAGAAAACTTGTTTAATTATACTAACATTGTAAACTGTCAGTTTTTAACATTTTACTTTGTAATAATCACTCCCAGTATACATTGTAATCTTAATAAGAACATTACAGTTGTCTTACTGAGCAAAGCACAATATCAAACCACAGACTAACCACATAAATGATGTTGTCATAGGTTAACATTCCAAGATGGAATGTCTGGTACATTCATGTTGTACTCTTTCAAAGTACCTACTTGAGAAAGGGGAAGGGTTTAAACAGTTCCAAAAAGGGTTCCAGGTGTCTTTGCGTACAATTATAGAGAAATATGGAAACATTAGAATAAACACAGATCTCTGTATTTGGCAAAAAATGTCTGTGATGAAAGTGTTGTATGCTTGAATCCCTCAGTGCATAATGTACACTCGGCTTGGAGCTCATTTAATTTTTTTCAACTCTTACCCTGACATTATACTCATTCGGCCAGCCCCAAGATTTGGATGGGAGGATAAAAGGGCAGTGACATCTGTTACAACATTTGGTTAAAAAAGGGCCTAATTGAGCCAGAATTTCAGAAGAGGAGGGGCTGGCACAGGATGTCCAGGCTGAGTACATGCTAAGCTCCTTAGGCATGGACAACCTTTCAGAATTATGCATATAATTAGCTCTTGGGAGATCAATTCGCTGCAAAGGGCATCTCATTGCACTAATTCACAGATGGTACCCAGCTTTAATGGAGATTGTTGTATGGTACGGACACAGCACTGGTGATTAACTATCTGGGGAAGATCACAAAGTTGGTGGTTGAACATTTCCTAACCAAGACGGAGTGCCTGTGGTTGCCTGTCCGGTTGTGGATACAAGCGTTGGCAAAGGATGTGGCTGTTCAAACTCTAATCAGCCGTGTTTCTCGGGTTTCTGCTGGACTTTCCCCTTCAGTCGCATCTTCAGATGATTGATGAGGCCTACAAGTTTCATCTTCTGTCGCACTGGGGCCATTAAGCTCTATTCTCCCGCTGGGGGCCTCGGACTATGGTACGGACACCTGTGATCTACTGGATGGGTTCAGGGAATGCTGTCTTGGTCGGTCAGTCTACCTCGGTCTTTCTCCTCTAAAGGTAATTCCTAGGCACCAGTTCAAAGTTGTGACTCCCTTTTGCCATACACTGGTTTCTCTTAGCATCACAGTGCATTTGGGCCAGTCCGCTGACGTTGCAAAGAAGCTGCAGATCACTGGTGGTGATTGGGGACTTGGCTGCTGTGTTACACTTCAAGGTGCAGAAAATATCAACCAGAAATCAACGGCTTTCATTCTTGCTTAGTCTCTAGAACAACAATGTTATGGAATTGTGCCTTTGAACTTATTTAACCTTGTCTGGGGCTGTAAACTCTCTCTTTCGGGATGATGGTCTTTTTTACTTCTGAGTTTTTTTTAAATTATTGTTGCATACATGGTACTGAAAATACCTTACACAACAGTTTCAATCAAATGTACACTTTACCCAAACCATTTAAAAAGACAAGATGTATTACATACCACATATCTAAGCATTTAAAAAAACTAAACTGGAACTGGGCCGCTGTTGTTTCCACCAGCGTGACGTGTAGCGCCGAGATGACTGACTGGACTGGCCCGCTCAGCCTAGTTTGTCTGGCTCGCAGGAATATTCTTCTGCAAAGGAGAAGAGGAATTAACCACCCGTGGAATTGAGTGTCAACCCACCTTCCCCACTCCTGTTGTCTTCCCACAGATCACTCTTGATGTCCCCTCCTTAAAACCTGATGGTTTGGAAGGATGAGCTCTCCATCCTGCGTCGACCGCAGGGGCGCGTTGATGACCAGTTACTTCACTGGCGTAGAGGAATTGGTGAGTTCCAGTATTGACTCTAAAGTCCAATTGTTCATAAGAGTTCAAATGTCTGATCTTCACTCTGTCCGATTCCTTGCAGGTTGCCGATTAATCCACTCGAAGATTTCCAAATGGCAATTGGTAATATTCAGGTAAGTCTATTGTGGTTTTCCCCTTAGGGGCCGGGGTACGGCGATGAAGCAGAGTTGACTGTGCCGACCCGAGATGAGGTGAGACCCCCGTGGTAAATAAGGTAAGTTTATGGGGGGTCACTTGTATTGTCTTTGCTTTCTCCCCTTGGGGGCCGGGGTACGGCGATGAAGCAGAGTTGGCTGCGCCGACCCGAGATGAAGTGAGTACCCCCCGTGGTAAATCAGGTAAGTCCTTTGGGGTAGCTTGTATAGCCTTAGAGAGTCCCCTTGCTCACCTTGCTGTCTTTGTCTCCTTAGGTGTCGGAGGGCGGCCGCGAGATAGAGAGAGCGTAATGGAATGCTAAAGTACCGCCAAGCAGGTGAGTTCAGCGCGGCGCCGTAGGAATGCAAAGCGATGCTTCAAAGACTTCTGTCTTTTAGCTCCGTGGCAAAATGGATCAGGATTCAGGTAAGGATTAAAGTTAAAACTCCTGTTCTAACCTTTATCCTTCTTTTCTTCTTGTTTCAGGAGTCCCAGGACTGAAGCGGGCGTGGCTGAAGACTGGAGCTGCTGAAAACACGGTGAGCGTTACGCTGCAGCAAGCAGAATAACGCGAAGCACGTGTGGCTGTCCGGGTCATGGTTTAAATAGCCTTGGAAGAAGATCCAGGTAAGTATTCTTCCACAGCCCCACCCAAGTAACAAAATAGTCCCTTCAGTAAAATAGTCCCTCCTAAGCCTCATTTGGCTTGAGTCTTCATGCAGCATGGTCTGCTTCAGGTAAGTTATCAATAATGAGCCTGGCGCCCATGGCGCCAGGACTGACTTTATCTTTATGAGCCTGGCGCCATAGGCGCCAGGACTGCACCCAAACAGCCCCTAACTGGGGCTTTTGGGCATGCTCCAAGTGGCATGATGCCTGCTTCCGGGGTTGCTGGGCCTGGTCTGGTCTTCCGGGGGCAGGCATCATGACAATCTCAGACACTCTTAAGAGGTGGGATAACCTTCCGAGGCTGTGTATCCAGGAATGCTAAAAATAAAATGGATCTTGTTTGACAAAGATGGATTTAACTTTTTAACAATCAAGAATACTCCAAAGCATGGAGTATCATGTATGCCTTCCTGAGTTGTAAAGCAAGCAGCTTTGTTGATCTTGCCTTAACCAGATAGATTTCCAGGTATAGAAAAACATAACTGGTCCTCTTATGGTTGTCGTCTGACATTATCGCTAGGGCATTGTGCACTAAAATGGATCACAATTAAATCTTGCGGATCACATGACTGATTATGTGGCAGATCATGAACACTACTTAACCCTCTTTCAAAAGGGGTTTGAGGACCTGAGCTAAGGATTCTATCTTGTACTTTTATTTCATCAGATGAAGGTCTAGTAAATACTGCAGATCACCCCATTTTCTTAGGGATGAGGTATACCTCATCTTCTCTAAAGGATCTAACTTCAATTTTTGTAACACCAGGCACCATGCCAGATATGCCATCAGTTTAGATACCACCTTGGATGCTGGTTATGGTGCCAGTCATGGAGCACAGGGACGTTAATGGTGCCTCTGTTTTAGACATGACCTCCAGCAGCAGTGGAGGCGAAGATGAAGTGGCCATAACCCCATAAAATAAAGTGGTTACATAGAAACATTTTGAATAACATTCTTGCTGCAAAATGTAGCAGCTCCATGAGGTGGATTCTACAAAGGATTAGTAACAAATCAAAGATGGCTGACCTTCTTTTTATCACAAACCTACATATGTCATATGACATGGGCCTGGAAGCAGACCATGATCGGAAAAGGCGAAGAGCTGAAACTCCCAGAACCAATGGAAATTAAAAGGAAGGGAAACTCCAACCCAATCATGGCACAAGAGAAGGGGTAAAGGAAGAGGAGCATTACTGAAGAAGGAGAAACCATAGCTGCTGAACTGAGAAGCTGATATCGACATCCTCCGACTCCTACTGCTGTGCTGCCACACAGAGAGGCTGATGCTTGATGAACCTTCGAAAGGAAACTGAAAAGTGCTGAGTGCCTGAGAGCCGTGCTGCAATCCCTGAAAAGCACCACTGTGGTGCTTGAGGGGGTGCTTAGAAGCCTGAAAGATGTACAGAACCTGACAGAGGATGAAGAAGTTTTTGAAGGTTTCTAGAATGCAAGAGAGGCCCTTGTATTGTATTGTTTATTTATTTATAGAGCGCGCCGGGCCCTCAGGCATCTGGGCGCTTTACAATTTTCAAATTACAAAGGTTACAGGAGATAGGTACATCAAATAACAAACATATACAAACTATATACAGTAGTATAATTAATGGTATGCTAAGCAGAATCATGTGGTAATATTTTAGATTATCATTGATACATAAAACAGGAGGCAATCACTGGTCACATGAGTGTAACCAATGCTTAACATTGGTTTTAAAAGCATAGAAGCAAGGCAATGCTCTGAAAGTGTCAGAAAGGGAGTTCCAGAGTTGTGCTGCCATGACTGGAAAGCTAGAGCCTCCCGTATTTTTGAGTTTGAATTTACGGATTCTCAAGCTATCGGATTGTGCCATTCTAATAGGTCGTTCTGAAGTATGTTTGGTGAATCTGTCGGTCAGTTATATGGGAGCCTTGTTAGTTAGATATTTGTATGTAAGGTTAAGTGCTTTGAGCCTAATTCTATCATTTATGGCAAGCCACTTGATAGAGCGTCTTACGTGTGGGATATGCTGTGATCTTGGAATACCTAAGGCAGATCTTAAGGCATTATTTTGGAGAGTTTGGAGTTTATTAGTTTTATTTTTGTTTGTGCCCAAATATAGTGCATTATAGTAATCCAGCTTGGAGTTAAGTTAAGAATTATCTGAGTCAACGAGTGGTCAATTGAGTACTGGCAATTAACAGGTGCAGAATGAATACACCGGATACAAGTTTCAGAAGTACCCAAATAAACAAAAGAGTATTTGCTATTGAAGAGTATCTATAGTTGAGTAGGCAAAGTGCAAGAGGTCAGGACGTAGGTATTTATCTCCTATTATGCATAAACTACTGTTAAAATCCTAATTGATCTCGAACTGGGGCAGCTGCAGAGGTCTGATGAAGGGAAGTTAACTAACAACATAGAAACATTACTGAGGGACAGCTAAGCGTAACGTTGCCACTTTGTCTTAATAAATTAAGGACAGTTTGTGGTGGCCAAAAGCAGATGTACATTTCGTGTCACAACGTGCATTTCAAGTCACGGCGTTAACCGCAGGCAGCTATAAGATGCTATCAAGCAGTAATCAGTGGCAGTATATTAGTAGCACCAAATAGCAACCAACAATGACACAGCCGTATTAGGGTTGTTCTGAATGACTACAGGCGGATATATTGGAAATGAACACTTGTAAGTATACAATCAATACAATTACCATGTGCAGTAGTAAGATACAAACACATATCAGTGGTTTCGTAACAATGCGTACTGGCATAGCAATGTGGAAGTGGTTAGTGACGTTTCACTAGACAAGCAGGCAGTTCACAGTGTGGCGGTAAGGCGGACATAGATGAATGGCTGTTCCGAGTACGTTTAGGCTAGAACCATGTTGAAGGTTGGCACGGGGTAGGTGTACAGGATCAACGTTCATTCAATCGTTTGATACACTGAGAATGCGGGGAGGGCAGCACACATCGGAATTCATTACGCACGTGTCACACGTGTGAGGGGAGGAGTGTGTAGATAAGGTCACATACGTCAGCACTCATGGATAAGTACAGGGGAGACAAATGGGTGCAAGATTAACAAGGGGAACAGTGCTTACCGCCGGGAAGGATTGGTAAGTGTTGAGTGGAGCAGCGTGGCTGGTCCCTTGGCCCTGGGCGGCCACGACAGGCCAAGACAGGCACACGGCCTTAAGTACCCGGCCTTGGGTGTAACAGGCCAGCTCACACCTTCTGGCGCTCCCTGAATACGAATAAAGGATGCAGGGACCAATCTGTGGTCACAGCGTCATGTTGCTCGGCAACAAAATCTAAACATATTGGCGGCAGCCATCTTAGAAGCGTTGCACGTGTTTTTCTATAGTGAGTCAGCTGTTCTGGGTGTCGCTGTAGCTGTAGGACGCAGCAGCACTGGATAATGGACACAAGAAGGCAGATTAGCAGAGCCGGAGCCGCTGCATCTACATATGGCTTTACCTGTGTGCCGGATTTGTCGTCCCTATTGCAGGCAAGATGGATGGTAGGGTGGTGGGGGCAAGGAAGGGCTCCTGACCTCCTCCTCAGACCGGATGCTGGAAGAAGTAGGCCAAGACAGGCGCACAACCTTAAGTACCCTGCTTTGGGTGTAACAGGCCGGCTCACGCATTCCAACACTCCCTGAATACGAATAAAGGGTGCAGGGACCAATCTGTGGTCGCGGCATCACATTGCTCGGAAACTAAATCAAAACATATTGGCAACGGCCATCTTAGAAGCGTTGCACATGTTTTTCTATGGTGAGTCAGCTGTTGTGGGTGTCGCTGTAGCTATAGAACGCTGCAGCACTGGATAATGGGCACAAGCAGGCAGATTAGCAGAGCCGGAGCGGCTGCATCTACATATGGCTTTACCTGTGTGCCAGATTCATCGTCTCTATTGCAGGCAAGATGGATGGGAGGGTGGTGGGGGCAAGGAAGGGCTCCTGCCCTCTTCCTCAGCCCGGATGCCCAAAACCTAAGAGTGGTGTTGAGATATTTTTGAAATCACTTTGAGCTGGAGAGGGGTGCTAAGAAGTCTGCAAGATGCTTAGAGTCACGTTGAGAAGTTTTCAAAAGACTTTTAAGGAGGTGCTAAAAAACCTCAAAGTATCTGAATATGAAAAGGACTGAGAATTGTAAAAACTTTGAAAGTCTTTGGGAAACCAAATGGAGACTGGAAATATGGAGAATTGAGTAAAGAGGTGAAAGATCAGACTCTAAGAGAGCAATTAATCTGATGAAGCAAGGTGTAACCTAACTATAAGCTCAAAACAGTTTTTGCAAACTGATAAATAACAGCCCTTTGAAATAAACTAACAGTGTTAGTGTTTTATTAATATAACTTTCCCACACTTCACTGAAATTATATTTCTGGAGTTTAATTAGGCACTGTCATTGTCCCTGGATCACCATTCACATACTTCTCCTTTACTTCCTCTCACCCATGCCCCCAACCAGGAATCTCTCCAACTACCCAAAAGCAGAGGACTACAATACACCCGTCATGTAAAACCACTCTCCTCTTCTTTCTTCCTACATGAAATAGTGCCTGGCTTTAACTAATTATGTGGACTCGCCAAACTCAATTATCACACTAACCGTAACTCCTCTTTCTGCTATAGTTATTCCAAATTGGACTATCCAGTCCATGGCTTCCCTGTGAACTCCCCTCATTTTACTTCACAATTCTTCCTGCTACTTTTAAACAAGCCCTAGGATGGAGGAGACCCAGGCTACCCACCTCACTCTTTACCTTTGTCCTTCTCTTCTTTACCCATCATCTTGATATCAGACTTCCAACCACCATGGCCGAGCTGGCAATTGTCCACTAGTCTGTCCCCTCCTGTGCTCCTTATCACCCCATCAAACTAGAAATAGTGAAGTAGCTGATAATCCTGACTGATCCCCTACCCATCTCATCTCTTATCCTAAATAATGTCTTTTGGAGTCTTATCAGCCTGTTTCAAAGAAACTCATCCCAAGTCCCAACAGCCCATCCAACAGTGAACCATTTCCCCTGGCATCATTTTGCAAAGGAACATTTTTGTTGGGACACCACCCAAATACCAGGAGACAGTGGTCCTTCTCCTGGAGAAGGAATTTTCTGTTGGATTATTCTTTCGTTGTAGTGCAAGAGATAGAAGTAGGTTGTACAAAGAACGGTGGAGTTTGATTTTGTAGGACATTCTGACAGATCCATTAGTATGAATTTGAGGCAGGGAAACTCCTCTTAGAAGATAGGGATAGTGAGGGTTTATTTTTACTACAAATAAAGGTTTATAGCAACCATCATGCCACCCTTGGGCCAGCTTTCTTCTTATTCGACACCCGTACATACTAGCTCATGTAGTGCTTTGCAGGGCAGCGTCCTTGCTTGAGCAGCCTTATACCTGGCATATCACTCCTGCTCCATCGCTTAGAAAACTGGGTCCTCTCGTAAGAACCATCTCCTTTTAGTGGTTTGTCCTTGATTCTCTTTCCTTCACAGTCTTTACTTCCTCTTTCACCCAATCAATTGCTTCTTTGGACTCCTGTAACATGTTCTGGCTGATGATAGTCAAAATCCTCTTCTCCTTCAATCTTTTATCCATGAGCTGACCTCAACATCACTAACCACATACTTGCTCCGGATGCTCAATTCCTGTAAAACTGAAGTTCTCTTTCTCCAGGCCTTCAATGGCACATCAGTTTCTCTCCTTCTCTATATCCTGTTTCCCCAATCCCCTTTCCAAATCCACCACAACTCTCAATCTAGGGGTTCTCCTGGATAGCACAAGAAAATACAGCAATTAATCACTTTCAGTGCTTTAACTGCCAGGCTTAAACTCCTGAACATCAATTAGAATCCACTCCTATCTCACCTCTTATTCCATAAACATGCTGATTGCAACCCTGGCCCTTAGCAGTCTGGATTACTGATACATACACCTCGTGGGACTCCCTATCTACTATTTTCAACAGGCTGTTAAACTTGTCTATCTGTACCTTCTATGGACAGCAACCTTCCACAGTCTTCATCCAACTCAGCACCCTGCATTCACGTGCAGGGGATATTCATAGGAAAGTCTTTCTTCTTGTGTTTGAATCCATCCAAGAGCTACACCCCCTCCATCTCACAAGCAGGCTGAAACTATCTTCTGGTATGCACCTCCTTTGACACTACGCTTGCTAGCTCTTCTTAATTTAACCATCCCTTATCCAAAATGGGATGCATCTGGATTTTCCTCCTTCACTTCCCGGGCTTTCTATCATTCCCGGAAATGAAGGGCATTCCAGTGGTGACTGTTAGGTAAAAGTTTGTAGAGTCCAACTGGTGTGGGACTTTACAAGACTTAGCTCTTGGTATTAGGTAACCAACCTTTTAATATAGGCCTGTACTACACACGTTGGTAGAGTGACTAAGCAGCCAGGCTTATCCTAAGAGGGGTAATGTGAACTGTAGAGCTGTACAATGAAATTAGTAAATACAGGCATCCAAATAAACTCTTACAAACTTTAAGTTATAGTATACATATTTATTCATATATATATACACATAATTAGACAATCTTTTAAAAGCAGCAACTAATGGTAACATTAATTCAAACGTTAGGATTCAGTTCAACAAGAGAAATAGAGTAGGTGAGTCAACTTTTCTTATGTTAAACATGTTCCAGCACACTGAGTGATGTCATTTGAGGTCAGTACTAGCACTTTTTTGTAATCACCATTACAATATTGGGTTTCAAGGAGGAAAAATGTAAATTTAGATCAGAACATACTTTGTAAGTAGTAAAACAGTTAGATTCTCCCATAGGGATGCTGGCAGTCTTTTATCCCAGCCATAATAGTGTTCAGCAATTAAAACCCGTAAGGGGGCAAGCACTGCCAAAGCAAGCCAATAGGGTCAGAAGGCAGCCAGGACAGCCAAAGTCAATGGGACAGTTCAAGGTTCTGATTCTCTCTTCTTAGAATTTTTTCAAAAATAGTCAGTAGTTGAGCAGCAAAATCACAGAAGCTCAAGAAGAGCCACCTTGAAGAAGCACAAGCTGGGAGGCCAGTGCAGGTGAGCTGTCAACTCAAAAGGATTTAAAACGAGAAATTACCTTACTGTAATGTTCTTTATATGGATTCTTCTCCCGCAGATTCCTCATCATGATAGATATCCATCATCCAGCTCGGCTGTTCGTCAACATGTTGACAGGTGGCGTAGTGGACCTCAACTTGGCCGTTGATTGTCGATCCGTCTTGTCTAGCTCTTGATCATCGGCTCCGGACATGACGTCAGGCGTATATATACCATGTCACTGCGCCCCATGACTCAATTCCTCCAAATGTTTCCCCTTGCGATTGAATGATGCAGAAGAAAAACCAGAAGAGGAGGCTAACCAGCCATTAAAACATTAACAAGGGTACACCCCAACAGGGTGAAACTACAACGATCTGTGAAGAAAACACATATTTATTTTTAAAAACAGAAACGGTCATCCCAGAGCCATCACCAGATGCCTTCCATTTGGACAGAAGTGACAACCCACAGAACTTTCTCAGCGTGGATTGATCGGAGGGTCGATGAGGAATCTGCGGGAGAAGAATCCATAGAAAGAACATTACAGTAAGGATTGCTTTTCTCCCGCAGATTCCTCATCATGACAGACTCCCCAAGCAGTAAGGATAACGGAGGAGGGTAGAAAGATTTAAACCAGTAGATTATGTAGAACCGCCCTACCAAACCTAGCATCAGCTCCCCATACAATGTCCAAGGCATAGTGCTTGCTGAAGGTATGTAAGGATGACCAAGTGTCCGACCAGCAAATATCCCTAACAGGGACCCCTCTCTGGAGGGCCGTAGAGGCTGGGACCCCTCTGGTCAAGTGAGCCCTGATGCCCGCTGGAAGCTCCTTGCCTGTCTATTGGTAACACTCGGATATGCACAAGATAATGAACTGTGACAGGGTGTGTTTAGTGATAGTAAATCCTTTTCTAGACAAGGAATGGGCTACAAACAACTGGTCTGATTTCCTAAACTCAGACGTATGAGCGACATAGAAACTTAACACTGTCTTGGGATCAAGGCGGTCAAACCGCTCTTCCTCCTTCGAGGGATGTGAAGAAGGGTATAAGACAGGTAAATCTATAGGTTGGGGCAGATGCATTTCTGAAACCACCTTAGGAAGGAATCTGGCCTGACTTTAAGAGACACTTTTTCATGAAAGAACTTCAGGAATGGGAGTTTGCAGCTCGAGGCTTGCAGTTCGCTAACCATTCTGGCAGACATGATTATGACCAAAAAGGCAGTTTTAAGGGACACCAGTCCGACGACACGCAGCTTATCATTGAAATAGAGGGAAAGTATACCAAGGACAGCGATAAAAATAGCGAAAGTGTACAGCAAAATTGAATCATGGATGCAGCAAAATTGGATGTGTCTTAATGACACGAAAACAGAGCTCATGATTTTTGGATCTAATCGGACAATAGCCAAGTTAGGAGAAGAGTATGAGACGTTCTCTATAAATTAGGCGAAAATTAATTGCAAGTAGTGGCAAGAGAACTGAACAGATTTGGCCGAGTAGCAGGCCTAAAATCTAATGTCCACAAGTCTGAAGCGCTACCTCTTACCTTGTCATCCAGCGCAACCCAAGACCTCAGGAAGGCTTACAATTATAGATGGGTTGACTCCTCGCTGAGGTATCTGGGGATCCATCCGACCAAGACCGTGGAGCAATTATACACAGCAAATTACCCCCGCTCCTTAAGAAGGTGAAATTGAAACTGGTGTACTGGGGCCCCCTGGAGATCTCGTGGTTGGGTAGAATCAACACTTTAAAGATGGCAATCCTTCCTCTGCTCCTGTATCACTTCTCAGTTTTACCGGTCCGAGTCCCAACATCTTTCTTTAGAGCTCTGCAAAGAATAACCAGCCGGTTCCTCTGGAACCGAAAGTGCCCGAGGGTGGCGGCATCCATTATGAAAGCTTTGCCAGACCGAGGGGGAGTAGGGGAGCCGGACTTCCAAGTGTACTATTTAGCAGCACAGATCAGGGTCATTAGGGACTGGCAAAGGAACGATAGGGGCAAGGTGTGGAGGCCAATGGATAGGGCGGTAGTGGGTAAAGACCTGGAATGGGGTACTGTGGATGCCGAAGAAAGATAGGCCGACCAGAATGTATTGTAGTGCAATAACATCGACGACAGGGGATGCCTGGGATCAAGCCATCGAGAGAGCCCAAATTACCTCCTTCCCTTCCCCGTACTCGCCCCTGCACGGTAACCCGCAAATCACTCCAGCGGCCACGTATTCGTCGAACTTTGACCCATGGTTTAATGGAGGCTGCAGGATGCTACGGGATATGCTAGTGGGGGGCAGGGTGAAACATTTTGAGCAGTGCAAGAAGGACTTCGGCGTGGGGGAGAAGCAGAGGTTTTCATATCTCCAGATCAGGCACTGGATCTCCCATCCATCAGTAAGGCAGGCGGGCTCTCGTTCCCTTACCCAGTTTGAAAAATATCTAGACACGGACATGGGATACAGGGGGGTGGTCTTGTCCATTTATAAGCTTATAAAATGGGAAGAAACTATACACTCCAGGACATACATTAAGGTTGCTTATGTTCAAATACAGAAGTATTTGGAAGAACACCACCTATTAGGAGCCAGACAATCTGGCTTCCGTCAGCAACATGGGACTGAGACGGCTCTCATCGACCTTAAAGTACAGATTGACAAGCTCAGAGACAACGGCCAAGCCGCACTACTCCTCCTCCTAGACCTCTCTGCAACATTCGACCTGGTGGATCACACAGTCTTATGCACGCACCTAAACACCTCAGCTCATTTTTCAGCTGAGGCCATTACATGGATTAGATCATTCCTTAACGGCAGAACCATGAGGGTCTTTTCACCTACAGCTGCAGCAGACCCCATACCCATTACGTGTGGTGTCCCACAAGACTCTTGTGTCTCCCCCCACTCTGTACAACATATTTACCAAGCCCCTTTTCGATGATTTGGATCATCTCGGTATCACCTACACGAACTATGCAGATGATACCCAGATCCTCCTTCCGCTTTCTGGAGATTATGGGAAGGATTTGGCCATCATCATCCAGGCATGGAAGGCCACACAATGACTATGCCTGAATGATGATAAAACCGAACTCATTATCCTAGGTACTACCACCAGCCTAAAGAAATTAGGCCCTGCCTACTGCTCTTTTACAATTGACCGTAACAACATCAAAGTGGGACAAGAGGTCAAAACACTAGGCTTCTAACTGGATTCTACCTTCTCCCTCAATAGACATGTGAACTCCCTAGCCTCTACCACAGCTTACACGTGTAAACTGATCTGTGCAGCCAAACCCTTTCTGTCTGACACCAGTTGCCTGACCCTCGCAAGAGCACTAATGCTGTCCCGTTTGGACTACTGTAATGCTCTCTATCTTGGATCTTCTAAAGCCATCACCAGCAAACTTCAAACTCTCCAGAACAATGCTCTTAGAGCAGCACTGAGCATCTCCAGACGAGAGCATATTACAGCACACTGCCAACAGAACAATTGGCTCTCCATCAAAGACAACATTCTTCTAAAAACTGCCTCACTCACCCACAAATCCCTCAATAACACTGCCCCTATCTATCTGATTGACAGATTTCATAGACAGACCTCCCTTAGACCTATAAGAACAGCTTATAAAGACGGCCTCTCTGTACCCAACTTCCAGCGATCCACCATAGGGGGTAACAGCTTCCCAGTGAAAGCAGCTAAACTGTGGAATTCCCTACCGCCAATTCTCCGAATGGACTTGCAATATCAGAACTTCCGATCTAAGTTCATTGTATGGTTGAAAACATAGGCCTAATAACACTCTAGGCGCATAGTCTCTATACTCCTGCCAATTGTACATATTATACGGACCACTGTTTGTACTTACTATTGCCCATTTGCATATATGTATATACTCCTGTTATTATTCTAAATATGTGTAATATGTGTATGTACATAATTCTTGTTGTTGTAACTAAGCCTCGCAATCTCATGTAAATGCTGCGCACTGTAACCCGAGGGTATGCCTGCGCATTACAAATAAATAAACAAACAAACAAACATACATGAGCAAATGGGCGCAGGATCTAGGGTCGGGCATAGAGGAACAGGAATGGGTCGAGCTGTGGTCCCAAATCCCGAAACTTGCAAGATCTATTCAAATCCGGGAGATCTGGCTGAAGCTGTTATTGAGATGGCACTCACTTGCTCAGGTTAAACCCCACTCAGGTTAAATAAAATATACCCCACGGTATCAGTGTATTGTTGGAAGGAGTGCGGCGCAGTGGGCTCCTGGGCTCACATTTGGTGGGAGTGCCCAAAACTCGATCTCTTTTAGTCTCTAGTCCAGCGGGGGATCGCCCAGGTGTTAGGTGTCCAGCAGAGCTGTGGTAGAGGACGGGACTTACTTGGCCTTAATGCAATGCTGACAACCCTGCCCACCAGAGCGGACCGCAAACTGTATATGATAATGATGTTGTCGGCTGCATTGGTCCTGGCTAGAAAGTGGAAGTCAAGTGACTCTCCACAGGAACACGAGTGGGTTGCGAAACTGTGGGCATTGGTGGCAATGGAGTGGCTCACTTGCTTGATCCAGGGGTTTCACAGGCGGTTCTTTTTGGACTGGGCCAACCTGTTATATCTGAAAGCGGGAGCCCGCCGCGCCTGGTGCCCCAAGGCTATGGAACTATTGGGCATAGCTCGCCCTGTGGAAATCGATATAATATTGTGACCCCAATCGCATTGTTTAAATGTATGTTGGCCTACGCCAAGCTGTCTAAAGAATATCGTAAACATAGGTTCCGCGGCAAGGTCTTGACCTTAATGTATTGTGTAAGCCGCCATCTTGTATCTAGCCGCCATTTTAGGTATTCTTGCAGTGTGGAAGTCACCTCGAACCACAAAATGGAGGCCGAACGACATTGCGAGTAAGACTTCGGCCATGGTGACCTCCGCACACGTGAATGAATAATATGTCCGCAGGCTACTTGTTAGGGTCATGAACTAAGACCCTGTCCTCTGTTCAACCTTTGTGTAAATATGTAACTGTATCAGCGGAACTGATCTAATGTATGTAAATTGCATGTTCGACCTGGCTACGAACCCTAGCCATGGTTCCAGAAATGGTTAACTTGTAAGAGGGCTGGCCAATGCAGTCCTAAATGTATAAAAACCCAAGCATCCCGATGATCGGTCTCTCCCACTTTCAGTGCGAACCTAACGTTGAAGGTTCGTGTGTTAGTCAGAGAGCCGAATAGCTATTCGCATGTCAATTGACTTTGATAACTTGGTAACTTTGTAACTTTGAAATAAAGCGCTTTATATGGTCCTTTGTAACCTGTGTTGGTGTGTTTCCATTTGGGCTTCCCGGCCTCATGTCAATTTCTCTGTTTCCACAGTTGGCGCCCGAATAGGGACCCTCAAGATTGATGCCGGATCATTGAAGGTTGACGCAGACTATCGAATCGGGATCGGACGGTGTGATTCTGCGGGCCCGACCGATCGAGACGCGATACCTCGGCAGCGCTGCACGATCCGATCCTTGGGCGATAGTCGTGCGGTCTGACACGGCATCTTGACGAGGGTCCAGATCCGAGGCGGGCAGATTTGCCGAAACCACTGAACGCAGGTAAAATTTGTTAGTTGAAGTCCTTTGAAAACCGTACGGTCCTCCTTAGGTTTGGTCAGGTGTAGTCGTGACCCGGCTCTTAATTTAACCCTGACAATTTGAATTTGGCGTATTGTATCTGCAGACACAATTATTGGACCAGGTAACACCAATTCTTTGAGAAATGCCTGGGAAATTGTCTAGCTGTTTTAGGGCTCTATTCCGCAGCGATCGACAATCTTTGGAATTTAGCCGTCCGGCACCACAGGAGGGGTCGCCGGCGTGTACTATGTACTGTAAGTATGGCATTGGTAGTATTGTATTTAATGACATTTGGCACAGACAGACCAGAAATGCCTCCGAATTTCAGTGGCCAATCAATGGTAGTTTTGAGATCCCCCGTATTGAATACTTAGAGTCGATTTTGCTTAAGAAGAAGGCTAGGCCAGCAGCCTTTGATGTGTTACAAAATTGGAAAAAGGAAGCATTACAGCAGCTTAAAAGTAGGGATAAACATGCACGACGTCATAAAACGAATGCCGAAAAGGCATTGTTATATGACAAGGAAAAACGATTAGATGAAACCCAAAAATGGACAGAGCTTTTTCGCTCGGAGTCCAGAAAATTTATCCTTCTAAAGATTTCCATGTTTCCGAGGAGTTTATTGAGAAAATATTAAACGAACGGAGGCCTGATTCTTCAGCGCCACCTCTGTATGCTCTTGTTGTGGGCGCTCTTCCCATTCCTGCTATTGCTCCTATCGTTATTCCTACTCCTCTTACACAGCCTACTACCCCTAGTTCCTTAGTTGCCGCTCCTCCGTCTATTTCGTCTGTTACTTTACCTCTTTCCCCTGCACCCATGTTAGGTTCACCTACACTTTCGATTTCGGGGAGTCCTGTGTTTATTAAATCAGATCCTGGTGCAGGGTCGAGGATAGTGACTCGTAGTACTGTTCCTGCGGCCAGGAAACAGGAACTATTTGCTTGGGCTAAACATTGTATGGAAAAAGGTGATCAAACTGATGTATTTTCAACATTATCTAATTTGCACGATTTTCCCGAGAAAAACGTTTTTATTGAAGGACTGGGGATTCATTTAGGTGTAATGTGGGGTAGATTGCAGACTTCGGATCTCCCACAAGGGGTGAGAGATCTGAACGCTTTGGCACTCTCAAGGGATACCGAACAGAAAGTATATGGACATGTTGATAGATTGTTTGAGTTTAGACAGGATTTTGAAAGATTACAAAATGAGGATGATGAGGACGATAGGATATATATGCAGAAACGGTTCCTTTCGTGCCGAAGATCAGTACCCGAGGAAATACGGATCTGTACTAGAGATGCGGTTCGATGGATCTCGGATTCATCAATACCGCCGGATGAGGTATACGATACATACAGTCAATATACAGTAGAAATGCAAAGGAAGGTGATTCAAGTGATGGTACAGCACTTGCAGGAAGAATGTATAAGAAAGAAGGTTGGTTGCCCCACAGAGTTATTAGGTATTTGTAAAAGAGCTTTTTCGCCTGACACTTCCACAGCTGCTTTAGCGCTTGATTTGGCCTTATTACTCAGTAAGCGGTCGGAGGTCCCTATATCTCAGTTGCCTATGAGAGAGGTCCCTTCGACCCTTGTCCCAAAAGTAGAAATCCCCGCCGACGCGGTGACTGGCGCTCCCGCGGTGGATATCCCAGCACACTACGTATCACAGTTTGTTCACGTCCCGTTCTCTCGACAGGAAGTGAACACGATCAGACAATCAGTCCCTGATATTAGGAAGAACCCGACAGGGTTTTATAAAGAAATAGAATCCGTTTTGCAGTCTTCCGTGTTCACCTTAAGTGACATGGATCTATTGTTTCCAGTGCTTTTACCTGTTGATGTATGGAAGCAGGTACGGACGGTAGATGATGTGCCGGGGTTAGGGGATACATGGGTAAATCTAACTAGAATAGATGGGGAACGACCAGCTGGTGAGAAGCCACCCCAGGTAATACTCACTTTACCTGATAGAATAGTTGCCAAATTGAAAACTATAATTCCAGAAAAAAGGATTATTTGGGACAAGCTTACGGCCTGTGTCCAAGGAAAAACTGAAGGTACCACTGAATTCTTTAATAGGTTTGAACAGGTGTTCTCCGACTTCAGTGGACAGGATTTGGGTACAGAGTCGGGGAAGAGGTTGTTTGTGGACAAATTTGTGCGTGGATTGTTGCCCGACATCCAGTCACAAATCATGTCCTCAGAGAGCGCTTGGCAGGCAAAATCTCAGTCAGAGGTTTTGCATATGGCTCAGTATTATGAGAATCGGGTTAATAACGAGAAAGAGAAAATCGAAAAAAGAAGGGGCGACCTAAAGACTAAGGTATTGTTGCAGCAAATTGTCAGGCACCCCAGAGGAGGTACGACACAAACTAGAGGTCAGTACATTCCAAGAGGAAATACTCCTCTAAATTCTATAAATATTAATCAGTGTGCTTATTGCCGCCAGGAAGGTCACTGGCGAGCACAGTGCCCTGCCCTCTGTCAGAGGTCAGGAGGCACATTCGGAGGTATGGGTAGGCGACCACGGGGCCGCCCTGGGGTAGGGGGTCCTGATAGAGGTCAGCTTCTACGAGATCCCCAGCAACCTTTTTCACAGGAAAATCAGACTTCGAGTATGGACTCAAGAAATATATTTGATCACCCTTCCGCTGTCTATCTTTCTGAGGAACTTCCCTTTGATGAAGTTCTGCCTTACTAGGATTGCCCGAAGCAGCGTTTGGAACCTTTACCTATTCCCGTTATTCAGAAGGGCCCCTATGTTGAATTATTGGTGGGGAATAGGAAACATCAGTTCTTGATCGACACTGGAGCGCAGAAGTGCTCCATTGACCATTCTCGGGTTCCAAACATTCCCCTGTCAGGGCAAACGAATGTTTCTATAGGGTTCTCTGGTATACCAACTGTTTGTCCGGTCTCTGCACCGGTACCCATTTCTTTGGGCCCTTTTACAGACCAGTGCCCTTTCCTTCTTACTTCAAACTGCGGAGAAAATTTGCTGGGGTTAAATTTGTTGAAGAAATTGAACGCAGTGATTCATTGTTCCCCTGACGGAATAAGATTAACAGTTTCACCACAGCAACCTTTTAACTCCCAATACTTGACCCGACCTCTACCTCCCGAATTTGGCATTGTCCCAGAATATTTGTGGGCAATAGACGACAATGATGTCGGGATATTGCACATTGACCTGTTAAGATAGTATTGAAACATGGGGTTAAACTACCGCGCATTCCGCAATATAAAATTTCAGTTGAGGGCGAGCGCGCTCTGAAATGCATTGTCTCCGATTTTGTACATCGTGGAGTGATCGAAGAGATTACAGGTAGCTTATGTAATAGTCCGATCTTACCGGTATATAAGAAAGGCGACAATGCAATTCCGTATCGGTTTATAATAGACCTTCGTGCTATTAACCGGGTAGTGGCCCCACAATTTCCAATTGTGCCGGATGTAACAACAATCTTAACAATGATCCCTGCTACGGCTACGCACTTCAGTGTCGTAGATTTGAAAAACGCCTTCTTTAGTATTCCGATACACAAGGAGAGCAGGTATTTGTTTGCGTTCACCTTGGGGGGACGCTCATTTACATTCACAAGGGCACCTCAAGGGTATACTGAAAGTCCTAGTATCTATAGTAGAGCCTTAAAAGAGCAGCTCGACACCCTTGAACTGCCACCTACTTGCACGCTGCTTCAATATGTAGACGATTTGCTCTTAGCTGCAGACTCTGAGAAAGCTTGTAAAGAAGGCACTATATTGTTGCTTGTTCATTTAGCTGAACATGGTCACAAAGCTTCACTTAAGAAATTTCAATATTGTTGCCAGGAGGTTGCCTATTTAGGCTACCTCCTGTCAAAGGAGGGGAGAAGATTGACACCTGAACGAATAAAACACATTTCTGGCATGTCTGTCCCAAAAACACAGAAGGAAGTCAGAGCCCTGATAGGGATGGCGTCCTACTGTAGACTGTGGATCCCGAATTTTGCCCTAGTGGTAAAACCGATGTTGGCTTTGACGAGGAAGGGCATTTCTTTGCCACTGCCATGGGAATCGGAACATCAACGATCATTTGAGCTTCTCAAAGCCGCGCTGTGTTCAGCACCGGTTCTGGGTACACCAAATTATGATAAGGCCTTTGTGTTGTTTGTGCATGAATGTAATGGATGTGCTTTGTCTGTGTTAACGCAGGAACATGGAGGGAAGAATAGGCCGTGCGGCTATTATTCCTCCGCCCTCGATCCTGTCGCATGCGATTTGCCGCGATGTCTGCGCGCTGTTGCTGCTGCTGCTGCGTCTGTAAAACAGAGTGAGGGGATGGTCCTAGGCCACGATTTGATTTTGATGGTACCTCACTCTGTTGATATTCTATTGAATAAAACTCAAACACAACACCTTACTTCTGCCCGGTTGACCAGGTATGAATTAGTTCTATTTGCTCCTCATATCCAAATTAAAAGGTGTTGTGTTCTCAATCCGGCTGAACTTTTGCCTCTCCCGCAAACTTCTGCTTGCGGCGATGATGGATCACATGACTGCATGTACGCCACCGAACAAGAAACAAAGGGCAGAATAGACCTCTCAGATACTCCTTTGGAGAATGTGGAAGGGGAGCTGTTTTGTGATGGCTCCTGCTTTAAACTTCCGAATGGCACATCTACAGCTGCTTATGCAGTTACTACTTTGAACAAGATCGTAGAAACTAAAAGGATTCCGCATAACTCTGCGCAGGCCACAGAGATTATAGCGTTGACCCGTGCTTGTGAGCTCTCCCAAGGGCATAGAGTTAATATTTATACGGATAGTCAGTACGCCTTTGGGGTGGCTCACAACTTTGGAAAATTGTGGTCGGAAAGAGGGTTTCTGACCTCACATGGGACCAAGATTCAGCATGGTCCCTTAATAGTACAGTTACTTTCAGCACTCTCACTCCCTAAACAACTAGCGATTATGAAATGTGCAGCTCATCGCAAGGTCATAGATGATGTGGGCAAAGGAAATGCTTTTGCAGATTCGATAGCTAGACAAACAGCTACAGACCTTAGCACAGACATGTATACCTCAAGGGAAGTGAGAGATGGTTGTATAATAGATGAAGGCATTGGGTCTGTGCGAGATATTCAGACTGATGCCTCTGTTGAAGAATCTAGGAAATGGGCTGAAGGCATGGGGAAATTGGATGATGAAGGGTGTTGGGTGGACGCATCCGACGGGAAATGGTTGCTTCCTGATTCTTATGTATTAGCAATGGTCACAATGGCACACGGTCCAACACATGTGTGTGCCCAGCAAATTGCGAAGATATTACAGCAGGTTTGGGTGAATGATAAAATTTTGGAAACTGCAAAAAGATATGTTAGTAATTGTATGATTTGTCTACAAAACAATGTGGGTAAAGGGACAGTGACTCCAAGGGGAAGTTTCGGACCCCCCTCTGTCCCCTTTGAAACCATTCACCTTGATTTCATTGAAATGGAACGTTGTAATAACTTGAAATATGTTCTTGTTATCATTTGTGCTTTTAGAAAGTGGGTCGAGGCTTTCCCTGCCAAAGATGCTACCGCCATGACCACCGCAAAGATCTTGGTGAAAGAATATTTTCCTCGATTTGGGCTCCCGAGGATAATCTGGTCGGATAACGGCCCACATTTCATCGCAGCTGTAATATTGCAAATATGTGTTGCCTTAGGGATTGAGAAACGTTTTCATTCAGCTAGGCACCCTCAAAGTGCGGGGTTGGTAGAAAGACACAACGGTATTTTGAAAAACAAACTTGCAAAAACATGTGCTGAGACTAAATTAAAATGGCCAGATGCTTTACCTATTGTATTGTTAGCTATGCGCACCACACCCCAGACTAGAACTGGGCTTTCTTCATTTGAAGTAGTGATGGGAAGGCCTGCTAATATTTGGGGCCTCCCTAAACCTAAAGCCCTGAGGGATGTGGAGAATGTATTGCTTGTAGATTATTGTAATCAATTGACTAAAAACCTGTATTTCATCTATCACCAGGTGAAGGCCGCCTTACCTGTACGGTTTACGGGCCCAGGACACGATATATTGCCCGGCAGCTGGATCCTGGTAAAGGCCTACGAAAGGTCTTCCTGTCTCGCGCCTCGCTGGCGGGGACCCTACCAGGTTCTATTGGTCACCAGGATGGCAGTGCGGGTGGCAGGAAAGAAGAACTGGATACATGCAACGCACATCAAGAAGATCCCTCACCCGACGCCACACGTTACAGAAGAAACAGAACCTCTCGCTGGTGCTACACTCTCTGATCTCGGAGTAGCAGGCAGCGTTGTGAGTGCGTCGGAGAAGTTCTCTGAGCCTGAGGAGCTCGGGAAGCCGTCCATTTTGTCTCCGCACTCCCTTGATCAATCACTTCCGGAAACTCTGGTTTCGAGTTCTGCGACTTCCGTCGCCACCGACGTGACGCTCCCCTCAGGGAGCGACGATACTTTGCCTTTGGATTCGGAAAACTTGGGTACCATCAGGTACAACCTTCGACCACGAAAATAAAATCGTTGCACGAGTATCGTGCATCTGGAAGAAAAAGGAGTGATTGGAATACTATTGTCTTTTCCTTTTTTGGAACACAGAAAAGGAGGGTTCTGTTGGCTAGGGTTGGGAAGGACTAAGAAGTCGCGCGGCCGAAGTGCCGCCAGCAACGAACATTGGGGCCGTCGATCGGGACAACCATGATGCCTGCCGCCTTCACCACTGCTCCTCGTATAGAACTATTTGATAAGGAGGTGACCAGTTCGAACAATGGACAATGTGCCTGGGCCCTGAAAACGTACTGTTGTGTTCTTGTTCTGATTATTGTTAGTTTTGCAACTACTGCCGTGGGACTTTGGTACTTTGAAGAGATTTATCCTTTGAAGCCTCTGTTACCGACCGAAATTGTACCAACCGTTTTGACTCCCTCTGTACACCTTCACACTCTGTCCCCTAGGGACTCTCGGCATAGACAGAAATATCATAATAACACTCTGATGATAGTGATGAATGCTACGCATGCTATTTTTAATAAGAGTAATTGTTGGATTTGCACGCATTTGCCACAACATGGGAACAAGGGACTGGGATGGTATATACATCCCTTACCTCTAACGACTTCCTGCTATGCCTCTCTTAGAGCACTCTTCTTTGGCCGATGGAATGATAGCATCTCAGGGAACTTCGATGGCACTAATTTGAATGAATTTGAGAGACGTGAATTGACTCCCCTGGGATGCTCGCTTTTCGCAAATAGGAGTAGACCTAATATCGCTTCTATTAGGCCGTCTGATAAACTTTCCTTTCCTTTCCAAAGTTTAGTTTCTTTCAAGATGGCTCCGATAGGCAATAAGGATGCCATGCCTCCTTCTTATTCTGTAAATCACAATCCTGATTCTGTCCCTTTCTGTGTACAAAGAAATGGCACTAGGCCAATGGGAGATTTTGAGCCTTGTATACATATTGTAAATTTGACTGGGGAAAATAGGCCTTTGTATGTAGGGGGACCCGTTTATTTTGTTTGTGGTAGTTTAGCTTTTCCCTGGTTGCCCAAGGATTGGCAGGGGACTTGTTATTTAGGGATACTGTTACCAGGTGTATTTATAGCCAGTACCTTAGAGGTATCCAAGGCTCGCCCGCGACGAGATAGTGATGGAGATACCCCCGGACAAGTGTTCGGGGATATAGCCAAATCAGTAGTCCCCTTTTGGGGACAAATAGCAAATTCAGAAAACATTAGGGGATTAGCTAGGGTATTGGAGAAAACGATCAACCGGACCACGGACATACTTTACAATATGACCTTAGAGCAAAAGGCGATAAGATTGGTAGCACTGCAAAATCGAATGGCATTAGATGTCATTTTAGCCGAACGAGGTGGAGTATGTAAATTAGTGGGGTCCGCTTGTTGCGTTTTCGTACCAGATTCTTCACCAACAATATTTAAAGCAATTCAGAATTTACACACTCTTAGTTCTGAAGTCCATATCCCTGTAGGAGACTGGAGCCTTAGTACTTGGTTTTGGGATTCTCTGCGATCTTGGGGGTGGAAGGTGCTTTCTGTCATTTTAGGTATTTTAGGGACTCTGTTATTTCTTTGCTGTTGTTTTCAATGCCTCCCAAGTATATGCGGAATGATGGGGGGATGTTGTGCCCAGGTAGTGAGCGCAATAGGGCGAAAGATATACACTCCGAAGACAGCATCTAAAGAGTTCATGTTGCAAGAAGTTCTTACGAACGACGTTATGGCTATTGATATTTTAGACAATGATGCGGAACCTATGGATGATAATGCCTTCAAGTATTTTCAAAAGTATTAGAAAATTATGTTTTAGCACTTGGCATAGGCCAAAAGGAGGGTCTGTGGAAATCGATATAATATTGTGACCCCAATCGCATTGTTTAAATGTATGTTGGCCTACGCCAAGCTGTCTAAAGAATATCGTAAACATAGGTTCCGCGGCAAGGTCTTGACCTTAATGTATTGTGTAAGCCGCCATCTTGTATCTAGCCGCCATTTTAGGTATTCTTGCAGTGTGGAAGTCACCTCGAACCACAAAATGGAGGCCGAACGACATTGCGAGTAAGACTTCGGCCATGGTGACCTCCGCACACGTGAATGAATAATATGTCCGCAGGCTACTTGTTAGGGTCATGAACTAAGACCCTGTCCTCTGTTCAACCTTTGTGTAAATATGTAACTGTATCAGCGGAACTGATCTAATGTATGTAAATTGCATGTTCGACCTGGCTACGAACCCTAGCCATGGTTCCAGAAATGGTTAACTTGTAAGAGGGCTGGCCAATGCAGTCCTAAATGTATAAAAACCCAAGCATCCCGATGATCGGTCTCTCCCACTTTCAGTGCGAACCTAACGTTGAAGGTTCGTGTGTTAGTCAGAGAGCCGAATAGCTATTCGCATGTCAATTGACTTTGATAACTTGGTAACTTTGTAACTTTGAAATAAAGCGCTTTATATGGTCCTTTGTAACCTGTGTTGGTGTGTTTCCATTTGGGCTTCCCGGCCTCATGTCAATTTCTCTGTTTCCACAGCCCTCAGGACGAATCGGACCTGTAAAGTCATGTGCGCTGTTGCATCTATTCGTTTTTTATTTATTTATTTTTTTAGGAGGCCGTTTAGAGACACTGGCTCAAATCTCTACCCGGACTACTGGGTTGTATGAATTTGAATAATGTATCTAATGCATTTGTTGAATTCGAGCTGTCAGCGAACCTATAGGATCTGGGAAGGGAGGGAAGAGAGGGAGAGAGGGGGGTGTTGGGGGACGAAGGGGGTTTCTGTTGGTTCTAATTCTTACCTGTTTCACTGAAAACTGCTAATAAAAACTTATTGGAAAAAAAAGAACATGAATGCATAGGCTCAAACGAAGCCGCATCAAGTAGGACAAAACCAGAATAAGATCCGAATCTGGGACAACAAAGGGGGTTAGGGGAAACTTGTTGAGAAGGCTCTACAGGAACTGTGCCATGACCAGTATGGTGAAAAATTAACCTTGGTCTGGGGACCTCTTGAACACAGACAGGGCTGCCAAATACCCTTTCACTCTGGTAACCTGAAGGCCTGAAGAGGCCAGTGACAGAAGGAACTCCATCAATGTGGTGTTGGGACAAGAGATAGGGCCAGTCTTGCATTTCCTGCACCATGCCTCAATTCTTCACCATCTGCACACGTACAGAGATCTAGTAGAAGGTCTGCGTGCAGCCATCAATACCTCAAGCACCTGCTCTGAGAGTTCCCAGTCATCATATCTCATCCTCTCAAGCGACAGGCATGTAGGTTGAAGGAATCCAGGGTCGGGCGGAGCACACAATCCTCGGACTGGGTTAGGAGATCCGGATGCCAAGGCAACCGGTGAGGCGGACAGATGGTCAGATCCAGGAGATCAGAGTACCATGTTCTCCTCGCCCAATCCGATGCATTCAGGATTATGGATGCTCGAAATCTCTTCAACCTCCTGAGAACCCAAGGAATAACGGGAATCGGAGGGAAGGCATAGTGGAGAGGCAAGGTCCAATCCAGCAGAAACGTGTTCCCTAGTGCACCATTTCTTTGGGAATTCCCTCAAGCAAAACTGTTCGGACTTCCTGTTGGACTCTGTGGTGAACAGATCCAATGCTGGGGTACCACAGAGAGTGAAGACCTCCTCTAGGACTTCCTGGCACACTTCCCACTTGTGTGAGACCATGCTCTGCCTGCTCAGAGTATCTGCAAAGGTGTTCTCTGTCCCGGCCAGATGAACAGCCGAGACCGAGATTTGGTTCTCTCTTAACCAGAACCACAGCTGAATTGCCTCTGTGCAGAGTGGGCAGGACTGCACGCCAACCTGCTTGTTGAGGTAGTGCATGGCCACTGTGTTCTCTGTCAGGACGAGGGCATGTTTCCCTCTGAGAGATGGGGCAAAGGCCATCAGGGCTAACCTGATTGCCCGCCACTCCAGCCTGTTGATATGCCACTTGGCTTCTGATGGAGACCAGAGGCCGCTCACATGCAAATCCTCGCAGTGGGTGCCCCAACCCTTCAGAGAAGCATCCATGACCACTCGGGCCTGGGGCCAAGGAGGCCAGAGGGGTTCTCCCCGCCAAAAGATTTCTGTGCTTGTGCCACCAGTCAAGTTCATGGACGACTTGGCTGGACACTGAAAGGCGATCCATGAGAGCTCCCAGATACTGAGACCACTGGTCCCTCAGGAGCCACTGAGGGATCGCATACGTAGCCTAGCCTCTGGCACTAGAAAAATACAGGAGGCCATGAGACCCAAGAGGCAGAGCAAGGGAGCCGCTGGAAGAGTGGTGTGGATCTGAAAAAACGGTACCATCTGGGCGATGTTGCTGACTCTCTTCGGGAGGAAAAGCCTTTCCTACCCGGGTATCTAGGACTGCTCCGATGAACTGGAGCTGCTGAACTGGCATCAAATGGGACTTCAATGGAGTCACCAGCTGTAAAAATCTGTCATGCATGGCACCCATGGGCATATATTCAGCAGCATGTTCTACTTCCTTCCATAAGCCAAACAAGTATTTGGCGAAAGCACATGCCTCGTTAGTGCCTTTGAGCACCATGCTACCACTTTTCTGCCCAAAGCGTCACAACTTTTCCAATCTCTGTCCGTAGGTAGATTAGAGGTGGATGCCGCGGGTCTGGTGGAAACAGTAGCACCCTGTATAACCAACCCTTCCGGGGAAGCGAGTGTGGCAAGAAAAGAAGGATCTCCTCTTGCCGGCCTACACTTGGATTAAGGCGCTATATAAAACAATAAATACAAATACTTCCCTGTGAAACTGGCATTCACAGGGCGTATGGTACAACGGTGCTGCCATAAGGAGGCTAAGGGGTCCGCAGTGGCTGGATTCAAAGACATATTGTGCTCGACTGTGGGACTCTAGTCCAGAATGTCGGTAAGGTCATACCCCTGAAGAGGGGAAGTGGATGCCTTCAACACCAAGGTGTCAACTACCCTGTGAATCAGCTCCCTGAACTTAATACTAGCGAGGGTATAGGGCTGTTTTTGCTGTAACTCCAGGTCTGGAGAAGTATCCAGACCACTGGCATCATGTAAATCCTGAGCTAAAACCAATTAATCGACCTGATCCACGAAATAGTCGACGCCGCCGGCTCCCGTGTAAACGGGGTCGACAGTGTCCTCAGGGTCATCATGTTCCTCGACTCTGAAAATGGAATGCATGGAATTGAAAGAAACCCAATCTCGACTGTCAGAGCCGAAGGCATGAGGATAGGTTTTGGCGCTGATGGACTCTTGGGTAACTGATGGGTAATGGGAGCCTCAGTCCTATGGCCTTCGGGCGACTTATTCCTGACAGAAGCAACACCCAAAGATTCTTTTGATGCCAATGATGTCAACGGATTGGCTGGCTTGGGGTCGTGAGCACCGAGCGCTGCTTTAGCTGCCAAAGCTTGCTGATCGGGGGCCGTAGCTGCGCCGACAGCTACTTGCGTCTTAAACATTGCTAACACAGAGGTTTTAAAACTCTCCCACTTTCCCCAAGTGGTCTGCCCTGTCAAGGGCTTACCTCATACCGACGACGAGCTGGACTTGTGTAGGGGAGGACTGGTCCAAGAGACCCCCCCTCGCCTACGCTTTCTCCCCAGGTGAGGACTATGGCTCCTTTGGGCGTCCCCTCATGCCACCCGGGCCCAGGTGGTGGAGGATTCACCCACTGGAGACATTGCCCGCACGTATTAATTGCCCACACGTATTAAAATTTAGCTAGGCCTAGAAACCATTTTGTCTGGTAAAGATGGTGTGAGCTTAGCGCACTGTAGCGCGGCCCCCACCCTTGGAGGGCTTCAGTCATCCTTGTTGCCGCAGCACCCTGGCAGATCCGCTGCGAGCACGTTCCCACGAACAAGACGGACATGAGCTAGTGTAATACACTAACATTGTAACAGTTCACCTCCCGCAGTGTATCATCGCTCCCAGCATGACCCGGCCAGCAGGCCTAGGCAAATGAAAAGAACAGTAAAATGGTCGTTATATGCCAGACAATCTTTGTATATTAATGTTGAGACTACTTGCAAAGGATGCTTTTCTCTCATAAAATCCCTTATATTACAAAAGCCTGTAAGATGTATAATTACAAGAGATCATGCCCCCATGATATAAGCGATGGTGAGCATATACCATTGCAGTTGGGTACTAATAATAACGGCACGCACCAGGAATCTGTTTGTTACGTGTATGACTGGAAAACTTACACCCCATGGGCTCGTGCCATAACTGAACTAATGCTGCTAGAGGACACAAGAAAACGAATGTAACCATACAAAGGGCCCATGTGAAGAATGCATGAGAAGGCGCATGTCATGTGTGCATGTCTAGGCCCCACATGCGCCACCACCGTCACAAACAAGTGGCGGGTTACTTTCTATGTTCTCCACCAACCCTAACTCTACCTCACTTACTGCAAATATATATGCATATAACTAAATACTGCACTTGTTAAAACATAATGTATGAATAAGGTACTCAGACTGGGTATAATCAAGACACATCCAGCAAAGTTTAAATGCATGTTTTGTAATGTTTTGAATAAGTATTATAGAGTGTTCAAATGTTCGTGATGTCTTTACCTAAATCGGCAACACACGAGGGAGATACCTTTGTGAAATACGTGCAAGGCCATTCCCCCTCCCACCCTGCGAAGGCTGCCAAGGCATGAGAGCAGAGACCGCGCCGCGCTGCGTTACCTCCCCCAACTAGACTGGAGCCACTTGAAAGACTTGTAACCCCCTCTGTAGCACCCAAGGCCACCACCCGCCACTTGCATTATTTACAGCACAGCAGTAAACCTCTGCCTGAACACACGCGCCCCCTCGTAAACCTCACAACCCACCGGACCATCTTAGACTTATGGCCCTGTGCAATCAGGACACCCAACACTTTGACAACACACAGCGGAACATCCATAACAACTTCTAACAAGGCAGAAAGACATGTACCGCCCGTCCCAGGCCCCGAAGCTTAGCCCCTCGACCTATGGCCCCGGTCAACAGGACACTGGTAACCATGTCCTGACGTATTACCTCCAGACCCCTCACAAGGTACATTCCTCCTGTGTTGCATTAACCTGTTGTATAACCTATTGAAAGATTTACTAAAGGAGATAATACCAATATGCCAGAATGACTGCGGTGTGCATGGCCTAGGGCTAATAAGTCAGGAGAAGACATTCATCTCTGCCACTGGCCACGATGGCCCCACAACACCGCCTGGATGAACTCTGCCACCCTGCCAGGCCCAGCCCAACCCACGAGGCTGCCCAGTGACGTCTGCCAGCCAGAGCCAACCACATCACAGCAGCACCTATAGTTAGTCGTCGCCACCCAATCCCCATGAACTTGTGCCCCCTATAGTGTGTAGGTTCTTATGACGTTTTTTGTAAATATATACGCCTGTCTTTGCTATTGTCAGACAGAGTGCTCTCGGAGTTTGCAGAGTCCTTTGCATGCCCTATTCTGATTGATAAACTCCCATTTACGCTCACCCGCACTCTGTCTTGGCCTTATTCCCATTTTGGGAGAGTCCTTCATTGTCTCTCATTGCGGGGAGGATCGTGCTGTGTGGGGACGCTTGCCTTCAGTGGTGACCCCGATAGCGTGATATTATTTCTTCCTAAACTCGTTATAACCGTCCCCTTTTGGCACGAGAATCTCCGGTCGAAAAGGGATACGCACGGTGAGCCGGCTCCGGGAGGCTGCCTGCCAACGGCGACCGGTACACTAAGAAGTGCGCACTCAATAGAGAAAGGGTACGGGATCCCGGTTGAAAAATCCCCTTTGAGTACCGCTCGCCGGAGCCGGGGCTGACTGTTGAGCTGACGGCGACACTGCCTGGACGGACCCAGTTTCGGAGACTATCGGTTCAAGACGGGCACGTGAGTACTGAGTGTGAGCGATTGTAAAGGGAGGAGGGAGAGCAGTGTAGGACAGGGAACGAAAAGGGGGTACGAAGGTATACTAAAGATTATTCTAAAATTTCCTTTCTTTTTCTTTGCATATGGCCATTAGGATTACGAGGTGAATAAGAGATAGAAGTGACGGGAACCTAACTCCGAAAGGGGGTGGAAGGCGGCGCCGCATAGTGCTATATTGACTAGTACTGGGAATATATGACGAAGTGAAATATAAGATAAAAGTGTTCAGCAAAAGGGGGCACTGAGAATATATTAGTGATCGCTATTACTTCTTTCTTTTCTTTTTCTTCAAGGGTAGGGGGAGAATAAAAACCAAGATTAGCACGAACTTGGGAAGAAAGTAAGAGAAAAGGGGGCCTACTAGAAGGGGGAGAGCAGGTTAAAACATATAAATATATGCATATGCGCATTCATCTATCTAAATAAGACAGACAGGGACAGCCGGCTAGGGAGGAAAGGGAGGGCAGCGTGAATGGTGTACTGAGTGTTACCAAGAGGTGTGTGCACCTCGTATGTGTCAGGGGACAATTTGAGGTTGCGAATGTGTAACACGGCTATAAATGTATAATTGTCAAACGGTCATGGTAAGTGTGACCGGATAAAACTTTTTGAAGGCAACGTTGATACAGTGACGTGAGTGGGTACTTTTTTCATTTCCGGGTTGATATTGTCAAAATAAATGATGGGTTGCTCTTGTATGTGTCCTCCAAAGAGAACATAGTAGAAACTGTGTACAGTCAGTTTCGTATTGTGCAGTCTAGGGAGGGAGAGCCCAACCGAGTATAACATTGAATGTGAAGTAGAATACGAAAAATAATATTGATACTACATTCATATCGTAGTTGCAGACACACAGAGACAAATAAGCATTAGGAGAGCACAGAAATGGGGGCTGAAACACCCTTATCACATATTTGTAAAAGTCTTCCAGGGTACGCGGAGCGGATTAAGAAATATCACGACCAATGGGTAACTGAGTTGAAGGGAGAGGGGCTACCCCAGATATGGCCAGAGGGAGGGTCATTTGATAAAAGCGTTCTGGATATGGTGGTCACATGCGTTTTCTTGAAATATAAAGGAAAACAGTTGCAAAATAGGAGGGAAATAATAGATCTCTGGAGGTTATTTGAAGAGGTACCACCGCCTAAAGCACCAGCATTAAATGCTGACCTCCCATCCACTACAGACAATCCACTGATGATACAGAAAGATATCAAAGAATTGCCAAGTGTAGCGCCACCAATAGAGGTAATAAGTTTGTACCCGATACTGAAAAAACCTGTTCCCGCAGAAGGATACAGTGATCCAACGTATGTACCTCCCCCGACAACTACTACACCCCACAAGCCCACTGCACCCCCACCATATGAAAGTACAAGGGAGCGAGGTCAGGCGAGTACACAAAGGGTGGACATAGAGAAACTCACAGATGATTTACAGTCAAGACTCTCAATAGCAAAAGATGAGCTCTCAAGGATAAAAGACATGTGCGGACAAACAGCACTTAATGCGACTAGATCAGGGCGCACGTCTAGAGCGCCAGGCGAGACAAGAAGACCCGAAGAGGGGTGGAAGAAAGGCGAGATACTGTTCAGAATTGAGGAAGAACCAACCCGAATAATTGAAATAGAGGCACATGAGGGAGATCCTGACAATGATGAAAGGCCTATGGGGGATAGAGAGGAATTACTATGCGACATAAGGGACGAGTTAGAAGAAAGTGACAGTTTGAGCATGGCTATGGGAGGGGGAAGCGAAGGAGGGGATGGCACATGTTCAGTGAGAACACTGGACGACGAGTGGTCGGGACGATTAAGGAACAGAGTGGGAAAAATGGCATCACTAGAAACATCAGCATCCAAATCGGGTCCGGGTGCTATACAGAAAGGAAAGCTACAGCTTCCGTTGATACACAGAGGAGGAGGGAGACCTAACTATATCCCATGGGCACAAATGGACAAAGCCAACTTATTAAAGCTATTGCCCCCGTTATCAGGAGGGGCAAGTAAGTGGATATACGCCTTTGAAAAACATACTGCTGGGGTACCCCTAGCTGTAGGAGATGTGAAAAGTCTGCTTGTATCAGCGGTGGGCGATCAGGCTGAAAGAGTATGGGTTAAAGACGGTTTCCCAGGAGTTACGTTAGATTGTGACCGCCATGATGGGGCCTCCTTCAACACAGTGCGGGCTAGGGTGTGGGACGCCTTGCGCGAAACATTCCCAGATACACCGGACTTGCAGTCGGTGATGCAATGTACCATGAATGAGGGGGAGGAGGCTATGGATTACATTTTTCGGGTCCAAGAGATGTGGAGAGCGGAGACGGGCACGCCTTGGTATCAATCAACCTCTTTATTTTACTTCATTATAAAAAGAGGGCTCCCAAAGGAAGTGCAGAAAGCGCTCGACAAGATAGCAGGTATTGAAGCAAAGGGATGGCCAGAAATTCAGAGCATAATAGTACACCATTGTAAAAGAATAAAGGAGAGGGAGAAGGAGGTGGCACAGAAAAGGTTGGCAGACGAAGCAAAGTTAGTACAGACAAAATTGGTGAAGGTCGCAGCAGCAGTAGGTGCACTCCCACACAGCAGGGAGGGAGAGGACGAGGAGATGGGGCTGATAGCAATACAAGGAAGGATGGCAACTAATTGGGCGGGAACAGGACAGCGGCAGTGGAATGAGCAAGAGCAAGGTGGAGGTCCGCAGTGGCAAGAGTGGACCCCTCGAGGGGGACGAGGTGGGTACAGGGGCCGAAGTGGAGGCGGAACGGGGTATGGGGGAATGGGAGGAAATGGATGGCAGGGCCCTAGAGGTGCACAAGGAAGTTGCTGGAACTGCGGGCGATGGGGGCACTATTCTAGAGAGTGCAGAAGCAGACCCAATAACGGGTTCCAAGAGGTAGAACAATATGGCCATCCCCACCCGGGAAGCCCATATGGCCTCCCAATGGGACAACAACAACTAAGAAACCCAAGCCAAGGTAATGCCGGCCAGCAACAGGGACCCCAGTATAGAACACAAAACCACCCACAAAACATGCCTAACAATGACAGCATGCAATATACACCAGGCAACCCTTTCGCGACAGCAGCAAACGGGGCCCCCGCACCAGCACCTTACAACGGCATGTCAGTGGTCTCAGGTAACGTATTCAATGAAGGGGGGGCGATGAGACACCCCGCATAGGACAGCCCACAGAGAACACTTGCGTGTCCAGTTCTATCTACCACCCACAGTGCAGCAGAGGAACCATTGGTAGGGGCGCAGATAGGAGACAGGCAATTTTTATTCATGGTTGATTCGGGAGCGGAGAAATCATGTGTCAGGGAGGGCCGGTTCCCGTTATCTAACAGGAAGTTAGAGACGCAGGGGTTCTCTGGGGCTGTAATTGAAGTTCCTTACACAGAAGTTTTGGATGTAACCGTAGGGGGCAAGACTGTAAAGGCACCCTTACTGTATTATGAACAGTCCCCGATAAATTTGCTGTGGAGGGACCTTATGAGTAAACTTAACATGACCATATCATTTACCGAAGGAGGAATAGTGTGTTCTACACCCGGGATATGCCCCTTGCGTGCAATGTTGGTAGTGCAAGCCTACACAACCACACAGGAAATATGAGGGCTGCCACAAAATGAAGAGATGTTTATTGAAGGGCTAAAGACTTTGGCCCTTATAGTTCCAGAGCTAAAAAGCATGGATTGGAGGATTCCAGCAGAATTCCTCTTCCGCCCCATAGTGTGTCCAAATGCAGCACCAGGATCAGTGGTGTCGTTGGATTTGCACGCTGTGCAGGTATCAACAAAACGGATCGCTGTTATTGGAATGGACAGAGAAGGATGTGAGTGGCGCACCGCGCTGTGTACAAACGCCAACCTCGCCCTACGCGAGGTAACAGATGAGGATCTCTTTTCAGACACAGAAGCAGATGGTGAGATAGTAATGGAAATAGCGATGCCTGTGACATTTTGATCCAAGCCAGAGAGATCCCCGTCCAATTGATGGCAGTGGTAGGAACACCACCGTCATTTTTTGATGACGACATGAGGCTAGTACCAAACAAATTATGGACAACAGGCCCCCATGATGTAGGGCTGTTTCATGGAGTACAACCTGTGATAATAAAACTAAAACAAGGAGCTATCTTACCCCGAGTCAAACAGTATCCATTGTCCCGTGAGGCTGAAGAAGGGATAAAAGAAACGATAAATGCACTACTAGTACAAGGGATAATAGTGCCTTCAAACTCACCATGTAACACATGTATTTATCCAATCAAAAAAGCGAAAGGGGGGTCTTGGAGGATGATACAGGACTTACGCCCCCTCAATGATGTAATACAGAAAGAGTTCCCTCTAGTCCCGAACCCTGCATCAATACTATGCAGTATCCCAAAAGCAGCATCACATTTTACAGTAGTGGACTTGAAAAACGCATTTTTCTCAATACCCCTGGCTGAAGAGAGTAGATATCTAACAGCGTTCACACTGGGGGGAAAAAGATATGAACACTGCAGACTGCCACAGGGATACTGTGAGAGCCCGAGCATATTCAACCGCATATTGCATGAAGACTTGGGAAACCTATCAGTAGATAGTACGATTATTCAGTACGTGGATGATTTATTGGTGTGTGCACAAGACGAAGCAACATGTAGAAAAGATTCAACAACGCTCCTGACTTTACTAGCCAACAAAGGATACAAGGTAGACAAGGAGAAGCTCCAGTATTGCCTGACTGAGGTCCTATACCTGGGACAGCTCATATCAAAAGATGGGAAGAGAATAATTCCTGACAGGGTGGAGGCAATAAGGTCAGTAGGAGAGCCCACGACAGTGAAAGACATGCAGAAATTTTTGGGGATGTGCAATTATTGCCGAGCATGGATACTAGACTATGCAGCATACACCAGGCCCCTCCTACAAGCACTCAAAGAAGCACAACAGGAGAATGGAAAAATAAAATGGTCAGAAGAAATGGGCATATCGTTTCAATCACTGAAAGAGCTAATTTCAAGCGCTCCAGTACTAGCAAACCCTGATTATGGACACAAATTTTACCTATTTTCCCATTGCAAAGGAACACTTATGACAGCAGTACTGACAAAAAAAACATCCTTAGGAGACAAGCCCCTGGCGTACTATAGTGGTACTTTGGATGCCGTGATGCAGGGTCATTTCGCGTGCGAACAATCACTCGCAGCAGCCGCATTCGCGATTGAGAAAAGTGCCACAATAGTAATGGGATGCCCTGTGACATTGTTTGTGGAACACTCATTATTTGCAATACTTGAAAGATCGAAAAGCACACTGACCACACAACGGGCAACAGCATACGAGATCATATTGTCCAGCGCCAACATCCACATAGTGAGATGTAAAACAGTGAACCCCGCCACATTCATTACAGAAGCGTGCACATTAGAGGATATGCAAAATCACGACTGCGCAACCCACACAGGAGAAGGAGGGGAGGACACAGTGGTGTGTGAAAACGCTCTCAGCGAGGGGGAAGTGTACTTTGTGGATGGGTCCGCATCAATTGATATGGACACGGGAGAAAAATACGTTGGCATGGCGGTAGTGAGATTAGAGGAAGGTGAGTTTGAAACATTAGTACAATACCGCCTCCCGTCGCATTACTCTGCACAGGCAGCAGAACTGATTGCGCTCATAGAAGCACTACATGCAGCAAAAGGCTGTGCAGTAACAATATACACAGACTCAGCTTACATGACGACAACAGTACATGGTGGTCTAGCAAGATGGGGGCGTAGGGGATTCAGACGGGCAGACGGAACACCAGTACAGCATGCAGAATTGTTAAAAGAATTAATTGAGGCCCTACAAAACCCTACTGCTGTAGCAATAGTGAAGTGCCAGGCCCATACATCCAACACAGACGTTGTGTCTTTAGGGAACGCGGCAGCGGACGCTGCCGCCAAGGAGGCTTCCTATTTTCAGAAATACGACACAGGTGAGTTCATGATCAAGAACACAACAACCGAAGAACTGTCAGAAGGGTACAACATGATGTCCTTATCACAAATACTAGAATTGCAGGATGGAGCTAGTGCAGAAGAAAAATTGACGTGGACAAAACGGGGATGCAGCCAATCAGGAACAGACCTATTATGGCGGCAAAATAACTCAGGGAAAGTGGTAATGCCACTACAGCTACTAGAAGTTGCATTTCAACAGCTACACTTCCCTGCACATAATACCAAACAACACATCGCAGCAGAAATACAGGAAGAATGGTTTGTGCCCTGTCTCCAGGAGCATGTGTCTCGATTAGCACTGGAATGTACAACATGCCAAATATACAACTCAGGAATAACATTACGCACCCTCCGGGGAACAATTCCAAAACCCATTGGCCCCTTCAGAGAACTGCATATAGATTATGCAGACATGGGGGAAAGGTGTAATGGCGCGCGGTATATGATCGTGGTTGTGTGCCCATTTTCAGGAAGCAGGACCCTGTGCGCGACCTGATGCCAAAAGCGCCGCCAAGTTCCTAGTAAGGGAAGTGTTCCCGCGCTGGGGAATTTGTGACGTGATTCGCTCAGACAACGGCTCTCACTTTGTGAACGAACTCTTCAAGGAAGTGACCACATTACTGGGTATAAAACACAAATTATGTTCGATTTATCGTCCCCAAAGTAATGGCGTAGTGGAAAAGATGAACGGCCTGTTAAAAGGCAGGTTATCAAAACTATGCTTCTCATTGAAGAAAAATTGGATTTACTGTCTACCCCTGGCGCTATTTGAACTAAGAAATCAGCCAAGCAAAGACCACCATTTGTCCCCGCACGAAATCGTGACTGGGAGGAGAATGAACACAGCACACTCTCCACTGCGTGAACACTCAGATGCTCACAGACGTGCCGCAATATTGGGAGACGAATTTACAGACTATTTATGAAAATTGACAAGAGCAGCGCGCGCCATATCAAAACAACTGTCCCCACCCTTCACTAGAGAAGAGGGAAACGTAACAGGATCTGTCATGGAACCAGAGCAACAGCTACAGCTGATGCCAGGTGACTCAATTTATGTTAGAAGCTTTGTGCGTCGGTGGAACGCACCACGATTCCATGGCCCCTACGAAGTAATTTTTTGCACACCCACGGCAGTGAAGGTGAAAGGATTGAGGTACTGGGTGCATTTGACCGACGTACGAAAAGCATACAGCAATGTACAAGAGGAGATAGATGAGGAGGCACAGACAACAGCAAACGATGCAAATGAGTAGGATGGCTAAATAACGACTTGCGTGTGTGTGTGTGTCAGCACTGGACTTGAATGGAATAATGACTGACAAGGATATTACAAAAAAAAAAAAAAAATTGTGTGTGTGTGTGCTTTCTTTTTTTATCTTGTTGAGTGGTATGTAATTAATGAAATAATAATATTATAACATGTATATACCCTTGTCTGTGAATACCCCTCCCCCACATCCCCACCCGCTTCCATTCCCCGTCAAATGTATTGGCACAGATGGTGCCAGCAAAACGTTTACATGCATGCACTTAATGCACTTTTATATCTCAAACAGGAGCTTCCATGGCATCTAACGGGCAGCCTGCAACGGATAGAATTAGTAGAATGAGAGAATTAGTATATGAGAGATGTAGATATTCGTATGAGTGTGGATTATCAGTATGCATCACATTGTTTTTTATGATAATGTTTGGCTTGGTTACATATTGGTTTATAGCGTTCATCTCTATCGAGATGTACGAGGGGGGAGGGAGTAACAACACTACTGGACCAATTAACAGTACCACCGGGCCCAATGCAACTGCAGGGGTCAATACCAGGGAAGGTGATTTTTTGATATGGGACGGAACTAAACTTGTGTGGGGGTATCATACCACACCATCCAGTGTTGTGACCTCACAAAGAGAAAAGCCACAAGGTGGAATGCAGAGCAACACAGTGTCTCCACCAGGGGTATCCAATTACAATGCCCACAGTCTTAATGACCGAAACCCGTCTGCCATATCATGGTTGTATAACACCCCCACCAGCCAGCTTGCCACCATCCCAAAAAACAATCTGCCAGATAACGTCAGGAAAGAAGACGATAAGCTACTAGCAATGCACAAAATATTATATGATGAATGGGCCAAGGGGGGCGGGAATGAGAAAGGGGGGTCTAGTTGGTCCACTGCCCAGGGGGTTGGGAAATACTACATGAGTAACAAGAACAACAGACGAAAGAGAGAAGCAGGGAGGAGGAAGTATGATGAATACTATGGGCTAGGTCTAGATAAGATGGAAGACCCACGACACCCCCATCAAACAAATAAGTGGTATGCAGACATGAGTGCCAACGCTAAACAGACTACAAACGAGAGCTGTTATGTCTGTTCCCTCATCCCCCATGCATCAGGTACACCCAAAGTGTTGTTGCCCAAAGAGTTGCCTATTGTGGATGCCCAATGTCTCCTTCATCTCATTAAGAACACCTTCCAGGCACACGATGTGACTATTCAAATGCTGCAGAACGAGAAAACGTGTTACCCAAAAACGGCAGGAGTGGTATGTTTGAAAGAACCATTTTTTGTAATAGAAGGGACACTTTTTTCCGACAACAAGCGGAAGGATGAAGAAGTACTGTGCAAAGCGGAAGCACTAAGAGGTGTGGCACCGGATAAATTGCAGTGGATAGAGGAAACATGTACACCAGTATGGAGAGAACACATTTCAAAACTAACTTGGGTAACTGCCATTGAAAAACCGTTCAAACTGCAAAGCGAAATGGACTACAAACTGTGCTTTAAAGGAGAAGGGAGAACCCCCATGGGAACAAACAAGAACTGCAACAAGACCCTCACCATCCCAGACCTAAGGAAAGGGACAGCGCCCTGATGGACACGTACTGGGTGTGCGGCAACCAGGCATACCTACACCTCCCCCAGTCATGGAGTGGCAGCTGCTCAATGGCCACTCTGCACTCAGCCCTAATGGTGATACCAGAAAGCCACGTTGATGGGACACAGGAACGCATGCACAGTGTGGCTCAACCAACTGCAGAGACACAAATGTATGTCCTGTCTTCTGGAAGCAAGGGAGAAGTGCTGACCCGTAACAAACGAGCATCAAATTACATATCAAAGGCATCATCAGAACTATTGGCTCAGATCCCAGACAAGTATCGATTATTCAGCTCAGCAGAAACATTTTTTGCCTCACTCGTCTCAAGTGTCCAAGCAAGGGCAAACGCAAAATGGCTCCAGATAACACGCTGGGAATTGATTCAGCTGGCAAACGACACTGAAGAAGGATTCAACATAATTAAAGTGGAACTAAGAGCTTTACGACTAATGACCATGCAAAACAGGTATGTCTTGGACCTGTTGACGGCGATGGACGGTGGTGTTTGCCGAAAAATAGGAAGTGCCTGCTGCACTTTCGTACCTTCTGAAGACGCAGAGAATGGCTCCCTATCCCATGTGATCGAAGCAGTCCATAACCTAGGAGAAAAAATGAAAATGGAAGGCGGAGCAGAAGCGAGTACATGGTTCGACAACATCTTCTCCTGGGTTCCCTCATGGCTTGGAACAACTGTGAAATTTTTAATACCAGCTGTTGTGTTCCTCCTTCTACTTTTTTGCCTGTGCCAGGTGGGTCTTCGAGTTTGTGCTAACGCAGTACCAAATGGTGCAATGATGATGGTGACAATGGGCAACTCACACGGTACAATAAAAACGATGCAAGAAGCACAAGTACAAACAGGGATAGATAACTCGCCCAGGTACCAACTGGTGCCTATATACCACGATAAAGATATTGTAGATAAGTTGTGGCACACCACCATCAAAGAGCCCCGTATACTAGAATGGTATGAGGAAGTTTGGGTAGATTTGGAAGGAGATGGTGGGTGCATATATCTAATGTGTACCCCAGATGAATATGCCCGGAGAGGTGAGAGTTTAAGGGGGGTGTGCAGAGCATGGATGCCCATCAAAGGAACTCCTGCATGGGATGAGGCGGTGATGGACGAGGCAGAATGTAGGAGGATAGAAGATTTAAAGAATTCTTTACTTTAGTAACGAAAGGGGGGACATGTAGGGGAGGACTGGTCCAAGAGACCCCCCCTCGCCTACGCTTTCTCCCCAGGTGAGGACTATGGCTCCTTTGGGCGTCCCCTCATGCCACCCGGGCCCAGGTGGTGGAGGATTCACCCACTGGAGACATTGCCCGCACGTATTAATTGCCCACACGTATTAAAATTTAGCTAGGCCTAGAAACCATTTTGTCTGGTAAAGATGGTGTGAGCTTAGCGCACTGTAGCGCGGCCCCCACCCTTGGAGGGCTTCAGTCATCCTTGTTGCCGCAGCACCCTGGCAGATCCGCTGCGAGCACGTTCCCACGAACAAGACGGACATGAGCTAGTGTAATACACTAACATTGTAACAGTTCACCTCCCGCAGTGTATCATCGCTCCCAGCATGACCCGGCCAGCAGGCCTAGGCAAATGAAAAGAACAGTAAAATGGTCGTTATATGCCAGACAATCTTTGTATATTAATGTTGAGACTACTTGCAAAGGATGCTTTTCTCTCATAAAATCCCTTATATTACAAAAGCCTGTAAGATGTATAATTACAAGAGATCATGCCCCCATGATATAAGCGATGGTGAGCATATACCATTGCAGTTGGGTACTAATAATAACGGCACGCACCAGGAATCTGTTTGTTACATGTATGACTGGAAAACTTACACCCCATGGGCTCGTGCCATAACTGAACTAATGCTGCTAGAGGACACAAGAAAACGAATGTAACCATACAAAGGGCCCATGTGAAGAATGCATGAGAAGGCGCATGTCATGTGTGCATGTCTAGGCCCCACATGCGCCACCACCGTCACGAACAAGTGGCGGGTTACTTTCTATGTTCTCCACCAACCCTAACTCTACCTCACTTACTGCAAATATATATGCATATAACTAAATACTGCACTTGTTAAAACATAATGTATGAATAAGGTACTCAGACTGGGTATAATCAAGACACATCCAGCAAAGTTTAAATGCATGTTTTGTAATGTTTTGAATAAGTATTATAGAGTGTTCAAATGTTCGTGATGTCTTTACCTAAATCTGCAACACACGAGGGAGATACCTTTGTGAAATACGTGCAATGCCATTCCCCCTCCCACCCTGCGAAGGCTGCCAAGGCATGAGAGCAGAGACCGCGCCGCGCTGCGTTACCTCCCCCAACTAGACTGGAGCCGCTTGAAAGACTTGTAACCCCCTCTGTAGCACCCAAGGCCACCACCCGCCACCTGCATTATTTACAGCACAGCAGTAAACCTCTGCCTGAACACACGCGCCCCCTCGTAAACCTCACAACCCACCGGACCATCTTAGACTTATGGCCCTGTGCAATCAGGACACCCAACACTTTGACAACACACAGCGGAACATCCATAACAACTTCTAACAAGGCAGAAAGACATGTACCGCCCGTCCCAGGCCCCGAAGCTTAGCCCCTCGACCTATGGCCCCGGTCAACAGGACACTGGTAACCATGTCCTGACGTATTACCTCCAGACCCCTCACAAGGTACATTCCTCCTGTGTTGCATTAACCTGTTGTATAACCTATTGAAAGATTTACTAAAGGAGATAATACCAATATGCCAGAATGACTGCGGTGTGCATGGCCTAGGGCTAATAAGTCAGGAGAAGACATTCATCTCTGCCACTGGCCACGATGGCCCCACAACACCGCCTGGATGAACTCTGCCACCCTGCCAGGCCCAGCCCAACCCACGAGGCTGCCCAGTGACGTCTGCCAGCCAGAGCCAACCACATCACAGCAGCACCTATAGTTAGTCGTCGCCACCCAATCCCCATGAACTTGTGCCCCCTATAGTGTGTAGGTTCTTATGACGTTTTTTGTAAATATATACGCCTGTCTTTGCTATTGTCAGACAGAGCGCTCTCGGAGTTTGCAGAGTCCTTTGCATGCCCTATTCTGATTGATAAACTCCCATTTACGCTCACCCGCACTCTGTCTTGGCCTTATTCCCATTTTGGGAGAGTCCTGCATTGTCTCTCATTGCGGGGAGGATCGTGCTGTGTGGGGACGCTTGCCTTCACTTGTGTCGATGGCGGTGGTGCAGCTTCTTCCACGAGGAAGATGACAAGGAATGGCTCCTGAAATGAGACCGTCTCTTGGTCTTCTTACAATGTCCTTCTCTCCCCGTTTTGGGGATGGGCGCCTCAGTCTGGGCCTCCGAGGACCGGATGAGTGACTGTGCTGGACACTTGGTGACATGTCAGCACAAAGCCAGTTTCCTGGCCCTCTAACGCAAGAATTTCGGCTGCATCTTTGCGCACCACGTGCAGGCCTCCGTGTCATGACTAGTATCCAGACACCCTAGACAGACGTCAAGGGTAGTCGGTCATAGACAGTTTGGCCTCACAATCGCAGCATCGCTTGAAGCCTGAAACCATGTGGAATAACATTGCATCAAGGTTTTTGAAGAAAAAAGTGTACAAATTACAATAAGAACGTTGTGTAAACTCGAGTCGTGTTCCCGATGCAGCGTGCAAGCGTGTGGAAAAAAGGAACTGAGTCAATGGGCGTAGTGACATAGTATATAGACGACGCCTGACATCAGGTCCAGAGGCGATGATCGAGAGCCAGACAAGATGGATCGACGATCGACGGCCAAGTCAAAGTCCGCTACGCCCTCTGTTAAAAGGTTTCCGAACAGCCTAGCTGGATTATGGATATCTATCATGATGAGGAAGCTGCGGAAAAAAAGCAATCCATCGAATAGCACTCCCAAAGCTAGGAAGCACTACAGATGGAAAAAGGTAGATGTAACCCAAGCCCCATAGTACCTGAGAATCGAAGAACTGGTTCCAGCCGGATGCCAAATTGAAGCTTGTCTCAAGGCGAGTTGGTCCCATCAGCCCAAGGGAGGAAGTTGCCCTGTGCAGGTCTTCCCAGTCGAAACAAACATTGAGTCAGCACAGCTGCAGGGCTTCACCAGGCACTTTGCGGTCCAGGAGTGTGCTGCTGGTGTCTCTGCATGTCTTCTTCGTTGGTTGTTGTCCTCCAGTGGTCAACTCTACCTCTAGTCCCAAAAATCTTGCCTTTTAAGCAAGTTCCCATTCATTCACAGTCCTAGGGCTGTCAATCACCCAGCAGGGTCGCTGTCCTCGTGGACAGCCAGCCAGCCAATCAGAACTGGTTTCAATCAGGCACACCTAGAGACAAAGGACAGGGAAGTTATCGGGACCCTCTCTCACTTCCTGCCTTTCCAGACACACTGGAGCCTGGACGGGCTTCAGGGCTGAAGCCTGCTAAAGGCAAAAATGCACAAAGGACTCAAACCCGATTCAAACAACAGAGTAAAAGCCCAGAAAGAACTAACGGACAAGAAATGGCAAAAGAAGAAGACAGGGGCCATTTTGGCAAAATAGTCACCCTTGGGTGCTGCACAGCAGCTGAGAAATCAGCCATCAGATGCATGGTACAACGGTAGTAAAAAAGAAACCACTGCCACCAGCCATTCAAGTGAGTTAGTGTAAAAGAAAGTTCCATGAGAAGTGGGATGAGTTACTATGTAACCACCCAGCACTCCACATAGGGTGGTTTGTGCTGCACCCACAAAAGAGAAGGTAAGTAAGACAAAAGTAATCTTACTATTCTTGGGAACAGTAGTTCACCCAAGAAAATTTAATTAAACATTAAGAGAAGTCCAAGGGACTTCTCAGTGGCACTGCACAAAAGGTGCTGTTTGTTACTATGCAAAAAGCAGATGCCTATGGGATTTAACAGACTCCATTAAACAGTAAGAAACCAAAAATCCTAGTCTGAAAAACACTTGAGGGAGTGGGGGAAAAAGTCCCACTCACTCAGGAGTAAAAACTAAAAAGCCACTGAGTCCAACAAAAGAGCTGGGGGTCTCTAAGGTTAAAGGGAATTGGCACAGAAATGAAAATTCTACCTAACAGTGACTGTCAATAATATTGCCCTCAAGAACCTCCTCCAGAGGGGAGCCCAAGAGTGTTACACAGCTATTATCTCCCCCGCCCCTTCCATAATGAACCTAAGTGGATGGGCAAACTATTAGTGTTCAGCAAAAAGAGGTCTGGATATACAAGTTGGGGTCCCAGAACCCACAGGCTATGCATGATTAACACGTATTACAGGCTTGTAATGAAGCATGGTCAGTCACAACTGGCTGAAATATGTGACGAGGCAAGGTTACACCCTTTCCAGACATTCTTAATGTGAAAGCAACCTCTGGGCCTGCTATATTCCCCCTTGCCAGCAAGCATGACTGTGAGAAGCATTAACAATGTTCCCAAATGGAAACTGGCATCTCATGTTCGTGAAATCTGGGCCTATCACAACTCTCAATTCATATGTGTATTTAAGGAGAGCCAGTTCCACAGACTCCTTGTCCACACCAAAAACAGTCCAGCTTCCTCCTGACCAACAACACCTACCGCCATCCTTGTACGTGCGTGCGTGCATGCACCAACATGTATTATCAATAGGTACTTTCTTATTTTCTCAATTAAGTAGGATATCATTAGCAGCTACACTTTATTCTCTCTTAAAATGAAGAAAGAGTACAATCTATGCAACATGTGTACCCTTTCACCCCAACCTTAAGGATATGCTCTGGCAAAAGAGTGGTATCAGGGGCACAGTTTTGCCTTTGGAAATCCAGCTTGCCTGGCTTAGGTGCCATCTTTCACTTGATAAAACAGTCACATTTACAACAAGTACAACTTTAAAGATATACACCAGTGCACAGAATCTTTGATTACAGAAACCATTAACAACAGTCATCCGTAGGAGAAGCTTAATATAATTATAACACTGGCTGATGCAAAACAACAGACTCTAGTTTGAGTATGAATGTCACATGCCAGAATAAACTTAGAGGTCTCCAAGTCTCATTTACCTTTTATATTGCAATCTCAAACTTTGCCAACAGCTGTTTTCATTCTAGCCAGGCGTACAAAGCTAACATTTTACGTTGCTATATTTTTGTGATTATGCATACATGTTCCTTTTTTATAACATATACAAAATGATGTCAAGAGGAATCTTTCAACTTCTGGTAGCCACTCCAAGGCCTTTGGCAACTGTGCAAGTATCTTTCATCAGACTCTACAAACTTGCAGTTTTCTCAGTATAGTTTTACAAAATAACCTTTCTACTTTACAACTCTTAATGTTAATGTTAATTTTAAAGGTATTTGTACAGTGCACAGTCACCAACGTAATTGCTCCCCAGGCGCTCTGGCGCATCTGTAAACAAGAAGGCGGGGTGGGTCAGTAGGGTGAAGAGGGAGTAGGAAAGTGAGAGAAGTGGTATACTGTTGGCAGCTTCAGTTTGGTTTTCACTGTGCGCTGAGCTCTGGTGTAAATATCGGACCGATGCGAGACCTTGTGTGCTGTTCTTGCATTTTATGTGTTCTTTGTTTCCTGTTGCGGTGTGGTGAAGTGGGTGCGGTTTGCTGAGCGAGAAGATGGTTGTGTGGATTTTCGTGTGAGTTTAGGTATGCAGATTCGAGCAAAGGGTTAGTGGGTTATATATCTCTTAGTCCTTATAAAACTTGTTCTATGTATCCAATTGTCCTATAGGTAGGCATAATTTCCACTTTTCATTCCTAAACAGCAAAACAAATTCAGAGCAGAGACTCACCTCCTTCCGCTCAGCTTCTGTCATTCCAAACTGGTAGTGGCCCAGGAGAAAAGGCCACACGTCTTTGCGAATCTCATGCTGTATTCCACCATAGTAAACGAGACGCAACAACTCCTGCTCCTCATAGCTCTGTGTAGCAAAACAATGAACACATAATTGAAAAGATTTGCTAGGAAAAACTGATACCTTTCACTGATTATAAGCTGACAGGCTAATTTACAATTTTTTCTCAAATGCAATATTTTCAATATTGGATACCATTAAAACAATAGGTACATTAGGTGATGGCCACTGTTAACTACTTCTCTGGGTTTTGTGGATGTGAACACCAATTTGTATAATATCAGTGAATATCACAATTACCTGTAGCTTGGTTACTGAACAGGAAATACCTGGTGAAAATAACAGATTGCTTTATTCATTGAAAAAGCAACAAAAAGATGCCTCAGGGCAGTTCAGGGGTGGTTACCATCAGCCATTAGATGGACTTTAGCATTTGATGAATTAGCAATTCAGTCAATCAAAAAAAGACAACAATACCCATTATTTACAATGCCATGAGGCAGGGTGTATAAAACAGAATTGATAATGCTATACAACCCTAATGAAAGATGCTGTTAAAGTCTAGAGAATACTTGTTATCAACATTTGTAACACCGATGACATGCGATTTATTCTTGCCACACTATGATACCCTGCATTTCACCGAGCTGCCTCCAACCCATTTATTTCTTTTTTCTTCATCACTGATAAACCTAAATGTAAATAACTGATCTCCTCCACACTCTCCACAGTGTGTGTACTAGACACAAAACACACTGTCCTGCTGGAAAGCACTTAATGGCAATCCCAATATAGGGTAAGGGTGCATAGTGATGTGAAGTGTTGTGCTTAAGCTTATATCCTCTTCTAGCACTTCATAACAATAACATTGATAGTGAGGCTTAAGAACTGGGGGTTGGCAGAACAAATGTGTTCTGACCACGGAATAGGTGAGATGTCAAGGTCATTAATAGACATGCGGTGTGTACAGACCTGTGAGTAGGAACAGTGATGTGCTGCGAAAAATGAAGGTCAGTGAGTGCCTGATTAAAGGAGTATGCGGTAAGGTCTCTATTGTCACTAAACCAATCTGCAGACTTTGGGAGATGACGCGAAAGGGAGAGTCAAGATGGCCTTTCTAGATATAAATTAACAAGGGCACAGATGATCACATTAACCCTGGCAACCAGTACAAACTACTTAGTGCTCAAAGCTTCGTAGTGCATGGAGCTGGTTTATAGTCAAAGTTTCGAATACGTAGTTTCGAAATACAATACTTACAAAACAAAAGGATCGAGAAAAAAAATTGAATGCACGTTTTTTTGGGTTATTTTTTATTTTATTTTTTTGGGGTGGTGGGGTCCCCCACCAAACCCCAGTTTTTTGGGTATAACAAACCCAAAAAGAAGAAATACATTAAAAAAAAGCATTCAAACATTTTTTTTTTTGATCCTTTTGCCTTTTGTTTTAAAAGTATTGCATTTCGAAACTATTTATTCGAAACTTTCACTGGACACCCATGGAGCTATACCTGAATGCAGTGCAGCCAGTCTATGCCCGTGCCTTATACAGGAGGCTAAGCCTAGGTTGCTTGCTCATGCCAGAACAAACGAGTAGGTGGGATGGGATGGGTAGCTCTGAGAGCCCAATGTGTAGCAAAGATGTAGAAACAATAGCCCACTTCATCCTAACCTGTGAAGCCCTACAAAAATTAAGAAGTAGGTATTTGAAACCATTGTTCTTGCTATATAACATTATCACCGCTAGGGAAACTCTGAAATTTTGTAAAATGTCTAATGACTTAAATGTGGTTTACTTTGCAACCAAGTACATCCATAGGGCATGGCTGAGGAGGGAAAACCATTGTGTAGCGTTGTTCTGACTCCCATTGATAGGAGTCGGACAAGTGTTCTGTGATGTTCTTGTCTTGGGATAGTAAATATTATGTAGCATAGTATAGTGTTTTACTTTTTAGATTTGTTTATATTGTATTACATGGGTTGTATTATATGATGCACCTAAATGGCACTTAGCTGAATAAAGTTTGAAATATGATGATTAACCCAATATTTAAACTCCCCAAGTACCATCAAGTTTGAAAAGGGTTTAAGTATGGGAGTCAGAGTAGAAATCAGCTGAGTCTGAAAAAGAGTGTCCGGAGGTGTGATGGGTCACACATAATAGAAGGACACATAACTGGAGTTTTCTAACAAGTCGCTGTTTATTAAATAATATAGGGTGCGACAAATGCCTAACTTTCCCTAACCTAACAAGGAGTTTCCTACCTATCAAACTAAGATTAAAGAAAAATGACCTAATGTCTGAAAATTGTCTGTCCATCACACTAATACGCACAACAAAAATAATACAGGAATCATTTGGCTCATTTAACTTTACAACATAACATAAGAATTCAAATGTAAAAGAAAACAGGAATCCTTGTGACCAGGGTTGGATCCACTTACCCTGGATCAATTCAGGATGTTTCAAAAAACAAAGTTCAATTGCAGGAAAGTTATTTATACTAGCCAAGTCACACTCCAAGCAGAACACACAGTTCATTTCATCCAATGTGTCCTTCACTTGGCAAAGTGGCTATCTCAGTTCCAACAAAGGTTTCTCACTCTCAAGATAGTTGATAGTTTTTACAACTTTCCACTTGGCAAACCACAACGACTCGCTCTCCAAATATCAAGTCGAAAAGGACAATGTCAAAAGTTCCTTTCTTGAAAGACAAATCACTTTGTTTTTCAAGAAAGACAAAGCAGGTCCGATTGAACAGCGATTAGAGCACTCACTTTGAGATCTGTGAAGAGCCTGCTGACGCAGGTTCAAATCCCGACAGGGCCAAACTCAGCCTTTCATCCTTCCAAGTTCGATAAATGAGCATCACAAAGCGGGGGTAATAATAAGTAGCGCTCTGATTCCTGAGGTTCGTAGCGCTATATAAATGCTGAATAATAATAATAATAATAATAATAATAATAATAATAATAATAATTATTATTATCACATTGCACTTCTTCATAACCAACACCTTAGTCACTATGGTTCATTCAGTAAGTTTACAACCTTCCACTTGGCAAACAACAGCGACTCGCTCTCCAAATATCAAGTCGAAAAAGACAAAGTCAAAAGTTCCTTTCTTGAAAGACACATCACTTTGTATCACATTGCACTTCTTCTTCACAAGCAACACCTTAGTCAGGGTGGTTCATACATTAAGTTACACTTTCGTCAGAATAGTTATTCAACAGTTTCTCACAACACAGTAGTGGAATTGCCACTTCTTTTCCACCACAACCTTCCACCACATTTACAGTACTTCAAATTATCTTCTTCCTGATTCCCCCACCTGCAAGTACTAACCACTATTTGTCCCTTTCCTGGTGTACTAGCCTGCCAGGATAAAACTCCTACTACTACTGTAACGCTCACCTTGTATCCACAGGGACGCCTCTCGACTGGCCGGCATGCTCTTCGGGTCCCTTCCCCTTCCCTGGAGCTTGTGCTGTCGAGGATCGGCTCTAGAAGACAGGAGGTGAGACTTAACTGCTGTTGCTTCCCTGGCGATCCACCTCCCCGGTTCCCGTTCCCCTTGCGGTTCCCTGGGACGTCTCTCACCTTGATTTCAATAAGGATGCGTTCTCCATCCTGCTGCGCTGGGCAGGGGCGCGTCTTCAATGGCACCTTTCCACCGAGTTACTTCACTGGCGAGGGCCGGAGTCCAGACCGGCTGCGACTCCGTTTCTGCAGGTAAGTCTTTGAAGATGAAGATGAGAGCAATGTCTTTAGTGGTTTAAGCACCAATAACCTTGTCCCCTTTTCTTGCAGGTGTTGGAAGCTGAGGTGGGTGCTGAAGCTGGGTTCGAGAAGGTAAGATGAAATGCCAAGCGGCGCTGCGAGCGTCCTGCAAATGGCTAACCTGTGCTATTGTTTGTCTTGAAGGTCGGGAAGAATAGAAGATGAATGGTTCTTCAGAACCCAAAGAGGCGGAAAATGTCTTGGAGAAGATGGCCTTCCTGATGGACTGGTAAGAAGCTCATACGATGTCAGAGGTGGTGCCGGAGGAGGGTGGTAAGCGTTGGACGACTTTGGTTGCCGGAGGATGCCGCTGAACAGGTAAGGATGGCAATGCTTCTTGCCTCTTCTCACCTTTGCAGGCCAGGATGCTGAGCAGGACCCGGTGAACGTCACTCTGCTAGAGCAGAATAACGCGAAGCAGGTATCCCAGGTGCCTTCGGGGCGAGCCCCGCCCAGGATGCTAGACTGCCGAATGCAGTTCCCCAACATTCCTCATGGGGGCAGCCATGCTTGTCCATTGCCCATTGAAACCTTGCCCTAGCATGTGCCTCCGATGCCAACAGCGCCAGGACTGGCTCCAAGGGATCCGAGGGGGACCGAATAGAGTCTTTAGGGCCCCGTGAACACTCGGTGGGGATAAGGTCGTGACAACACTCCCCCCTAAGGCCCCTCTCAAAGTGGTTCTTTGGCCCGGTCCTGGTTTGGAAGGAAATGCTCGATGGAAACACTGAAGCAAACGTGGAGAATGGATGTACTCACTGGGTTCCCATGTTATGTCCTGTGGTCCGTACCCTTTCCAATCCACTAGGTAGTAGAGTTTAGTCCTCACATACTTAGAGTCCAAAATGTCCTTTACCTCGTATTCAGGTTCCCCCTGAACGATGACAGGTTTAGGTGGGGTAGTTGCTCGGGTACCCGGCTTGACTGGTTTCAAGAGAGATACATGGAATACTGGATGTATTCTCATGTGGGCTGGTAGTGTCAACTTCACAGCTGCTGTGTTAATTATGGCTTCCAATGGGTATGGTCCCAAGAACCGCAGGCAAAACGTTCGCGTTCCTTTTATTGGTATATGCTTGGAGGCTAGCCACACCATATCTCCCACCTGGTAGACAGGTGCCTCGGAGCGAAGCTGGTCCGCACACCTTTTCTGGCGAGCCTTAGCCTGTTGCAGGTGTTTTTGAGCTTTTGTGAAGGCCCGAGTGATGGTTGTGTGCAGGGTCTCGACAGCCGGCATTTCCAGGGTTGTGGGGACGTCTAATTCAGAAGTGCGTGGGTGTCTCCCATACACCGTAAAGAATGGCGTTTGTCCCGTACTACTATGTAGAGAATTATTATAGGCGTACTCAGCGACCCATAGAAGTTCTTTCCAATCCTCTTCTCCCCGGTGAAGCATGCAGCGTAAGTACTGCTCGAGAGTCTGATTCGTTCTCTCCGTTTGGCCGTCGGTCTGAGGGTGATGACTAGTGGACAGACGGATGTCTATCTGGGCCAATGAGCAGCATTTCTTCCAGAAGCTGGATACAAATTGGGTTCCACAGTCTGATATTAAGACTGAAGGGAATCCATGCAGGCACACTACGTGTTCAAGGAAGGTTTTGGCGAGGCTGGATGCAGTCGGCAGACCCTTGAATGGGAAGAAATGAGCCATTTTAGAAAATAGGTCCACGATTACCAGGATGGTATTGTATCCTTGACACGGAGGAAGATCGGTGATGAAATCTAACGATAATGTGTGCCATGGGGCTGGCGGGATGTCCAACGGCTGTAGGAGCCACCAGTAATTCCTTTTTACCTTGGCAGGTTTTGGCGATTCCCGGGTGACCTTCAATGAAGGAGTCATGGTATTCGGAGATTACCTGTTCCTGCAATTCCTTCACCGGTACGAATAGCCGGTATCAGTAATACGGCAATTGTTTCTTGATACAGTAGTGCTCCCCTCTGGAACCCCACTCTTGTAGTTGCTCCTGGGTTAAAACCTGCCGAACTTTGTATAGGAGCTCGTCCTGGGTCATGGTGGTTGTGATGCCTAAGATTCTATTCTCTGGAATGATGGCCACTGGATCCAGAGGCGTGTGCGCCATTTTGTCAGTGCCCATGTGGGAGAAGGCATCAGCTTTGCCGTTTTTAACCCCAGGTCGGTGCGTAAACACAAAGTCATACTCTGTGAAGAAAAGGGCCTAGCGCAGCTGTCGTGACGATTGAGCCTTCGCTCCCTTCAGATACTGGAGGTTTCGGTGGTCCGTAATCACAGTGACGGTGTGCCTGGCCCCCAGCAGGTAGTGTCGCCAGGCCTTGAAGGCAGCTTTAATGGCCAATAGCTCTTTGTCTGTAAGGGCGTAATTGAGTTCTGCTGGCGTGAATTTTCTTGACCAAAAGGCCACCGGATGTAGTTGGCCTGTTAGTGGGTCTTTTTGGGACAGAACCGCCCCCATTGCCAGACTGGACGCATCTGTTTCCACAACATAAGGAAGGTATGGACGTGGGTGTTGCAAGATGGGAGCGGTGGTGAACCTCGTCTTGAGTTCCTAGAAGGCCTTCTCAGCTTCCTCAGTCCAGTTAAACGTCTTGTTGCATTTTCTTAGCAAAGAAGTAATCAGGTGTACGACTTGGGAGAAATCCAGGGATAAATCGATGGTAGAAATTCGCAAACCCCAACATACTCAGGACTCCCTTGATTGAATTGGGTGCTGGCCAATTGAGGACAGTGTCCAACTTGTGAGCATCCATTCGTATGCCCTTGGGGGAGAGGAAAAAGCCCAGGAATTCCACCTCCGTAACATGGAACGAGCACTTTTCCAACTTGGCATAAAGATGATGTTCTTGGAGTTTGGTCAGGACTGCCCGTACATGTTCAATGTGCTCTTGTTCAGATGTTGAATATACCAGGATGTTGTCAATGTATACTAGAGCACAGACATCAATGAGTTCTCGAAGGACATTGTTCATGAAATACTTGAATGCCGTGGGGGCGTTGCATAGGCCGAACAGCATTACTTGGTATTCGAACAGGCCATACTTGGTACGAAATGCCGTCTTCCACTCATTTCCTTCTTTTATGCGCACCAGATGATAGGCCCCTCTAAGATCCAGCTTCGTATAGATCTGGGCTTCCTTAACCTGGTCCAGTAACTCCGGGATTAAAGGCAGAGGGTAGCGATTTTTGCATGAATGCACGATAGTCAATACACGTTCTCAAATCGCCTTCCTTTTTCGGTACGAAGAATAACGGCGCCGCGGCCGATGACTTGGATGGGCGGATGAAACCATTGGCCAGGTACTGCTTCAGGTACGTTTTCAGGTGTTGGTTTTCAGGCTCAGTGAGTGCGTAAATGCTCCCACATGGAATCTGGGCTCCAGGTATCAGATCGATTTGGCAGTCGTAGGGTCTGTGGGGGGGCAACGTATTTGCTTGCTCCTTTTGGAAAACATCTTGGAAGTCTTGGTAATGAATCGGCAGGGTAACGATCCCTCCGTGGGCATGGGCCATTCCCTCCTAAACTGGAAAACTTGCATGTTTTGCCTTCCGACCCATCGGGTAACAGGTGTGCGTGCAGCTATGGGCAAAAACCAATTTGCGAGCTCGCCAGTTGATTCGTAGGTTATGAGGCCTGCGGGCATGTTGGCGCATTACAAAAATTCAAATAAATAAAATAAATAAATAAATAAAATGAGCAACCAGACATGGCATCCCCAGGATCAGCCGAAATTGGGGGGCTTTAATTAGATCGAAGGCAATGATTTCACAGTGCCCATCTTCGCACAGAAGGGTGAGTTCAGTGGTGCTTTCCGACACAGGGCCTGAGGCAATCTCAGTACCATCAATGGTGGTTACAGTCTCTGCGGTTGGTTTAGGGCAAAGGACTAGCCCCATCTTTGCTGCAAGATCTTGATCTATGTAATTTCCCACCGCTCCGCTGTCGATGTAGGCCTCCAACGAGTGCATGTCGGAAGGCTGCTGATGGGGAATTAAGATCATGGGTAGTGCAAAATGGGAGGTCTGTAGCTGGACTTCTTCGCTCGACAATTGGACCCCTATAATTGCCGGGCTTGCTCGTTTCCCGATTCCTCATCAGGGGTTTCTTTATCCGTGGCTCCCACAATTCTTCTGGGTGGCTTGACTGGGCATTCCTTTAGGAAGTGACCTGCTTTTCCACAATACAAGCAAAACTCCAAAACTCCAACTCCCTCCTTTTATCTCGTTCAGCTTTGGTTAGAGGGGGCCTGACTCCTCCTATCTGCATAGGTTCGCTGGACCCGTCAGGTCCTTGCAGGGTTTGATCTTTGGATCGCAGGAATAGGGGGCGCGAATCCAGCTTCCCATGGTCGTTATTTCTGTCTTGCAGTCCGCGATCCAACTGTACCACCAAATTAATGAACTCAGCACAATCCCGGGGTGGGTCCACTCCTTGAGCCAAAACGTCTTTTAGCTCCCCTCGAAGACCCCGGTGAAACAATGTGGTCCGTGTGTCCTCTGGCCAGTCTGCCTCAACCACCAGTCTATTGAAAGTTGCGATGTAAGTCAGCAGATCCTGGCTCCCTTGACGAAGGGACAAGAGTTCATTATCTAGAGCCTGTCCATGGTGGCGTTGGGCGAAGAGTTTTTCCAGTTCCCGCTGAAACCTGTCAAAGTCTTGTAACAGAGGGTTGTTCCGACCAATGAACCGTACTGACCAATCTGCCGCACTCCCACTAAGGCAGAGGTCTTCAAACTGTGGGGCGCGCCCCGCAGGGGGGGTGTCAGAGCCCAGCAAGAAATGTTAAAAAAAAAAAAAAAGATTTTTTTTTTTTTTTTAGATTGGAGGAAATGGGAAGGGGCAGCTCACATGGTCAGACTGGACCATAAAACGGTCTTAGGCACCAATGAAAAAATGGCCAGCAGTTGAAAATGGATATTCAGTCCTTTAGTTACAGACTGTTTGAATAGTACCCAAGGGATGTTTTTTGTTCAAATGTAAACAAATTGTGATATTTAAAGAATATTTATTCAGCAACAATGGTCAAAACTACTAGCTGCATAGTGAAGTAACTACTAAAATTGTCCCACATTGGCCGAAAAGGTGGCCCATTTTGACTGGCCTACACTAGCATTTTGCATTTTTGGTATGGTCATCGCCCTATTGCCCTATAGGCCAGTCCAAGCCTGCCGGCTAATCCATAATGGGTGAGGGGGCGTCCACCCACTGGCCACCTCACCCATTATAGAGGAGCCGAGGAGCTAGCCCAGTGAAACACTGAGCACTCCCCCAGCTTCTTTTTCCAGCTGAGGGAGTGCTCCTGGGTTGGCTGAACTGTCAAAGGGAAACACTGTTTGCCTTTGACAGTTCATTTCCCCAGCCGCCCATGATCACTGAGCCATGCAACGCTGGGGGTGTTTTGCTTTTCCAGCCTCGCATAGCTCATTGGAAATGCTGGCTGGGGTACTGCATGTATGTATGTGCGAGGGGGTGCATCTTCGCACATACGGGCAGAGCAACCTGGAGCGGGCATTTTAGCAACCACGCGCAGGCCCCTGCAGAAGGTACGTTTATGGCGATTTATTTTTTATTTAAATGTGTACGGATGTATGTATGCTTGTGTTTTGGGACAGTGGTGAGAGCAGGATGGGTGGCAGCACTGGAATAGTGGTGGGAGTAGGGTGGGGAGAGCCCAGGATCTGTACTGGGAGTAGGGTGCGGTGACGGCACGCAAAAGTTCATAGCGATTTTTACATACTGTCCATCTGGCACTTTTGGGGGGCCCGGCCTGCCCAAACGTTGCTCAGGGGGGGGCCCAGGCCAAAAAAGTTTGAAGACCACTGCACTAAGGTAAGATAAAACGAAGGCCACACGTGATTGTTCCGTGGGGAACGCCCCACGCCTGCACAGAAAATGGAGGCAACACTGGTTCATGAAGGTAGCGTATCGTCGGGGGTCTCCCGAAAAATGTTCCGGAGGACCCAGAGGTATTGCCCCAGGGAGGTTGATCTGGACCGGATTGCTTGCTGAGGCTAATGTGGACTGACCAATTCCGGGCAGCGGGGCTTGTCCTGCTTGTGACTGGAGGAGTTGCCTCCTAAGGTCATCTGTCCTCTCCTTGGCCACAATTAGTTCCCTCCGCAAGGAATTAGTTTCCTGTCGCGCAGAGTGGACCTCCGCGCGCAACTGCCCAACAACTGAGCTAACTGGTCTGTTTCCGAAGTTTCCATATTAGGCACCCAGGTGGATAATTAAGTTGTGGGCTTCGTGTTCTGTAACGCTCCCCTTGTATCCACGGGGACGCCTCTGGACTGGCCGGGATGCTCTTCGGGTCCCTTCCCCTTCTCTGGAGTTCGTGCTGTCGAGGATCGGCTCTAGAAGACAGGAGGTGAGACTTAACTGCTGTTCCTTCCCTGGCGATCCACCTCCCGGGTTCCCGTTCCCCTTGCGGCTCCCCTGGGACGTCTCTCACCTTGATTTCTATAAGGATGCGCTCTCCATCCTGCCGCGCTGGGCAGGGGCACGTCGTCAATGGCACCGTTCCGCTGAGTTACTTCACTGGCGAGGGCCGGAGTCCAGACCGGCTGCGACTGCGCTTCTGCAGGTAAGTCTTTGAAGATGAAGATGAGAGCAATGTCTTTAGTGGTTTAAGCACCAATAACCTTGTCCCTTTTTCTTGCAGATGTTGGAAGCTGAGGTGGGTGCTGAAGCTGGGTTCGAGGAGGTAAGATGAAACGCCAAGCGGCGCTGCGAGCGTCCTTACAAATGGCTAACCTGTGCTATTGTTTGTCTTGCAAGTTGGGAAGAATAGAAGATGAATGGTTCTTCGGAACCCAAAGAGGCGGAAAATGTCTTGGAGAAGATGGCCATCCTGACGGACTGGTAAGAAGCTCACACAATGTCAGAGATGGTGCCGGAGGAGGGTGGTAAGCGTTGGACGACTTCGGTTGCCAGAGGATGCCGCTGAACAGGTAAGGATGGAAATGCTTCTTGCCTCTTCTCGCCTTTGCAGGCCAGGATGCTGAGCAGGACACAGTGAACGTCATGCTGCTAGAGCAGAATAACGCGAAGCGCGTGCCTCTAGTCGGGCGTGGTTTAAATAGCCAGCAGGTATCCAAGGTGCCTTCAGGGCGAGCCCTGCCCAGGATGCTAGACCGCCGAATGCAGTTCCCCAACATTCCTCATGGGGGCGGCCATGCTTGTCCATTGCCCATTGAAACCTCGTCCTAGCATGTGCCTCCAATGCCAACAGCGCCAGGACTGGCTCCAAGGGATCCGAGGGGCACCGAATAGAGTCTTTAGGGCCCTGTGAACACTCGGTGGGAATAAGGTCGTGACAACTACAACTTGCACTCTGTGGTGAGGCTTGTTCCCAACTTTCCACACTGCAATTTAGATAGGGAAAATGGAACCAACACCGCCTTAATAAGTCCTTGAACTTGCAACACACTTGACTTACAGCTTCTTTCACATAACGAGTCATGATTCTCACACTGGTCTGTTTGCCGTAGGCAATGCAGGTCAAAACTCTCTTCCCCTTGATCCTTTCTAAAAGGAGGGCTTTTCTCCTGCAGTCTCTGGTTTCCTTTCACCAAAGGATAATAATTCTCACATTGATCTGTTGGCCATAGGCAAGGCAGGTCACAACTCTCTCTCCCCCTTGATCTATTCTATAAGGATGGTTTTTCTCCTGCAGTCTCTGATCTACACAACCTACTGTCTCTGGGCACAGGGTATTTCACTCTCAAACTGCCACCTTCAAATGGCCTTGATTTCACTCTCAGCCCCCTTTGGCTTTGGCAATGTAAGTTAAAATGTCCACTTGCTGGGTTTCCCTCTGTGGAAAAGTTGTATCCACCTTGTTTTATTCTTGCCTTGTTGTGTATGGGGCAATGCGGGTCATGATAATGCCTTACTGGATATCACCCTTAAGAGAAATTGCTTTCAATGTTCTTAATTATTGCTCCATTTTGGCATTGGCAATACATGCTGCTATATTCTTCAGCTCGACCTCTACCTTTTGAGAGATTGCCTTCACTTCCCTTAATTATTGCCCCCTTTTTCCTTTGGCAATGCGGTTATAATATCCTTCTGCTCTAACTCTACCTTTTTGTAGAGATTGCCTTCACTTTGCTTTATTTTACAGGTTTGGTATTCAAAAAGTGCATTTCTACATAGCGGTCTATTTCGGATTGCCCTAGGGTCATCTATGTCAGGCCGACTCACTATTCGTTCTGGCTTCTCCTTTGGACATGCTGCTTCTGTTTCTGGGCTTGTGGTAGCATCTCTCGCGTTTGACAGCTCTGGCCCGCCTCCAGCTCACGCTGTCTATGTATGGAGCTCACACACTGCTCTACATGCGCTCTGATGAACTTGTTACCCCGGAGTGAGATGCAGAACCTGGAGAACGTCTCTCTACTTCAGGACAGCTGGCCGCCACACCGCTTCCTGCTGTGCATCCTCTGCATCCCCTGGGCACCACAATCTCCACCAGTTTATCTGTACGGCATCCTGCTATTGGAAAAGCATCCTTGTTGACCTCGGTTTTCTCCTGCTGCCTCAGTGGCTCCCTCTTCTTCTCCTTCTTCTGCTTCTTCTTAATGGACCAGACCTGAAACGTCCTTTTAAAAGGTCCCGCTCAGGTGTGGGTCATCATAACAACTAGACCGCACACTACAATTTACAACCTCTAGACCCCTTTTCCTCATTCCAGTACTAGGAGCATTGTGGAACTTGAAGTCCAAAATGTTTCTAGTTGTTTAAACCAATTTCAATCCACTTTGTTTAGGGGATTTATATGACGCATATTTAGGGGAAGGTTGTAAAGGAAGTATGGATTCTCCTTCGGGTTTATAACCTGAACACCAGGGATAATCATTACTACTTAAAATAGTAGCATTCATTCCCTGACCCTTATATACATAAGTTCCAAGTTTACAAAGAGGGTTCTTGTACTTGGTACCTTGGGTAAGTCTGGGAAGGGAGGTCCCATTGTGACAACATGCCATTAAATATTTGGGTGTTAGGGAACCCTCATCCCCAGAAGAGGTTAAATATTGTGCCTCAGCACATTCCCTTGGTAACCTTCTTCTCCCATGTGATCCTTCCCCCTGATAACACCCCCAGGCTTAGGATAAGGTAGCGTCTGCCTTCCCCGGTCCACATGAGAGGAGACTTTAGGCTGGGATTCAGTGATAACTCCACCGGATTCCTCAAAGAGGCCTTTACAGAATATAGAAAACTGCATGTGATACAGAGGTTAACCAATAGTTTAACCAGCAGAAGTTCTGATCCTTCTGGGGCTTTGATAGATAGCTCATGTATATTGAGGTTTTTATGAAAAATCACAGCCACCCCTCTTCCCTTACCAGCAAGCCTATTTTTTGTGAGCGCAGAATAACCGTCTGGAACAGCAAGTACCAGTTTAGGACCAGTGGTATCTGAAAGCCTTGTTACTGTGATGGCAAACATTTCTACATTATTTTCCAGTATGTACACTGATATTTCAATGTCAGGATTAGCTAATGACCATGTATTTATTAGTATGCATGTTATATTATAGCCAGTTACCATGGCATTGGGCTGTTTCGTTAGTAAATCAGGGATCTCCAAGATGCAATCCTTATATACAAAGCTGTCATTTGTATTCCAATCATCTACTGTAATAGACTCAACAGTAGGGAGGCTATAAAGTGAATTATGAGACCAAGTTGATGTGGGATCCGCATTTTGCCAGAACAAAATAGCAGGAGCAATCATTCCAAAAGCGTTCTGATCGATGCAAAAGGCAAGGAGGAGGTGTCATAGAAACATCATCACCCATAGCACAAGCAGGGACAGAATTATCAAACAGCAATAGTACAGAAAAAGGACCAGTAAAGCACTCAGAAGAAAGCGTTCAGAAGAAATAATGTCTTTGGAGGAGGAACACACAGGTTTGTCAGTAGCACCGCAAGATATAATTTGCAAGGGACAACCCTCAGCCTGGGCAACTACCGCTATATGACAGGCCACAGAAAACTTGTCTCAAAAAGAACAGCTGGTCAAGATCAGCAATGGTCTACTTTGCACAAACAATATCAGGTGCTGCTACATTTTGAAAAGCAGACGCCATATGGTCTGAAGTAAATACAACAGGGTACTCATGTAACACACCTAAATACTTAGCCTTAATCTCCTCGCAATGCTGCTTATGTCGCACCACTCAGCACTTTGAGTCACTTTCATACCCCATAATGAGAAAGTAATACAACAGTAAAGGATGGCAGGAACAATACGCTAGCAATACCTTAGACACTCCCAATAAGCAGCTAACGGAATGGAGAGGTTACTGCAGCCGGCCCGTCCCAGACACAAACCGGCAAAAACCGTCTTCAACGCGACTGGCGCTAATGCGCCTGATCAGGTATTTAAAATCACCCTGAAGCACACTGTGATTTGTAGTCCCACAAAGTATACTAGATGTTTTCTAAGCAATAAAGCAACTTCCTAACAGTAGATTTCCACTGAGCATACAACGATAAATCAGAGAGCAGAGCAAATCAAATCAAAGCAAGCAAAGCAAAGCACTGCAAATCAAATTTTGTAAACAAAAGGTAAAGGCTGTCTAGGTGTGCTTAAATACAGGCTTCACTGCGATGGTGCTCATGCGCCTGATCAGCTTACCTTGATGACATTGTAGTATACCATCTGAAATCGGCCATCCACAAGAGACACCTGTATCTGGTTGCCTACAGTCTCAGTAAGGTGGTGCTCAAGGCTAACCCATCCAAACATCCCTTTCCTCTGCCCTCACTCAAGTACCTAGGCTTCCAAGTCAGAATCTGGGTGGTTCAACTGCAGGAGGCAAAGGTGGAAAACCTCCAGAACATCCCGACTACCCATGCACTTTCCTTGTCTTAGTAAGGTATTATCGTTGTTTCTTTCCTAACAATTTGACCCTCATGGAATCGCTAACTGACCAACTGAAAGTGTCCAAATTCAATTGCATCCAATCGACGAGTGCACTGAGAAAGCCTGTAGGATGTTAAAGAGTTTTCTTTGTGATCCACCTTCTATTAATGACCAACTTTAACAATCTGTTTTTTCCTGCAAACAGATGGCCTCTGAGTAGGGCTTGGGGCAGTGTACTCTCAAGTCAAGGTTGTCGAAGAAAACCCAATTTGATTTTTATCAGCAGGAAGCTCCACCCCCACAAAATAACTATGGCATATTTGAAATACAGTATGCAGTCATTAGATAGGCCACAGATGCTCTCATGTACTTTCTGAGAGGATGCACATTTACATTTGCCACTGATCATGCCCTGCTTGCCTGGCTATCTAGTACCAAGGATACCAACTCCAGAAACAGAGTGGTTCCTGGCCTTTCAGCCCTACTCTTTCTGTTGTCCAGAGGGAGGTCAAGCTTCAAGTCAATGTGGAATATGTGAGTAGATACTTGATGCCGAAACCTTGGGGTGTCAGAAAAAAGAGGGGAATGTATGCCTAGCTCTGGGAACATCTATTGGGGTGACAAACAAGGGTGCAGTTGCCACTCGAACGAGTGGATGATGGGCCTGGGGGTGATATGGGGAGGAGCCTGTTGCCACCCCTACTTAGTCCCTGTCTCACAGCAGGGGACAGTCACATGATGCACTGTCTCTTTAAGAAAGGCATTGTCACTCTGCCATATCTGTTTTTCGAATGGCTACCAATTTCCTCCTCTTCTCACGCTATTCTAAACTCTCCTTTCTCCTTCTTCTGTTAGATTTGTCGGCTGCTTTCGACTCAGTCAACCACTCTATTCCACTCTCATCTCTGAAAAAGGAAGGCAATGATACCATGTTTTCCCTGTCCTGAAAGTAAGCATTCTGTACAGTCAGGGAGCTAATACAATTGCTGAGACTGTCCCTTTAAGGGAATGGAGCTGAGAGAAACAAGTAAAACATGCAACATACTAATCATTTTCTCTGTCACCGATAACGGTGCCCCACTCAGACATCAAAGGCACTTTGAAATTTTACAAACAACTGGAAACATTCCCAGTGCTGAATCAATAGCCGACACTTGGGAGGAATACTCAATCTGCCCTACTTGTTCATATAAAACACAGCCATCATGCTGTCAATTCTTATCAGTACTGATGAGTTCGAATGACAGGTAAAACCACTTTTACAGCCTTATATATAGCCAGGAGCTGCAGAAAACGTAAGAGGCAAACTCTCTCCTTTTGCGACAATTACAGGTGTATTTGAAGAAGGTTAGGAGTTACTCCCTAGTACATGAGGCACACAGAATCCTCCTTTTCATCATCACATAACAAAAAGGATGATCCTGAAATAGAGTGCCGACAAGAAGGTTCTGGTTGTTGTTCCACCATTCAAGATCTGACCTCAACTCTGTAAGGAATGAGGATCTTGTCTTCTTGCTTGCCAGACTTCTGGTTCCAAAATGAAGCAAGCTAAAGCTACAGGTGTCTCATCTTCAGCCGAGCAAATGGGACTGCTAGTATGCATGAGCCCATGAGGGCCACTAGGCGGTGAAACCACCATGTCATGTTAGATACAAACTCAGAAAGGGACAGATCGCTAATGTGATATCCTGGACACCCTCTCATGAGTGAAACACGTTCCTGATCTCTGAGTTCCATCGGAAGCCAATGAATTTAATGTCTTGAGCTGGTGAGAGGCAGGACTTTTTCTAGTTCACAGAAAGGCCTAATTTGAAAAGAAGATCTAGAAGGAGCTGAGAAGACCCCTGAGCAAGAAGGAGCAGGAGTTGTAAATGAGCAGTCATGGAATAATCAGCTCGGTGAAGACAGAGGGATGCATTGAGAATCAAAGGAAGTACTCAGTATTACAAATTACGCCCTCCTGAGAATCTCCAGGATTTCTTGCACACATACTGTTGTAATAGGAACGTGAAGATGGGTGTCCAGAGTGCATAACCAATCTCCACTGTGTCACGGGTAGCACAGAAATTGTTCTGAGCCTTGGAGACCGGTTAGTGCTGCCGACAGTTGACCCCTACTGGCTAATCACTGTCTTATACTATGGATGACTCCCTGAAAGTCGGCTATCTAAACTCCCTCAGGGACTTCCTCAGTAACCCTACACTAGCCAGTTGTTAGTGTGCTAAAGTGAGTTGGGACGGTGCCTCACAATTACCCTGCTGGATTTCGTGTTTCTCTAACATGCCCACTCCCACCTTTCTCCAGTCTACTCACAAAATGTTGCCCCTCCACTCTGCTCCTCCCACCAATCCGCTATGCCTTCAATGTTTCACACCTTTTAGGTTAGGGCTCCGCCCTTAGGTGTTAATACTTCTTACTCTACCTCCTACCTCCTAGTACTCCCTCCAAACCACTACTCATCCTTCCCTCCTCCATGCTACTACCCTCCTCGTCCCACTACTACTCTCCTCCTCCCACCTTAATTTCCTCCTTCCCTCATTACTACTCTCCACCTCCCACAACTAATCAAACACACTCCTTTTACCATGTACCATTCACTTCAAATGTACTTCGTACATTAGCCTCTATATTCACCAGAAAAAAAAACACCTTCTCAAATAATATCCTCCAGACAGTGCCGCTTCCTGCTACCTCCTGTTGGTCTCTTGGTCTGCCTATGTTTCCTTCTGTGGCCTTATCCAAACAACTCACAACTCCCACCTCCTGTTCCTATTTTATATTGCCTCTCCTTTCTAGGGATGGATCACATTTCTCTAACCTAGCCTTTCCTGCCTTCTCAGACTGGGACCTTTAAGCACAAGGCAAATGCATAAAACTGGCGCAAAGCCCACCAACTTCCTCTGCGTGTTCAAGCAGCAGAGTTTCCATCGAGGTCGGGATGGGCCAATGTCCATATTTGCCTGCTGGCACCATTATTCAGGACCCTTGCAGGTAAGTCTATGGGCCGGGAGCATCCCATCCCATATTAACTGTCTCTGGTGATCTACGGTTGAAACAGGACCTGCTCGTGTGCCGAAGTGAATCGCTGTTTGTTATGAGGTAGCTTAAGCTCTGTGGCTTCACGTCTTCCCGCTGTTGGAACAGGATTCTGGTTTTATGGTATCCTGGAGGGTTGATATTGCCTTTGGTTATCTCAGTCTTTGGTGCTTGACTGGGGTGGTCCAGGGTGCTTGCAGATCTCTTGTGTGCAGCAGATTCTCTTCTCTAAATGCTATCGAAAAATATATAAATACTGGATAAACATGCATGGGGTGAGATAAAGGGGTACTACAAATTTATTGAGAGGCCCAAAGGCAAGGGGTAAGGGTTGGGTCCCCCCCCCCCTCAGGGTTAGGACTACATCAGGATTACTTTGTGGCAGCCACTCCCACCCCTCTTGACAAGGCCAGGGTGATGTCCTTATCACACTTTGCATAGGGCAGTTTGAGCCTGTGCTAGTGTAAACATCTTGAATTATTCTTGTGGAAGAAAAAGATTGAGGTAAAAGCTATCAGAGCTTGTCCTCAGGCCAGCCATTGTTTTCTTCAGCACAGTAAAGAGTAAAGATAAAAATCTGCTTTCTCATTCCAGAGGAGAGACTTCCTCTATAGGTATGATCGGAAGAAGGTTGTTCACTTCTTGGAAAAGGGCTGTCAATCTAATCTGAAGGCGTGGGGGAGAAGGAGGAGTAGATTGAGGGATGACTACGCAGTAGGTGAAAGAAATCACAGACGAAACACAGGAATCCTCTGAAATGGTACACCAGTCGTCTCTGAATTCTGAAAACCTGCCCCTACCACGGAGGTGTGGATTTAGATTACAGATTCATTTCTTTTATGTTCTAGGCTGTTCATGCATTTGTCCGGTAGCGGATCTATCAGGCTGTCTATTCTTCCGTTTGTGGTATCCATGAGATCTTCCAAAACCCATTAGACCTAAAGTCAGAGCAAGACTGCCAGGATATTGGAAAATATTTCTGCAATGGCTTTATGAGCACAGGTTAGTAAATCATGCTATCAGTGGACTGGAGGCCTTTTGTGTGGGCTACCTGGATGACATTGCTGTCTTTAGTTCCACCTATAAAGAGCATTTGACACACTTGGATTAGGAGTTGCAGGCAATGAAAAGGGCCAACCTCACTATTAAGGTAAACAAGTGCGCGATAACACATGGGAGGGTTACCTACCTTGGCCATGAGGTAGGATGGGGTCAAACCCAACCTCTCCCTAGTAAAATACAAGCTGTATAGGACTGGGATACTCCCTCTACTCAAACCCCAGTGAGAGCTTTTATGGGCCTCACTGGGTACTACCGAAACTTCATGGTAGACTATGGCACCATCACTGCCCCTCTGACAGCTATGACATCACCCAAGATGCCTATGAAGGTCAATTGCAGTGAAGACTGTCAAAGGGCCTTTGATGGGTTAAAAGGAAGTCTGTGCAAGTCACCTGTCTTCTGTGCCCCTTACTACAGAAAACTCTTTATTGTGCAAACTGATGCCTGTGACACTGGAACTGGAGCTGTCTTGTCTCAGTTAGATGACAAATGGAGACAACACAGCATACATTTCATCAGTAGGCAACTCAAGGGCAGGGAACTTAGGTGGTCCACTGTTGAAAAGAAGTGTGTTAGCATAATGTGGGCACTTAGGCATTTTAGACCCTTACCTTACAGGGTCTGCCTTTAAGGTCCAAACTGACCATAATGCCTTAAAATGGCTTATGCAGATGAAGGGTGAAAACCCCAAACTGCTCAGGTGGTCCATTAGCCTGCAAGGGCTAGACTTCACCATTGAGCATAAGCCAGGCAAGAGTCATGACAGTGCAGATGGCCTTTCCAGAAGGTACGTCGACTGTCTGTATGAGGGAAACAATGTTGTGGAGATCAGTTGCCCTAACCTCAGTCTGGGAGGGGTGTACGTGATGCTGGAAATGCCTTATGGAGGGATGGGGCCTCCTAGTCCTTGTCCTACCACTTCTGTGTGTGTGTTTTCTCTATGTTTTCTGCCACTGAGTTCCAGCTGGACCTCTGGCAGTGCAGCTCTTCATGTTTTCTTTTTGGTGAACACCCATGGGATACAAGTATGGCACCCATGGGTGGGGATACACCCTTGTGCGCTGTTTGTGTGTTTTTGGGCACCTGTGTGTTGCCTACGGAGCAGGGAATGGGCTGGTGGCAGCTACATGCTTACTTGGCAATGGCTCTGAGTGTACTCCATTTTGGGATACCCAGGCCCTGCCATAGTAATCAATGGATTCCTACACAAAGGGAAGATAGCCACCGTGGTCTCTTGGTTTCTATTGCCATTTACCTTGTTTCTCAAAGTCCTGGGAAGTCCTGCCTCTGTTCCCTTCCTCTTGAGTGGCTGTTGGATAGAAACACCATATGTATGCCTTTGTTCCCTTTCCTTCTGACTGGCTGTTGGGTGGAAATGCTATACATGGCTCTGGGGCTGCCTCCTGTCAAACTCACTGGAGCCTTCCCATTAGCTGTGTGTTGTAGGTACACCCTAGTGGTGCGACCTGTCTGAATGGAGTTGGGCGTCAACTCACGTTCTCTGTTATGGGGGCCTGGTTTCTGTGTGTGTGACACAATGAATGAGACAGCACTGACTGAAATTGACGTGAATGCAATGTAGTGCGCTGGAAGGCTAGGTACTATCCCCAATCTACATTCTTTGTTATGGGTGTCTGGGTGGAGTGAAGGGCCTGAATGCCTATGAGTGTGATTGGCTTTCTGCATGCATGAATGCCCTTCTGCGTGATTGGCTGACTGAGGCTGGCTCAGCCAGAGTGAATGAGGGACAGATATCTGGAGACCTTTCACTTACCAATTTGTTCAGAAGCTTCAGTCGAAGTTGAAGCAAGAAGAAGCTGTTCCTTGAAGCCCAGCTGGAGGAGAAGTCTGCTGCTGCATTTCTTTGGGTAATCGAAAAGCTGTCCTGTTCTTTCAAGGTTTGAACCAGAGAGGACTTGTTTAGGAGACCTGCCCTCGAGCTACGAGGGACCATCATGCAAACTGCTACTCTTCACCGAATTATCCTGGAAGCCAGTCCTGTGGGCCTGCCATCTGGAGAAGGGGTCTTTGCAGACCTGAAGAGGACAGACATCTCAAGTCAAAGAAGTCCATTGGTGTCACCCAAGCTCGGCAGGTGTGTTTTGTGACCGGTGGAAGCCATTGCTGTCTACCACCCAGAAGAGGGGGTACCCTGGCATAGTGCTGCTGGAGAGGCGAAAGTTCCAAACTTCCTAAGAAAATGTTAAGGGACATCCTTGCCATCACCACTGACCACTTTTCCCACCGGAGAGAGTCCAGAGTCGTTGAGTGCAGAGGAAGGTCTGTGGGATGCGTTTCCCACCACCGGAAGCTAATGAAGACATCCAGAGGGTCCAGACTTGGTGAGGGTCTGTGGTCCACTCCAGTGGTTGAGTCCAGGTTACCAGAAGCCGTCCAGAGGTCTGTGCTGTGACTGCAGCACTGAAGAACCGAAAGTTGGAAAACCGCAATATTCTGAAGCCCGATGCCAAACGTTACCTAGGCATCCGTCGCCACCAGAAGTCATTAAAAGATCCCAGGGGTCTTACTTTTGTCTGCCAAGACTTTAAGGAGCCCACGGCAAGTTTCATTTTCACAGGACGTCTACAGTTGGAGGAATCGTCAAACAAAGGAGAGCCCTGCGAAGAGCAAATCGTATGCAATTTCCGAAAGACTTTGGTTTCATTTTTCTCATGGACTCAGCATCCCAGTGGCTCCTTCTTCCAAGGGGGGGTTCATCCTCGGAGGGAATCGTGGAATGAAACCGCAAAACTCTGCCATTTCGCCTGCCAAGGCACCAAAGGTACTGTGACGAGGAAGAGCATCTTCTAGCCTCAGAAGTCATCCAGGGGGTCACAGATTTGTATATGATCCTGTTCTCCTCAGGCCTCTCAGGTACTTTAGGGTGGTAGAACATTTTAAAAGAATCCAAAAGGTTATTGAACAATATTGGCCTGGGTTGTAAAAGACAAGATAAGTTACTCCCGAACTTTTCCCTTACAGGTTGCCCAGGTGGGGGAATCTTCACACAGAATTGTATATCTAGTCTAAAGAAAGCATTCTGCAACTATCCTACGCTGATACACCTAACTTAAGAATTCACACGCCTACTTAATACTGCCTGCAATTAGTGCATCTATTACTGAATTTAAGTGTTGTGTGGTACCACACATAGGGCCTCATTATAAGTATTGCGGAATGGGTTAACGGCCGCTGCTAATGGTGGCTGTCCCGTTAAACCCATTCTGCAATATTACGAGGTTCCCTCGCAGGACCCGATGTGGACGTCTGGTTTTACCAGATGTCCAGAGTGCGTCCCGCGAGGGGATCAGGGAGCTAACAACAGGCTGGTCGTAATCGGCCCTTTGTTAGCTCCGGCACCCATTCCCATTGAGCCCTATGGGGGCTCAAATGGGAATGGGGAAATTCCGGGCCCGGGTTCCATGAAGGAGGAATTACCGGGCCCGCCAAACTCAGAATGGCCCTGTAATTCCCCATTCAGGGAACGCGGACATGGTTTTGGAGGCAGCCATGCCCTTATTATTGGAGGCATGGCTGCCTCCAAAGTTGTAATGAAGCCCAGGGCCTCATTACGAGTATGGAGGTAACCATGGTGCTTTTAGCGCCATGGCTGCCTCCATACCGGGCTCCAATACCGGGGTCTGTGAAAGAGGAATTACTGGGTAATTCCTCATGCACAGAACCATTCTCCATTCCCATTTGAGCCCCCATAGGGCTCAATGGAAATGGGGATGGAGCTAATAACGGGCCCGTTAATAACAGGCCCATTATTAGCTCTTTGGTCCCCTCGCGGGACCCAGAAAGGACGTCTGGTTTTACCAGACGTCTGTTCCAGGTCCCGCAAGGGAACCTCGCAATAGGGCATCATGTAATGAAGGGTGCCGGTCCTGTACCGGCACCCTTCATTACGGGACCGCCAGGGTCGCAATGAGGCCCACAGTGTTTAACCTAGCTATTACAAAATATCCACATTTCTTTATTAATTTAGAGTTCTATTAGTGTATACTGGTAGCTACACTACAAAAAAAAAGGAAACTATTGCAAATGGTAAATTAACTAGGATGATCTTACAGGCTCTCCAGAGTGCTTGTGAAGTGAGAGGAATACAATTTGAAGAAAAGTCTAGGGCAGAGCTTATGGCGGCCCTTGTGGATTACCAGACAGATTGTGATACTCATGATGAAAATGGGGGAGGCTCTGATGAGGACCTTGCCCCTGGGGAAGTCACAATTCTTGGGATTGCCACCTCTCCTGCCACTTCTATTTCAAAACCCAGAACTGCCCCCAGAGAGTTGAACTTTTAAAATTGGAGATATAGAGAGGGCAGTTAGTCTTCCAATACAAGAAACTCGATACTGAAGCGGAGTTAAAGAAAGAGGAGTTGAAAAAGCAAGTGATATTCAAAGACAAAGATACTGAAGGCCAAAGATCCTGCTAGAGAAAGGTAGAGTGGAGACTTCAGCAAAACCAGTTGAGGGTGATGTTGACCACAGATATTGGGCTAAGTGTTTGTGAAGTAGAGTACCTCAGACTGGTTATGACTGTGTTCTGAAACTGAGTGTGGAAGAAAGGAGACAGTATGAGTGCATGAAAGCTGCTTTGGTTGCCAAGTATGGCAAGACACCTGCCCAGTACCTTAAGAGGTTCAGGGATTACAAGAAGAGAGAGAATATGTCTGGGGTTGATTGGGTAAGTGCTGCACATATGAATATGATGGGTTGATGCTTACAAAGTGAAGTCTTTTGTTGAATTGTCTCACCTCCTGTTTTTTGAACATTTTTCTGAGGCTTGTTCCCCAGAGCTGTGTCAGTACATTGCTCACCAGAATATCGTGGATCCCTTTAAGTTGGCCACGTTGGCTGATAAGTGAGTCTCCCACAGGGTGTCCCCTAAGGATTCCAGTGCGAAGGACAAGGACAAAGAGAAAGGGACCCCTCACATGGCTCAGGATTCCAAAAAGCAGTCACATCCAAATACATCTAAACATTCTCCCTTGAAGATAACCTATACGTTCTCCAGGTCATACCATCCTCAGGCTTATAGGTGGGAAAAGGATGGGTGGGAAAGGGGTGACATTGGGTGTATTTTTGGCTCCCGTTCTCCTGGAGGCTATCCTCTAGTTCCTTAGTTAAGCAAGGTTTCTGTAAGAATGGCATTGTATCAAACAATAAGAGAGACACAAGTGACCACAGTTCAAGGGCGTTTATTAAACTTTAATTGGGTTTGAAAAACGCCTATCTAATCCTAAATCTAAAGATGGGAGCAAGCTACCACAATCAAATAATAAAAAAGCAGTCCTAGTGGTGTCTTGTCAAAATAAAAGGGCCTATGCTAATAAACCTATTGCCAATCCTTACTTCTAAATACAAATGGAGAGGGAAACAATGTTATCCTAAAGAAAAGTGTTCAAGAAATCATATGTCAGGATAGTTTAGTCGTTTGCTTCCCTTCCCCACATTTTCAGCACGGGACAAGGCAGCACACTCGAGTTTAGCACATTCTCTAGCTTTTCTTAGCAGGAGGGTGCAGTTCAAAATCTCAGTATCAGGACCTTCTGTGCCAAAGTCTCCTTGCCACTCAAAATCTCTTATTTCAGAGGGCCTGATGCGACAAACAAACATTCAAAGTTCCTTTCTCCTCGGGATCCTCATATGCACAACTTCTCTGGTGATTCACTAATCACCCCGGGTCCCCCTCCGCCAGGCTCAGACACACTATGACACAAAACCTTCAATTGGTCTCCCTACACCGAGCTCGGACCAAATGTATCTCTTTTTCCAAACTTTCGTTACTGTATCAAAATCAAAGACTTTCAACTGTGCGCAGAATTTTGCTTGACCCGTCACAGGGCCACTTTGATTCACAATTCTCTGTGCTCTTCTTAATACAACCCTTTAACTTTCACTTCTGCCACTTCTCAGCTGGATACCTTACAGAGAACTTCAATTGAGCACCCACATGGTACCGGACCACTCTGTCAAAGGTATCGTATCTTGCTTTCAAAGTACAAACACTCATCAGTTCAGCTTTAACTTGAGCCTTTTATCACACGTGTTTTAACAATGCTTATTCCAGCGCTCGCCATACAATGTTGCTGCTTGCAACCTTGGCTTCCACACAGACCGGTCTTGTATCGATCTCCCCAACTCACCGGCTGTGTTGATTTCACTGATGCTGCTTTGTTCTTGGAGCCAAGGACGGTAAGACAGTGGTGGCTGCTGCTTCTCCCCGCCTTGATCAGTGATACGGAAGGGCCCCGGGTATCTCCGACATACAATATAGGATTCTTTCACCTGGTTTCCTGGACTTATGCTTTCCAATCTCGAGGGCTCTTGAAAGTAACGGTTTCTTGCCGGGAGGCTCAAAGGAACTTATCTCCTTGCAATCCCCTCCTTTTTTGCCATCTTTCTTCTCTCGTTCAGCTGCCGTCTTGAAATTGCTGTTTCCTTGTGTGCTTTGCCTCACTCAGAGTGTGCTTTCGTGCTCTGCCTTTTATCCGTGTGGGGAAGCTTAGTGGAAGTCAGGTGTGAGTGATGGTCAGTAATTGCCTGACTTCGCTTGACCATTGTATTCGGACATGTCAGGTATATTGGTCAGGTGTTCGTCCATTTTCTCCAAGAGCGGGCTGTCCGTTGGAAAGTGTTTGTGAAGGAAAAGGCGGGGTAGAGTTCCTACGTGTCCTATCTTATAGGATGGGATAAAGGTGTAACAGGGAAGGGGTTACCGCATCTCGCCATCCAGCGTCCTGCTCCCACTCCCTGAAGACCCCTCATCCAGGTGATTCTCCCGCAATGCTCCACCCCCAGGCTCTGGATCCAAAGGCGATGGCTGTACCCTGGTAACCGGAGAGAGAGATCCGCGGGGACTAGGAGTGAGACAACTTCTCGTTTCTCACAGTTCCCTGTTAATCTTGCCTGCACACCCTGGTTTTGGTTGTTAATTGTCCTTATAGGCGGGTTGCTATTTCTTTGACCTGCAGTGCAAATGCCTTATTTCCTAGGCTGCTGAGGGGCAAGGGATCATCTAAAACCTATGCTTTTCCCCGATATGTTTGTTTTTTTTGTTTTGTTTTATTACTTGTATTGCGCTCCAGACCTGTAGGTATAAAGGCGCATTGCGTAAGAGTAAATACATCTTATATTCATATTTACATAATACAGTTAATTATGCAAAAAAAGAGTCTATACACATCGGAAGTCATCTATCAGTATCCTAAAGGAGGCAGATGGTCAGGAACATGTGTGCACTAGATAAGGGTAGTCTGGGGTAACCCACAGGTGGGTTAGATCATGGCTTTACTAATAGAAAGTTTTACTTGTCAGGATCCTTAAGCCATCTAATGAGATTCTGACGTAATTTTATGTAGGATTGCTCCTTTCGTATAGGAGAAGGTAGTGAGTTCCATAGTTGGGCCGCCTTGACCATGAAGCTGCGACACCACACTGTGGAGAGTTTAAATCTAGGGACTAATAGGCAGTTAGTGCTAGATAGTCTGGTAAGTCTTGTTGGGGTTTTCCTGGTAAATCTCTCAATCAGGTAATAAGGAGCAGCGTTGTTCAAACATTTATGAACAAGTGAGGTGACTTTCAATTGTATTTTGTCATGTGTTGTCAGCCAGTTATTTAGATTTCGGAGATGTGTTCTCTCTTGAAAATTCCAAGGGCAGCTCTAAGAGCATTGTTCTGCAGGGATTGGATTTTTTTTGTGATCTCCGTGTTAGCACCAATGTACGGTGAGTTACAGTAATCCAACTTCGATAGAACAAGTGTTCTGGCCAGGGTCAGGCAGCTGTTATTGGACAAGAAGGGTTTGCCTGCTCTAATCAATTTGCAAGTATATGAAGTGGCAGATGCCATTACATTAACTTGCTTCTTGAAGGAAAGGGTGGAATGCAGGTAAAAACCCAATGTTTTCACCTCACTGTCCACTGTGATGAGGTTGTTATCAATGTTAAAGATAGAGTATTTGGGTCCCAGTTTGTTGAGGGTTGAGGAGGTACCCAGGATGATGATCTCTGTCTTATCATCATTCAGGCATAGTCCATGGGTGGCCATCCATCCCTGGATGATGAGATATACCTTGTTCACCAAGGCCAACTCCTTTTCGTAATCCCCAGAAAGCGGAATGAGAATCTGGGTATCATCAGCATAGTTCGTGTAGGTGACACCAAGATTGTCCAATTAGTCGAAAAGGGGCTTCGTGAAAATGTTATATAAGGTGGGAGAGACACATGATCCTTGGGCACCACGCAGGTGATGGGGATGGGATCTGCAGCTGCAGTGGTGGAGAAGACCCTCATGATCCTGTTGTTGAGAAAGAATTGTATCCAGGCTATGGCTTCCTCTGAGAAATGGGCAGCTGAGTCCACGTGGCTGCAAAGGACCTTGTGGTCCATAAGGTCAAATGCAGCCGATAGGTCCAGAAGGAGGAGTAGGGCTGAGTTCCCTTTATCCCTAAATTGGTCATTCTGGGCCTTGAGGTCTATAAAGGTTGTTTTGGTGCCATGGTGTGGCCGAAAACCAGATTGGCGTGCTCCTAGCAAGAGGTTGGATTCCAGGTGTTTCTGTATTTGGATGTAGGCCATTTTATCTATAATTTTCAGGAAAAATGGCACTGTTGTAATTGGTTGGTAGTTGGTGGGTATGGCTAGATCTAGAGTCTTTTTTAAGTAAGGGGAGCACCCACGATTCTTTGAGGTTACTTGGTATAGTGCCCTAGGAAAATGAAGCATTAATGAGTTGGGCCAAGTATCACGTAGTGAGTGATGGACCCAAACCCCCATGGTTCTTGAAGCCCCATCAGCCAGCCCAAACCAGTTGACCTTGTCACAGGGGGTAATAAAGGATTCAGGATCACATCCCCATGAATCCCGATATTAACCAAGCTCAATTGTGTGACACATTCACTAGGGCCAGGCAATCTGCATCTGACAAAGTAGAGCTATATTACACTTGAACTCATGCATTAGTTCATACCAGTTTTACTGGAAACACTGTTTGCTTTTTATTCATTGGTATATTTATTTTGCGGTGCCAAGGAATCCTGAGACGGTTCTATCAACCACCATTTGCAGTCTGTGATGGTATAGTTTTTAGGACACAGGTGTGTAGGAACAATGCTATTGATGGTCTGCACCAACGATATTTAAACTTGTTTAGCACCTCATGGAAAGGTCATATTTCATGCTAGAAGGGCACCTTGCAGTATGATTAGGCCACCCTGGAATGTGGTGATGTCAATGTGTGTGGAGACTATGTACCGTATGCTAGCTTTAGGCTTTTAGGTAATCTCTTTGTCATCCCCGAATGGTGCATATGCCAAGGCACGTGCCCAATGAAATGCAAAAGCCCTGTGCAAAACCAGCAGATGTGTCTGGCAAGAGCATATCACAAGGGTCTCTTTGAAGTAAGGGCTACCCACCTCGATTCAGTAGAACACATTTCCGAAAAATCTGCAATTTATAGAATCCATAGATACCTATGTATTCATGTAGCCAGTTTTTACATGTTCTTGCAGAAAATGATTAACATGCAGGGTAATTGCATGGGGTTGTTAGTCCCTACTCCATCCTAGCAGTGCCTGTACATGCGAGTCTGACAAATGGGCCCAACAGGACTCATATTACATAAAGACTGTGACTTGTGTGACAAGGGGGAAAGAGCAAAAACCTCTGCTCATGGGGAAAGGACTGAGCTACTGAGAAAATAAGGTATAGGTGGGTGTGTCTGAGGTGGTTGTTACAGAGGATCTCAATTGGTGGCACTGTGGTCATTAGTGTTTTGTTGGCAAAGATTGCTTCTAGTGTATATCCTGCCGTGTGGGTTGCTCCTTTGACTAGCTGATGCAGTTTCATTGTTGCTAGTTGGGTGGAAAGGGATTTTTGTGAGGTTGTGGTTTTTTCATCGAACCAGATGTTGAAGTCTCCAAGGATAATCAGGTGGTTATGCTTGATAGCTAGGTTGGTGATTGCTTCTGTGAAGGTGTCTACGAAGGCTGCATCATAAGTTGGTGTTCTGTATACCAGTATGAATTTCAGGTTTGTTCTGGGATTTGTTGATAGACTGAGGATCAAGGATTCGCATTTATCGATGTTTATAAATAAGAGTCTAAATAGAAAAAAAACAATAACAAAAGGGCCTACAGATGTAATAAAGTTGGAAAAGGCATGTGCAAGGACGAGAGGTAATGTGATTTGTAAAGGAAAGTGAGGAATCCAAAATTACTGCAAGGTTATAGGCAGAAAACCAGTCAGACAGAACATTAGGTGGAAAATGAAGCAGGGGTGGACAGTTGTGAGGGGAGAGGGCAGGAAACAAAAGTATTTCAGACTTAGATGGATTGAGGTGAAGAGAGGCAGTGAAGATCACATGTTTGAGGGCAGTGATACAGTCAAAAAGGCTTGAAGTCAATCAGCAATGGTACAACGGAGTGAGAAAAATATGGGAGTAATAAGCATAAAAGTTACAGTTGAAGCCAACGGAAATAATGATAGAAGAATGGAATGCTAGGAAGTGAGAATGGCAAAGGGGCAAGTATTGAGCTGTGTGGGACACCGAAACATAAAGATATGGCCTTGGTAACTCAATAGATGCAGTTAAAGACATAAAAGGACACCAATAATAAGTTAAGCCTCAAACACTGAGCGGAAAGGGAGGAATACAGAATAAAATAATGCAATGTGTCAAAAGCAGCAGATCAGTATAAACGAACAAGGATAGAGGAATATTTAGAGTGACAGATAGAACTAAGGAAACTAGTCAGATGTAGAAGTGGGCAGTATAAATAACAGATTGTAGTGAAGGAGGAGTGCATTTGAATTAAGATAAGAGATAGTTCACAGAGTACACAGAATTTGAGAAGATTGGAGAGAAAAGCGAGAACTAAATGGGATGGCATTTTAAGAAACTGATGGGTCAAAGGACTTTCTGGAAGAATCAGTGAAATTGTGGCATGTTTAAAAGGAAGAAAAAAACGCTGGAGGAGGGAGAAGAGTTGAAAAATGTAAAGAAACATGGAAAGAAACAAAATGTGTATAGACTTAGGAAAGAGCGACAGAATGAAGAGGTCAAGCAAGGAAAATAAGAGTTAGACAAAGATGTTGAGTGGAAACAGGAGGTGAATGAGGGGACAAAGGGAATGCACATGATCAAGTATAGAAGTAAAGAAAGAGGCAAGTCAGAGGCAAAGGGTTGGGAGGTTCAGATTATGATGAGGGGAGCAAGAGGTTGATTAATAAGGAGAAGTAGAGAATTAGGAGTGAGAGAAGTGTTGCGAGATTGGTGTAAAAAAGATGTTTGGAATTAACCAGATCAAGATTGTAAGAAGAGTGAAAAGAAGAAAGTTTAGCTAGATCAGGAGGTGTAGGATTTCTTCTAACACTGTTGCACTTTATGTAAAGAATTGCTTTTAGACAGCAGAAAAGGACTTAACCAAAGTAGGGGGTGATAATGTGAGGGAACAAAAGAAGAGGAAAAACAAATATGTCACAGGACAGAACAGAACATACAAAAGAAGTTGAGAGAAAACAGTGGACGAAATTGGTAAATGCCTGTAATAAACGAAGGCATATCAACGTGATAATGACAGCAACGCAATAAAGGAAGTAGACAAGGAAGGAGACAACAGAGAAATCAGACTGTGGGAAAAAAACAAGTGATCTGTAGAAGGAGAGCACATGTAGAAATAGGCACATCAAAAGGGACAGTCAAGAAAATTAACTCAAGAGACAAATTACTGAAGTCGGAGGGAGGAGTAGAGAATTGTATCAGATGAAATGGCAATTATGGTAAGCAATTATGGTAAGTAAGGGGCAAGTCGAATGAATGGAGAAGGAAAGTATCCCTTAAAAGGACTAAAGGAGGAAAGGAGAATCTGATGGGAGAAAGACGGTAGACAGTGAATGTCATCACATAAGTATGAAAGAGGGAAGACAGGAAATATAATGGTATTCAAGGAAGAGAACTCCAGAAGAGAAGGAATCAAAGAGGAATTTAAGAAGAGTGAAAAAGATAGCAGACTACCTTCAAAGCCTGATGGATGTGGGGATGAGATAAAGTAGCTTGAGACGTAGTAATAGCAGACGATGTGTTAAAAGTAGAGATCCAGATCTCAGCAAGACAGAAATACTGTAAGTTAAATTGGTCAAAAAGATCTAGAATAAAGGAAAGTGAAGGGAAGGAATAGAAAAGAGGAGAGGTGAAGAATAAGAACAGGATGTACCATGATGAAAATGTAAAATTATCCATTGTATTTCTATCAAATACAGAACTTAAAGAGATGCATAAAGAATTATTGAAGACACACAACTCAAATAGGACTAAGGTGTAATATTATACATCATAGGCATTTTTAAGCAATACGAAAATACCTTTAATGAAACAAGAACGCACTATTTAAAGCGACAAAGCAATAAAGAGAAAGAGAATATTTTTAAGGAAAAGTAAGCAGCTGACACTTGGGAAAGTATGAGCCTTACCGTACTGTCCAGCAGATACTTTTGCCAAACGTCTGCAGTTAATCCAAAATTCTCCTCAGCTGACATTTCAGGAGACACAATCATGTGGTTGACTAAAGCAGACAAATGGGTCCTGACCGTAGAAAGATGTCGGCAGTATGCAAGCCCTGTTTAAGAACAAAGAAACACAAACACTTGATTAAGTCTCGAAGGAGATATACTGCTTTAGGTGTCATTTTCTTTATGGAAATGCAATTACTGTTTTCCACATAGTACGTTTCATAATTTAAGTATTATCAGTTGATATGACATATAGCACCTGTAGGGTTTCAGATGGTGACGCTGAAGTAAGCATTTTAAAAGATCTCGGAAAACTACCCACAATTGTGAAATCCATGATAACAAACACACCTTGTATGTACAGACATTTTGTATTAGTCTTGAGATAATGCGCTTTCCTTTGTAATGAGCCACTGACTGCTGACGTCTTGCTTATTTTATTCCCCCCCAATTTCTTTTTTTAAATTTATGATTTCTGCAATGTACTCCCATTCTTGCTTCAAATTACATTTCTACAACAGCTGGTATTAGGAAGGTGTAGCAATACCATTATTTTGGGCCGTTATTGCTAGAATCAGATAAAATATATTTTAAAAAAGATACTGATTCCAAGATGGCCGCCGGAGCGTAAGCAGCGCGTCCCCCGAGCTCTTGCACCAAAAGCCTGGCAATTGGCGTAAAGCACAGCGGACAAGCTCTCCCCAGGCACCGCAGCTCCGATCAACCAGCACAATGCCGAACAAGGCATGGGAATCAGCTCCAGAACCAAGTACCCGCGAAAACCGCAGCGGACCAACTCAAGGCGTCATCGCGGTCTGTACGCACATCTGGGGACCATCGCGTGGGAGAATCACCAGCAGGCGATGCAGACTGATCGGGCCCTCGCTGCCCCCCAGAAGCCCACACACCACAGTAGACAGCTTTCCGCCCGGCCTCGCCCGTGAACAGAGGCGCAGAGAGAGGAGAGACAACGGGCACTCAGAAGCGAGTCCTCCGGAGGCGATCCGCCCAGGGGAGGGAAGCAATCACTGCAGCCTGAACGCCATCGCAAGCCCGAACCCGGGGGGGCCGGGGCTCCCTCCCCCAACCCACCACTACCAGCTGTGGTTCCCTGGACTCAGCCAGTGGGAGCGCATACACTGCAAGACCAGCGGCCAGGTGGCTGGCCGAGGGCCGTCCGACCCTAGCCAACACAGCCACACCCTAAAAAATCAGGCCTCTCTGCCAGGCTGAGAGGAGTGGCGTCCGCTAGTATATGGCTCAGTGATCTGCCTACAAACAACAAGGGGCCCCACCGGCATACAACCACTGCGGCTCCTCCACAACTAAGCCACCGAGCGGCGAGGAGCCCCGAAGCACCAGGAGACCCAGCAGGAAGCTGGCCTGCAGCGGGTCAGCGGGCAGGAGAGGAGGAACCGAAGGAAGGAGATTGCGGGGAGCTGATAGACCCTGCAGCGCTCAACAGCTCTGGTCCCGAGCCACCGTACGCCCATGAACCAGCACCTCTCTTCCGCCCTTGACTACAGCCCGCGGGCAAAAAAAAAGAGGGGTGATTCCGTGGCCCCCCACACCCACAGGAGCGGGGGGAGCAAAGCAACAACGGCAGGGAGCATTATCCCCTGTACAAGCAACCAGCAGGCCTCCAAGTAAGTGGGGACGAGGAGGGCAGCCATCTGCTCGGAGGGGGCAGGCATCATCAAGCAGCGCAGCGGCCACCACGGTGGCCCCCGATTTCCACCATCAGCCTGCCCCATCTCCCGGCCTCTACGCCCGGAACTGGGAGCGTGGGCCCCACTCCTAGGGCTTAACCCAGTCCGCATCAGCACCCGGACAAAATTGTCAAAGGCCTCTCCCCCCACCCAACGCCTGTTTTAGGGCACCCACGAATTAAAGAGAGCCCACACCTCACAACTCACGACCCGGCCACTGCACCTCACATCGCTGAAGGCACCATAGGGAGGTGATCCCGCCCAGCCCACAAACGGAAACTGAACAACTAGTAGCCCCAAGTCATGCTTCCACATACCGGACTGCAACAAAGGGCCATAATAACAACTAACAGCGGGCACACCCAATAACTTGGAAGCAGAGGCAAACGGCAGCCCTCCCAAGCCGGGCACTAGGGGAGTCCCGATGCCATACTCATTCGCCAACCCGCGCAGGCTCAGGGGAGGACCACAATCAGCAAGGGGCCTAGCAGCCAACAGGCCCCCCCAGCAGCTCTGCCTCAGTAGACTGAGTGTGCGGTGGGCTTTCTCCGGTGTTCCCTTTGTGTGGGACTCTTCTATCCGCCTCTCGGGATGTCGAGGAACAGGACCAGGGACACCCCGGTCCCATCCAAAACAGCAAAGAAGGTCCAGGAGGGCACCCTAGCGCAGTCATGGGCCAGAGGCTTAGAAACAACGGGTGCCCAGTCTAACACTGCTTTGGAGGCAGAAGCGACTACGGACAACACAGAGGACCACCAGGAGACACCAGTGACTTATTCCGCTCTCAAGGACCTGCTGGGTGATTTAGTCGAGAAAATCACTAGTGCGGGACAAAAACAAATGGAGATTCTGAGGGAAGACCTGGCCGAAGAGATCCGAGAAATCAAAAGGGACATTAACAAGATTGAGGAGAGAGTGGACATTAACGAGAGGGCCATCCAGGAGATAACCGATGAAGCGCGCAAAGTGGGCTCCCTGCTGGAAACCCTGGCTGTGGCCACGCATAACCTGGAGCTACGAGCCGAAGATCTAGAAAACCGTTCCAGGCGCTATAATATATGAGTGAAATCCCTCTCAGAAACCATCCCGGACCACGTGTTGGCCCAGGCCATGAGGAACGTCTTGGGCGACTTGCTAGACGATGATCAAAGCGCGGACAATAACTTCGACAGGATCCACAGGGTGTGCCCGAAACGCCAAGATCTAGGGTCAAGACCACGGGACGCCCTGATCGCTTTCCACAGTTACACTCTAAAAGAGCACATTCTGACAATGGCCAGGTCCGCCAAACAAATCACATACAATGGTGCGGAGGTACAGCTCTACCAAGACCTATCTCAGACCACGTTAAGCAGAAGATGGCGAAAGGCCCCGGTCCTGACCCATTTGCGAAACAGATGGCAGCACCCATTTGCGCTGAGCTTCACTTGGCAAGGGAAATTGCACAGAGTAACAATGTGCAAGAAAGGGCCATCCATCCTTGGAATGGAAGAGGACAACCCAACATCGCACCCCGCACCACCCACCCAGAAGGCTACCTGGAAATCCTGGGAATGGTCAACGATAGAGACTAAAAAAATTAAAAGGGGGGTGAAAACCCTTCCGGGGTGCCCCATCTTCACACACAGACCGTGTTAAACCAGGGTAAGCAGGATCACAAGACGAATGAGATACCGCAGAAGCCCCCGAATCTACCAATCACGATAACTCTGGGGAGGGCACAAAACAAAGCACCTCATAAGCAAGCACCACCAAGAAACACAGGAATGCAAGCGGGTGGGAGACACGGAGGGAGGGAAAGAAGGTTGGAATGTGAAGGGAATTCCTGCGTGGGGACACGCTGGGCAGACACTAGGGTCCAGCTCTCGTGACTATACGAGGGGGGCTAAGTGCCAGCTGGACTCACCCAGTGAGGGGGAGAGGGAAGGGGGAACAGGAGGAGAAATGGAGAAAGGACAAGGCACACCCAAGAAGCACGGAGCTCCTCCTACATACAACCGCGACACGAGACACCAAACATGACAATAGATAACCGATTAAAGATCCTATCGCTCAATATTAAAGGTCTCCACTCCCTGCTCAAGCGCAAAAAGGTAGAGAGATACCTTAGGAGAGATGACCCTCACATTGTCGCCCTGCAAGAAACACACATACAAACACGTGACACCCCTAGAATCAGATTCTGGGGATATAGAGTGCTCTTGCAGGCTACACAGTCTAGCAAAAAAAGGGGGTACTGATAGCTCCAAGGGACGGGCTGGGCCTAACGGTAACAAGTTCAGACAAAGACAACCAAGGCAGATATCTCGCAATAACAGTAGAAGGAAGGGGGGAGGCGTATACGATTGCAACAATATACGGGCCAGGACCAGTACATACAACAGGCACTCAAACGCCTAGTGAGCTTTGCTAGATTTCCCATCATCCTCACAGGAGATTTCAATATGGCCTGGACAGGAGCACCCAAATCCAGAGGCCCTTGGTGCTGCCCTCTGGGGATCTCACACGGAAACTACATCAATTGGGCCTTGTTGATGCATAGAGAACCAAACAGGTGGAGCGAGAGGGGTATACCTTTTGCTCCATGCACACAGGTCGCACTCCAGGATTAATTATATCTGGCTGTCCACCCCTTTGATGGGTAAAATAGCAGACATCACGCTGGGGGCTATCTCCCTCTCTGACCATGCGCCCGTGACCCTAGAACTACGTAGGAACCAGGTGGGAACAGGGGCCTGCCGGGGCTCTGGAAGTGGAGATACCGGCGCATCTGTTCAAAGACACAATCTTGGAAAGGGAGATCTCGGAAGAAATAGGCAGATACGTAGAGACCAACAAGGTGGGGGACACCACTTGGCAGAACTGGTGGGACGCGCTGAAGCGACCCTTAGAGGCAAGATTATAGCGATCAAAGCTCGGCGCATGCGAGAGCTGAGATTAGAAGAAACCAATCTAAGGCCAAATTAAAAGAGCTGATGCCCAAAATGGGCCAAAACAAACCACCGCAGTTAAAAGGGAATTCAGGGTGATCAGGGGACAGCTAGACACGTTGCAGACCACGGCAGCGGAGCGCAACCTGCTTCGCCTTAAACGGTGGCTGTATGTCATAGCCAATAAATCAGACTGTCTACTGGCTAAAATGCTCAGGAAAGAAGAAAGGGATAGAACCATACTGAAAATAAAGCAGCATGAGGGCCAGAACTGCACCAAAACCGAGGATATACAACAAGAATTTGTTAAATTCTACACCAACTTATATAGCACTGAATACCTGACCCTATAAAACCAAGTAAAATACCTGGGAGAAACCCAACTAAAGCAATTGACCAGGCAAGACCGAGATATGCTAGAGGGGGAAATCACTAGGGATGAAGAAAGCGCAGCCATTAACTTACTCCCACTTAACAAATCCCTGGGCCCTGACGGTTAGGGCGCAGAATTTTATAAGCTTCACAAAGAAGACTTAATCCCTCATTTTACCACTATATTTAACCACATAGAGGCATCCAAAATGCTACCGAAAACTATGGAAGAAGCAAAAGTTATTCTAATTCACAAAAAGGGAAAAGATGCGACCGAATGCGGATCTTACAGCCCTATTGCATAAATAAATGTAGACGCCAAAATCCACACTAAGATACTAGCCAGCAGGCTAGCATTTATCCTCCCAAAATTAGTCCTCGCCGATCAATCAGGCTTAGTGCGGGGCAGGCAAATGAGCGAAAATATCAGATGAATAGCCCACCTAATCGAAAAAGCTAAAAAAACAGCAATCCCCGCTCTACTACTAACTATAAACGCTGAAAAAGTCTTTGGCAGAGTGGAGTGGGGATTTCTTTTTGCAACTATGAGGAAGATGGGATTCGGGCTCAGTTTTTTACAAAGAGTTGAGGCCAAATATCAGCACCCCCTCCTGAGACTGGCTATAAACAGCCACACTTCAGAACCGATCCTGGTAGAAAGGGGAACGAAACAAGGATGCCCATTGTCGCCCATCCTCTACGCCCTATACCTAGAACCATTTCTGGAGGCAATTAGGGCGAACAATGAGATAGTTGGGATATCATTCAGGGGGGAACCTCACAAAATAGCTGCTTTTGCCGATGACATGATTCTATCCTTGACTCAGCCAGACACCTCTCTGAGAGCAGCCCAGGAAGAGCTTGACCGATTTGGGGCGGTGGCGGGCCTGAAGGTTAACATCCCCAAATCAGAAATCCTCAACCTCACACTAACCCAGCAGGAGATGCAAACCCTTAAACAAAATTTCCAATTCAGATGGGCAGCAAATTCCATCAACTACCTGGGAGTAACACTCACTAACACAGTGGACAGGTTATACCAAGCAAACCTACCCCCACCCGCTAGAGAAGCTGAAAACAAAACTAATTGATTGGGGTCCACTGGCCATATCCTGGGCTAGGCCGCATCAACAATTTAAAAATGGCAGCCGTGCCGCGTCTCCTTTACCACTTCACTTCCCTCCCAATCCATGTGCCGCCTCGATTTTTCAAATCCCTCCATAAAGCTACAGACAGATTCCTCTGCAACTTTAAGCCACAAGGGTAGCAGGGAGGGTGATGAGAACGTCAGTTGGTAGCAGGGGAATGGGAGTCACAGACTTCAAAGCATACTACGTGGCTGCCTAAATAAGAGTCATCAGAGACTGGCAAGATATGGAGACCAATGGACAGGGCTGTGGTGGGAATGGACTTGGAGGGAGTGCTGTGGGTACCCAAGACGGACAGACCACAATGATTGTACGCAAGCAACATCACAGGGACAGTGGGTAGGGCTTGGGACCTGGCGGTGACCAAAGCACGAACCACATCGTCCCCCTCCCTCTACACAACTCTTTTTGGGAACCCCCAGTTCACCCCAGGCCTCGTTACAACCGCATTTCAGGACTGGACACGAGGGGCCTGCTGCAGAGTTAAGCACATGTTCAAGGGATCCTAGATCAAAACCTTTGACCAGTGCAAAGCAGACTTTGAAGTGGGGGAAAACCAACGCTTCGCATATGCCTAACTGAGGCCCTGGCTGTCCCATCCGGAATTGAAAGCCGCCGCATCCCGGGAGCTCACACCATTTGCAAAAAATCTCAACACCAATACAGCGGATAAGAAAGTGGTTGCAAACATATATAAGCTCATTAAAGAAGGGGAGAGAAGACCATCTATGTCATACAAAGCTAAGTGGGACTCTGACACAGGTATTACAATAGGAACAGCGGACTGGATGAAACTCTGGAGCCAAATAACGAAACTCACAAGATCTATCCAAATCCGGGAAATATGGATGAAACTTATAACACAATGGCACCTCACCCCAGCTAGGATCCACAGGATCTACCCAAGGGTCCCTCGGACATGTTGGAAGCAATGTGGCCACATAGGCACATGGAGCAATATATGGTGGTTGTGCCCGAAAATAGCTTAATTCTGGGAGACGATCCACTCAGCCATCGAACAAGTCCTGGGACTAAAAACTGAGGGGAACTGGGGAGTGGCCATGATAGGGTTGAATGGGGCACTAGAGGAAATCATTAAAAAACCCCACCGGAAGCTATACGTCATAATGATGATGGCAGCAGCTCTGGTCCTTGCGCACAGATGGAAATCAGCACATCCTCCAGTAGACCACAAATGAATGGCTAAATATGGTCTCTTCTAGCAATGGAATGGCTAACCTACTCACTACAAGAAGACCATTTAAAGTTTAACACAGAATTGACAGCCCTACTGAACTACCTTAAGGACGCCGAGCATGGTACCCGAACGCCGAGCATGGTACCCGAGGGCCATGACCCTTCTGGGGATAACCCCCGACCAGGAAGACAAAATTATATAGACTAAGACGGTGCCCGAGCCTGCCGTACAAAGCAGAGGAGGGGACACGCAGAGAGCACGAAGCGACTTACCAGCCGCAAACTGCTCTGATTGAAGGGGAGGGGGTGAGACGGGAGGGGTTCTTCACTTGTTTCCCAGTTGCTTTCAATATGTTTTATTGGCTGTGATGTTTGTTTATAAAATGTCAATAAAAACTTATTGGAAAAAAAGATACTGCTGTGATGAGTCTGTGTGAGGATATGCCTGTTTATTGGATGTGTTTCAACAGTTTCCTTTATTCCTACATGCCTCTCACTGAGTGTGGCCAGATCTCAAAGCACAGCTTACATCTAGCTTAGTAGAGAAAACAGACAACAGACTTGAGTCGCACATTTCACAATTTCCACTTGCTCTTACTTTGCAAGCCATTCTCACATGGTTTTCTGGCATGCATGGTCATCTGTGGACCATCATCAGCACCACAAGGCCTTTTTCGAGATATAACTTTGAGTTCTAATATCAAGCATATATTTATGTTCCCTTGGTGTTTTCATACAATTGTTTTCTCTCTCTACACCATCTGGGGAGAAATCAAAGGGCTGCAAAAGATACTCCCTGCTCTCATGGAAGTGCACTGAGGGAGTGTAAGGCGGGATGCAAACTTGGATAGGGGTTTGAGGCCTCCTAGTATTGGGGGGGATGGGTATCATAAGTGAAACTGTGGCTACAAGTCCATCCAAAGCCTGCTGCTTCAAGCTGAATTGTGAGATAGCGCATACAAGTTCACCTTGTGAACATTGATGACCCCGAGGAGGGGGAAACACAATGGGCCTCATTACGACCCTGGCGGAGTGGGTTTACGCCAGCGGTATTCGCGGCGGACCCGTCCGCCCTACTACGAGTTCCCGTAGCGCCATGGAGCGTTTTCCGCCTGGTTTTTCCGGGCGGAGAAATCCATGGCGCTACGGGACCTTGTTGTTAATTACGCCACCGTATTTTACGGTGGCGTAATTAACGCCTTCCCCACTCCCATTATACCCTATGGGGCAAAAATGGGAATGGGGAAGGGTAAAATGGGGAATGGGAATTTACCGCCCCGCCAAGGTCGGAATGGGGCGGTAAATCCGCCAACCCCCATGGCGCTATCGGCAGCTTTCCGCCGTGCTCCATGGTGCATTTTGCGCCACGATTTCCGCCAGGGTCGTAATGAGGGCCAATGTATGTTGTAATGACGCGGTAAAGGCATGAGATGCCAGTGAACACCTATGAGGGTAAATGATACTGGAGGAGTCTGGGAGTATATTTGAATACCTGAAGTGTCACACGTCTATAATATAATGCCCAAGAGTTTATTATGTTTCTTTTAATCCTAGCGGACATTCGATAGGGAAATCACCATCTATTGGCTTTATTGCCCTGAGGGTTCTCTTAGACTGACTTGCGGTGTAGGACTGCTGAGGCAGTGAAAGCCACATGTGCATCCATTTTGGATTTTGCGGGCACAGACCGGTTTGAACATTGGGACCTTATTCTTGCCCGGAACTAGGGCAGGGGGGTGGTACCACACCCCTCGCCTGAGGACGATGACGGATATCATCAGAACAAAGCGAATAACCCCGAACCAGAGGATCAGGAGATGACAGGAGACAGGATGGAAATGTAAGACAGGCTACAGGAATAAACAAGAAGGGTTATTGTGTCTCAGGGGGCGGGAGAGGTCAAACAGAAGTGACATGTATTATAAGGGGCTAGACCATGTAGAGATAAATGGGGAAGATCATTTGGACGCGAGTTGGGTTATTCTGGACGGTTGGGTTAATGGGGGGCTGTCCGTTTATGTGCTTTGCAAACCTGTATTTGCACCGAGGACAGGAGACTCACCGAATCAGGTTGATTGGAACATAGGCCGAAGCTGCCAATCCAAGCCCACTTATCAAGCAAGCTGATGGCTGCTTCCCCCACCCCGCCATCTTCCCCCCACCCTCACTTCCCTTCAAATTTCCCATCCCTCCCACGCCAGCCCCACTTACCTGGTTATTTCAGCGCCCGCTGCGCTTCGCCGCCGATGCTCCATGTCCCTGCTGGCTGCCATAGAAATGACCCTGATCCATGGTGGTCATCATAATCTTAAGTAAGTATTATTCCAATGAACGGGATGCCACAAGGTGTCTGTCTCCGTGAGGGGCAGTCTTGGCCTCGCTCACTTCCCGCATCAGCATTATATGTGCCGGTTCGGTCACCCACGCAATTGAGAGGTGAGGCTGCTCCTGTTCCAGGACTGCCATGTAAAGCCCTTCTGTGCCAATTTTACTTACCCAATTTTAAATTGTCTGATGCTGTGCTGATTGTTTTTACTATTTTGTATAGCTACATGTGAATAGCTTGATAAATTGTGGCACAAATTACTTTTAATGTTTAGGATGCCGCAGTTGCGGTCAGTCCTCTTTCTGTCTCTGTGAGGGGGCGGTCTTCGCCATGCTCACTTCCTGCATCAGCATTATATGTACTGGTTCGGACTCCCGCGCAGCGGATGGGCCAGGCGGGCGTACAGTCAGTGCGCCAAAGGAGTGCTTAAGGCAAGCCCACCTGTGCCCGTCCGTGCTAAGGACATGGAGGGCGGGCTAATGCATTACTCTGGGGGGCATCATTTGTTGCTTGCTCCCTCTTGCACGGTTTTCCTCGCTGGCTGGATAGGTGATCCATTTACTGATATATTAACTTCCATACAGCAGCAGCCTCTATGGGTGCAAAATAGAACAGCTCTGTCAATGCTGCTGCTTAATACCCGTTCATTGCTTGCGCATGCAGATGAAATTCATTTTCTCCTGTCTTACCGCCGTCCTGCTTTGCTATGCCTTACGGAGACATGGCTTTAGGAGAGCTCAGCTCGGGCTCTTGTTCATGCTATCCCATATGATTATAAGACCAAAGAGGAGGAAGACAGATTGGAGGACCTCTTCCAAGTGGCGTCAGAGACCACTGGGTCCGGTAAGGGCTGGGGACGGAACTCCCTGAGGCACTTAGGGGCTGGGGCCGGAACTCAGTACTTCTTTTCCAAGCAGTCTCTTTTCGCAGGAGTGATTTTATGGGCATTCATGACCAACAGGCCATCATCCCAAATGGAATCTAACAAGGGGACTGAAATGATGGTCTTCCTGGAGGATTGCTGTTGTTTGAAAGGGAAAGCTTCCTTCTTCTTTTCCTCCAACACTAGGCTCAACATTTTCGCACAACTAGAGATCATGGAGTGGAAGGACCCGATCTCGTCTGCGTTAGAGGCCTTGGAGGGTGCTCCAGCATCCGGAAGTTCGACATCATCAGAAACGTAGTCATCAAAGTGATCTGTGCCTAGCATACCTGTTGTGTCAGTATCAGTGCCAGTGTCTGTCTGAGCCACTTCCTCCACTAAAGGGAGCAGTGCAACCATGAATGGACAAGGGGTAACAGTTGCCGGATGAGGAGGTGTCAGCTGAAACCGAGGAGACCTTAGAGGACAGGACTCCTTGCTGGGCCAGGAATGGGAGCAGTGTGTAGTTGCTGCTGAATTTCAGCCACCAGAGTGTGCAGGGTGGCTAAAATGTCTACAGACATGTAATTTGGCGCAGGAGCAGTTGCTGGGCTCAGAAGTGAAGGGCTAAAAGGCTGACGTTATGGTGTCACTTCCTGAGGCATCAGTATAATGGGATCAGGCTCCCCTTGTCAACCTTTCTGGAGAGAGTAAAAAGCCCCAGGAAGGTCTTCTTCTTAACTGGTGTAGCGTGCAAGGAATCTTCCGGGGATACAAGAGGTGCCAAGGTGAGGAGAGGTGCAGCTTTGGTGGGTCTAGGCAGAAAATCCTTTGCCAGAGGCATGTCCCTCACCAAATCCAAGCCTTTAGGGAAAGAGGTGATGACTGGTGCCTGCAGAGCAGAAAAAGGTGCTGTCGTTGACAGTGCTGCCATGGGAGCCCCAGAAGGAGGTTTAGTGGCTAAGGAAACCCTGGGTATCACAAACATTGTAGTGGCAACGGTAACAGTCGCTGACCAGCCCCCTGGCATGATCAAAGTCATCGATGAAAGACCAGTCTTCGTAGACGATGTTGACAATGAGGTACTCACTGACGGGGTGGTCAGCAAGTGTCCTGATGCATGAGGACGTCGACGAGGCTTGTGTCGACAACGGGGTTGATGACGGTGGTGCCGCTGATGGGTCCATGGACGACTTGCCCTTTGATGAGGCCTTGTGCTTAGCTGATGGTGTTAGAGATTTTCTCGCAGACGGAACCTGCCCATTTGCCGGTAGGCTAACCATCGACAGAGCCGGTGATATCGACCGTCTGTTACATTTGGCTGCCGCTGTCTGCTCTGCCCGTACCTCTTAACAGTAAGAACTTGCCGACTGTATCCTGGGTGGCACGGGCAGGTGCCACGGTTCCTGGGATCCTTGCGCACCCTGCCATCACAAGAGTCACTGGGGGTAGCACCAGAAGGGTGCTCTGTGAGTGTCTCTTTTCCCTGCCGTATGTTTCCGGGGTTGGAGCTGGGTCATGCATACGTCACAACGCAGCCTTCTCTAGTCGGGCCAAGTGACCGCTCTCCCAGCCTGTGGCATCTCAGTTGCCTGGCAACCACAGCTGCTGGTGATCAGTGCTCTATTTAAGGCTGGCTGTCCCTCAGCTCTGTGCGTTTTATCGCTCCCATGGTCTGACCTCTCCTGTGTCTTTCCATGCTTTGGGACCCGACTCCTAGCATTCTTTGTCAGCCTTTTCAGTCCTGTTTCTGCCTTCTGCTGCCCGGCTTCTCTTCCTTCCAACCCTGTTTGCTTCTTTCTTGTCTTTTCTCTACCTGCTCTCTAGCCTTACTGCTGGGTTCCTGCTTCCTTTTTACTCTGTGTCTTCTTGTCTGTCAGTGAGTGGCTCCTCTGTCAGACTATACCACCAAAGAGCTTCCTCGGCGGTGGTGTGGGGCAACCAGTCCCCAACTCTACCCCAGTGAACGTCAGCTTGGGTCAGAAGGCGGCTGGGTCTCCTGCCTACATTGACCCTGTTCATATTGGACGATTCTTGACCCGGTGCTTCCAAGAAGGAAGGGAAAGAATCTTCACAACCAGGATCCGGCAAGCAACGACCCAGTGACCAAACCCTTAACTCTGTCCCCTTTCTGATCTGCGTCCCATAGCCGCATCGACCGCCGACGAAGAAGGCGTAGGAGTGCATGATTATTTTGCCTTCTTTTGGGTCTTCACCAGGGAGACATCCGCAAAGGGCCTTGACCACTTTTTGTCAGCATGACTACGCCCAGAGGCCACGTGAGAGGCCTTCCCTTCCTCGATCCACACTGATAACCTCCGATGGCGGTCTTCCGCGTCTTGTTGAAGGCCTGGCAAATCGAATATCCATCTACACCGTGGTCAGGATGTAGGCAGTAGATGCACCTGAGGTGCCAATCTTCGATGAAGATATTCTTCAGGGTGCAGTACTCACAGACCCTGAGGAGACTTTTCTTTGTGACATCCGCAATGGTGTTAAAGCAAAGGCCCAAGCCTGGGCCCGTGGAGCCATGAGCTGGAGATCCGACGAAAGATCAAGGATCTCCTCCAGTATTGGGTCCCTGTCGCCGGTAGTCACAACGTGACTGAAGATGATAAGAAGATGAAGAATCAAGCTGAATTCTTGCAATAATAGGAAAAAAACAGCAAAGAGTTGCCGGATTTCAAGGAACGAAACATGAGGACTCCCAACATGAGAAATGTGCTGTAAAAATCTGATGATGGGCACCAGGGGTGGAGCTTAAGAGGACGAGAGTCATTGACTTGGGCAGTATGACCCAAAGGGACACTAATAGGCGTCAAAAGCGACAATCAGTTTTTATGGTAAAGCAAAACTGATTTAATTTTGCAGAGGATTCCCAGCCTGACGACAGGGAATAGTCATGAGCATGTGAATCCATGCAAGACCCCATCCTGAAGAATTATCCTCACGTCATTGGATCGTGGCTTTGCTGGCATGAGAAAAGCCACCAGAAATTCAGAGAAGGGAGATTTTGCTAGATCAGAAGAGCGACAATGATGAGCAGTGCAGGGGGGAAGGCGAGAGATTCCTACCTGATCTGAAGAGGAAGGATGGTGAGCACTGTATGATAAAGGGAAAGAAGACATTGCAGAAGAGAGATATTGAGGATGAGTACCCACTAAGAGGGGAAGGAAGGTGACCAAATGAGAGCCCTGATAGAGGGGCCATACCGCTGCTAAAAAACTCTGAATGGGTCTGTGCAGGATGCACACAACTGAAACACTAAGCAGCAGTTGCAAGAGAGAACAAGTGAAAGAGAAGACAAGAGGCTGACATATAGGTAGAGGATAAGTGTGTTGCGATGGTTGTAGCGAATACAAAGGGGACAAGCCGACAGGCACCTGCTGGGTGTGAAAAGGACCACAACACTGACATCCAAAGACATTACAAAAATGCCTAAATGCATAACCAGAACATTACCAAGCAACGATCACACAGGGGAGGGGACGGGAAACCACACAAAAACAAGGTCCACCAAGGACTCCTATGGGGGCGGATGAGGAGAGGGACATTAAGATTCTCACGTGGAATGTCCAAGGCCTCAATTTCCCGGGGAAGCGTAGGTCGGTGGAGCACAAACTCAATCTAATGGCAGGAGATATAGTCCTCCTACAGGAGACGCACTTGCTACAGGTCGATGAAAAACATGTTAGATTTAAAAGATTCAAAAAGGTGTTTTTTGCCACATCTGGGGAAAAAAAGAGAGGGGTTGTAATCTTACTAAGTGAGAATGTCCCTCTCACATGAATAACTGTCTAGCGGGACTTGGGGTGGGGGGGCAGGTATCTCCTATTGAAGGGGCAGCTGGGAGAACAACCCATCACCATCACGGTTGTCTACTGCCCGAACACTATGCAGGACAGGTTTCTGGCATCCCTTATCCCAACTATCCTGGCATTCACAGAGGGTTACCTCCTCGTAGGCGGAGACGTCATCCTGGTCTCTGATCCCCTGATGGACAAGCCCCTCTCACCAACCAGAGTAGTCTATACCCAAGCACTATTCCTAGCTAAGTTCCTGAGGGAAACTGAGACGGCAGACGCTTGGAGACTGGCTAACGCAGGGGCCAGAGATTATACCCACTACTCCCATGCGCATAAGGAGTTCTCGAGGCTAGACCTGTTGCTGATCACCAGTGCACTGTATCCTTGCATGAACAAAGTAGAGATCCACAGTAGAGTAATCTTGGATCATGCCTCAGTTTCCTCAGTTGTAAGAGTAAAAGGCTCTCTCCGGAACCCTGGGTGAACTGCAATTTGGCTGACGCCATGCTGTTAGACGAGAGTATTAAAAGTGAAACCGGCGAAACATTATCCAACTATTTCATGGAAAATACTACAGCAGACACAGCCATAGACATAGTCTGGGATGCCATGAAAGCTGTGGTACGGGGGACACTAATTAGCGCTGGGGCTGAGCAATGAAGAATCTCAAAAAGTTCAGTAGCCAAATTAGAGGGTAAGGTAGCATCCCTGGAAAGAGAATTGCAAGCCCATTGGTCTAGGAAAACGGAAAGAGCATGGAAAAGAGCCAAAGTAGCACTCAAGATGCACTGGGCTGACCGATCTGCGAAATCATTAGACTACACAAAACATTTTATTGCAGCAAAAGCAATAAGGCAAATCGGGCGCTGGCATACAAACTGAAACGGATGCATGCCAGGAACAACATTTCCCGTCTTCTGGGGGAAGACGGCATAGCCCGCTACATGGAGGGGGAGAAAATGGAATTGCTAGTGCGCTATCATAAAGCAGTAATGACGGGGGCACCCACATCCCGTGGCAGGCTACCTTATTATTTACAATCAGCCAAGGTTAAGCAAAACAAAAATCCCTAGACAATCCTATTACTGTTGAGCAAACCATAGACACCATATAATCACTGAAGAACACTGCTGCCGGACCCAATGGTCTGACTGCTAAATTTTATAAAACGTACTCGAACATACTGGCCCCACGACTAACAGCTTTGTTTAACTCCTTTCTAACTACTGGCACCATCACTAAGACGATGGCAGAATCACTCACAATACTTATCCATAAACCTGGGAAGGACCCTGAGCTCCCAATCTCATACAGGCGAATAACATTAATGAATAACGATGGAAAAAATGGTTCGAAAATATTAGCGATCAGGTTAAAAACACGGCTCCCGGATAAATAGCTCGAGACCAGACGGGGTTCATCCCAGGGAGGGGAACACACGACAATATCAGGCATACCATAGACCTGATAAAAAGCGCGGACAGCATGGGTGCAGAAATGCTAACAATCCCACTAGATGCCCACAAGGCGTTAGATCTAGTGGACTGAGGCTATGTCTGTAGCGGGCTATAATATTTTGGGTTTGGCCTGAATTTCATTAAGTGGACAATGGCTAATTATCAATCTCTGACCACGTAATTGCGGGTTAATGGTATTAGATCAGAAGTTATTCACATCACCAGGGGAACAAGGCAGGGGTGCCCTCTATCCCCTCTCATTTTTGCCTTATTCATGGAGCCTATCGCAAACAGGATCCAGCAAAACCCGGAGATAAAGGGGCTTGCAGTGGGGGGCCATGAATATAAAATTGCTCTATACACGGACAATGGGCCTCATTCCGAGTATTGCGGTAAGGGATAGCGGCCACCGCTAACGAGAGCGGTGGCGGTAATCCCTTACCGCCATACTCCGAGTTCCCTTTGCGCCATGGTGGTTTTAACACCTGCTTTTAGCAGGTGTTAAAAACCATGGCGCTAAGGGACCTTGATGTTAATTACGCCACCGTAATTTACGGTGGCGTAATTGACGCCTTCCCCACTCCCATTATGCCCTATGGGGCAAGAATGGGAATGGGGAAGGGTGAATGGGGATTGGGGAATTACCGCCCCGCCAACCTTGGAATGGGGCGGTAATTCCGCCATCCACCAAGGCGCTGCCGGTCCGGGTACGGCGTCAACCAAGGCGTTAATAGCGCCATTGGTTAGCGCCGTACTCGGAATGAGGCACAATGTCTTCGTAACTGCAGCTAAACCAGGCACATCATTGGGCCTTCTGTGGGAGGAGATTGAGGAGTTTGTTAGGGTTTCCGGGTTTAGGGTAAATCTGGATAAATCGGCTGCCAAGCCTATTAATCTCACGAAAAAGCAGAAGGTAGCCCTCTCTCCTGCACTTCGGATTCCCTGGGTGGACTCCGGGATTGAGTACCTAGGGATTGTGATCCCTAAGGATACGTCCCGTATATATCAAAGTCATTTTCCACAACTATTTAACGATTTCAAATGTGACCTAGAACATTGGAAGACTCAAGAAATCTCCTTATTTGGGCGAATAGCCGCTGTGAAAATGAACCTAGTACCACGGTTACCCTAGCAATGCGCGGCACTCCCAGTGCAGATTCCGAAAAGGAAGCGTGGTATAGGTAAGAGGTGCTGAACCACATTAAAGCAATCACCAGGCTAACGATCCCATGGGATCCTGGAATTATATTCTTGGGTGAAACAGGGGACGGGAATTCCCACTCTCAGAGCAGATAGCCCGCCTGTGCACACACCTCATACTAGTGGCAAAAATTGCAATGGCCCGATTATGGAAGAATGCAGAGGGCCACTCAATACGGTATGGTGGTCGAAATGTTGGGAAATAGTGGTGGCTGAAAAGGTAACAGCGATCCGCTTTGGGAATTTGAATGTGTTTCTGAATACGTGAGCACCCTTCATGAACTACTCCAAAAGGTACCCAGGACTTACTAGAAGGCCCCCGCTAACGCGCTGGCTCCAGGGGGAGCCTAACTAGAACTCTAACCGTCTGTGAAGGGTGCAATCTCAACTCTCATCCATGGTGAAGATTGTTTCATATGTTCCCTACCCCCCTCAACCTCCTGTAATAGTGGAAAAGATGGCATTAGCTTGATGTTTCAATGTGTGGTACTATAAAATGCTCTGTTGATGTCACGATATGATGTATTAAAATACCTAATAAAAAAAAAAGACTGGATAAAAAATAACCACCTAGTGACAAATGGAATGGACAAAATCCTGACCAAAGGTCCCTGGAAAGAAATAACCATGAACATCTCTTTAACATAATAGTGGAAACAAAATCTTCCCTTTTCTATTGGGCAAACTACTGAACGTAAGGCCCTTTGGGTAGCGTGTCATGCAGTGGATGGGAAGCAGAGTAACTCTTGCACCAAATAATGGAACCGACTCAGGAAGATGTCAAAGGTTTTCTGTTTTAATATCAATTGGCTAAAACACAGAGTTTCAATGGACATCAATGGACGAGCTCTCGGCGCATCAGACAAAAAATCATAGTTATACAGTGAAAATTCATCATACGTGACATCTTGTTAAGAGAAACCTACGAGGGGTTGTGGTACGTTCAAGGGGAACATCTAAGTATACTTTCTATAAGGGGTTGTGTTGTGACTGGACATCTACTATCATGTGGACAACTTATGCCCACCTCTAGCGCAAGTCATCTTCATCACTATCAGGTACACAGTATATCATTGGCTCTCAAACTATGAGGCCCTTCATTATACAGCCCTCTACAATTGGTTGGCACGCTTGTGCAGTCTGGAAAATTTGGCTCACTAGCAGCACGTAAGCTCACACCCCAGGTACCAGTAGGCGGACTTGACTGTACTTCCCCACTCAATTAGCCCAACATCTCTCATCACCCATGCCTTCTGCCATGAGGATTACCTTTGAACTTGGCCTTGCAAAGTATCCTTGTCTCTGGGAAAATAAAGGAGTGTGGGCATGCACTATTGTTGTTCTCGAACTCCTCGTCCCCGCCTCTATTTCCATCCTTGGCTCACATGACAGGAGACCACGATTTGGTCAATTTTTCGTGCCTTGTCTTGAATGAATAAAATTTGGCACTCATGGTGTTTTTTCTCTGCACCTTAACAAGGGATGATTCAACATCTGATGTCACTGCCTTCAAGAATAGATAACCAGTCTTGGCTGCTTCAGCCTTGACACCAGGCCAGACAGCCCTTCTAGACTCATCCATGATCTCGGCTATTTCTTTGCTGTGACACAGCTCTCAGCTCTTCTCTCCATGGGTTTAAGCTTACTAAAGTTATGACATTGCTGTCCAGTTTCTATATAATGATGGCTTTGCCTGCAGTCTACTAACTGCTGGTAGCCAGCGTCTAAGATTACTTGATCTACTTGCATTACAGCATCAGTACAGTTATTGAATGACTTGCATTTTATGCAGTGCTCTTCACACGTGCAAGCTTCTTTTCGCATATGAACGTTTACTCGATTCTTTACTTCATCATCAATTCTATAAGGTCAATACATTCTCTTCTTCAGCCAGTCTTCTCAGTGCATCACTCTTGTCTCTTGTGACGTCACCAGCTTCTCTTTCATTCGTTTTCATATTTGTTCGGGAAGCCCCTCCTTCAGATTGTCATCACTTCAGGGATCCATCAGATAGGGTTTTCTTAGTGGATACCTGTTCTCAAATATTCGTTGTGGAATGGTCGCAACTGCTGGCATCAAGCATGGCACCAATTTGGGCTTCCAGCATACAGATGGTCAGGGGTGGGACTTTCTGTAGAGGCAATTAGCTGCTCCTCCACACTACTACCTAATAATTTACATGAAAACACTGACCTATGGAAGTGGTTTTGAATTACTCTACAGCAAACTCTCTTCCAGCGAGGAGTTGTATGTTCACAAGTAACCATGCTAGAAGTAGTATGAGCAGTTGATGCTACCCACTCCCTTCCAACCCACAGCCCTGCACATATGCGAGATGACAGTGTGTTTGTGTGTATATGCTAAACAGAAATCTCTGCACATAAATCTCTGCAGAAATTGCACCAAGCCACTATGCTAATGGTGTTGAATTCACTGCTTACTCAGTACATACAACTACAAACAGTGTTTACTCTCCTGAGCGATGATATTGGAAACATAGTTTGCAACATGTAGGATATGTGCAACTATCCCCCGTGTAACTATCATGCTTCCAAGCGATATCAGCGTTTTTCTCACTTCTCACCCCTCTTTCTGTCCCCACTCAGCACCTCGCTTTCCCTTAAACCACACAGAGCCTCTTTTCAATGCTTATAAAGCCAATACGAATGGCTTTGCCAGTGAATGGTGCTTGTTTTAATTGTCCTAACCTATATCTCTATAAAAGGGAAAATGTTTGTGTGTCTGTTCGACATGTTCAGCATACTTCCCAACAAGCTACAAAACTGAAATTTGGCGTGTGGGTAGGTTCCATGGTGTAGACAAAGGAAAAAATATAAAATAGGCATTTTTCTATAAAAGAAAACAATTTAAGCGGTCTGTAATGTTTACCCCTGCCATATGGATATGTTTTTGTGTCTGTCGAACATGTTCAACATAGCTTCCAACATGCTACGAACTTGAAATTTGGCATGTGGATAGGTTGCATGGTGTAGACAATGGAAAAAGTATATTCGATAAGTGGTCTGCAATGCTTACCTCTGCCATATGTGGATATGTGTGTGTGTGTGTGTGTGTCTTTTTGAAATGTTCAGCATACTTCCCAATATGCCACAAACCTGAAATGAGCCATGTGGGTGGGTTGCATGGTGTAGACAATGTAAAAAGTATAAAATATATATTTTTAGAATTTTCTTTCTTTTTAGCGGTCTGCAATGCTTACCCCTGCCACATGTGGCTATGTGTGTGTGTGTGTCTGATCGAAATGTTCAGCATACTTCCCAACATGTTACAAACCTGAAGTTTGGCATGTGCGTAGGTTCAACTGTGTAGACAATGTAAAAAATATAAGGCATACATGTTTCTAATAATTATTATTTTCATCGGTCTGCAACACTTAGCCCTGCCATATATGGATATGTGTGTGTGTATGTTCGAAATGTTCAGCATACGTCTCAACATGCCACAAACCTGAAATGAGGCATGTGGGTGGGTTCGATGGTGTAGACAATGCAAAAAGTATCAAATGTACATTTTTTATTTTTTAGTTTAAGCGGTCCGCAATGCTTACCCCGTCATATGTGGATATGCATGTGTGTGTTTTCGAAATGTTCAGCATACTTCCCAACATGCTACAAACCTGAAATTTGGCGTGTGGGTAGGTTCTATGGTGTAGACAATGTAAAAAGTATAAAAGATAAGCAGTCTGCAATGCTTCCCTCTGGCATATGGCTCTTTGTGCCATAGTTCTGCAGTAGACCTACGTAAACTTCAGCAGTACATTGCTACTAAACATTCCACACTATCAGCATTCTAGCTGACATTTGCAGCACTCACTTTTGAAGCCATGCAGGTGACACTAAAAGTTGCTTTTGTAGTAATGCAGGTGACAGGTAACGGTGCATGTCTCTTCAATAGTGTCCAAATATTATGTTGTCCTTCACACCGTGACAAATCTCTCATGATAATTACAGAAACTTAATTTCCAATGGAAGTTGATGAATGTATGTAATCTCAACAGTACGAAGCTTACATGCTTCAGCCATACATGTACAGGTATGACACTTCAAGCTGACACGCTTCAGCCCTACACATACAGCACTTATGTTGAGGTTGCTGCAGCCTCAGCTGTTGATCGGGACACCAATAATGTTGCTGCGAAATCTCAGTGCTCCAACTCAAAGTAGCTGGAATGAATTTATGGGATTCATGCTTTTCTCATGGTCAGCTTTTTGTGGCTTGCTCCAGAGTTAGAAACAAAGACAATTTGTTCACACTAGATCCTACAGGAAAGACTAGCAATATTGTCTACAATGAAGCATTGGTTCAGGGATAATCGTATACCAATGACAGCAGTAGGCAAAGGGGGTGATCCGGTATAATTGAAACTCCCCATAACTCTCCTACAATACAATTCTCAAACACGGTAGTAGTCAGAAGGGCCTGCGGGGACAAATCAAACTCACCATAAGGAAAGACGCGTGGTCACCTCCATGCGTTGTTATTCGGGTGACGCAAACAACCATGCAACATCATCATCCATATTCATTCATTGAACAAACGTCAAACTAGGACTGAAGGAGAAATTAGTGTGCCAAGCACGGGTACACCTGCTAGTTGTTTGTATAGATTAAGATTCAAATGATAAAGAAAAAAGAAAAAATGCCACAGAAAGCAAATTACTGCTGTATTGATCTCCATAGTATATGCAGGCTATCTAAATGTTGACATTTCTGCTTCCCAGAATAAACGATACGGCTGAAACTAGAACAGAGGACCTGACTGAGATAAATGATGGCAGGAAATTAAATTTGCCAGTGTGCTCAGATATTCTAGATTAGCAAAATCCCAGGGCACCTGGGGATTCGGAAATTGCTCCTGTAAATTAAACTGCATGCTTTTGTGTTTGTTCTAAATTTGAGCATCTCACTGTCTGCCGCTCAGCATTCGAACACTGCCTGCTGTGTATTCCCATTGACATGCAAGTTTATTTGGACAGGGCTAAGTCAAGTGCATGGCTAACATATCTAAACTGCAAGGCAAAAAGGATATGTCATTTTTTCTTATTATTATTAGTATTAATACACATTTTAATACGTTTTATATGGTGTCCAGGCATTGCATCGAATACATAGTATCGAATGCAAAAGCATTGGACAAAAATGCATCGGAAAAATGCATTTTTTTGTAGGTAAAGGTTCTTTTTTTTACTATAATGGGTTTTAAGGGGTAAAAAAACATTGGTTGGGGGGCCCCCCATTAAATTCTTTTTGTAAAAAATGCCTTTTTTGATGCATTTTTTTCAATGGTTTTGCATTCGATGCTTTTGCATTCGATGCAATCACTAGGAACCGTTTTATATAGCATAGAATGTTGGTTTCCACCAGCTTCTAAGTGCTTCTAAGTGCTGTAATAATGATGAATATCATTATTACCCAATGTAATGGTACTCAGTTTATCAACCCCGGAAGGATAGATGAATAGAGCTAGTGATGCTGGAATTCAAACTCAAGTGCAGGGTGCCCCATGTCAGTGGTGAGCACTTAAATCGTAAAACTTTCCACCTGCCGCTATAAAGGAGCAGCTGATATCCTGAAGTTATAGCGCAGCAGTAACAAGTAAGTATGTATAGGATTGTATAAACGGCACAACTAGCAGGGAAGTAACCAAGCACTGAAAATCGCGGATGAACCCAGGTGGCTACAGGTTGGATGCAGGGGTAGCATAGGTTGCTGGGATGGGTAGGGGAGCAAGCCAGAGGGGGCTCTGAGGGGAAACAATAGGATTGAGTGGAGCAATCGGTAGTTTCAATTTATTCATGATATGATATGATATGAGGCAGAGGACCGAAATGTAAAGGTCAACTGAATTAGGAGATACCTAGGTCCACACACCCAGCGCTCCCCACCCTACCAGCGACTCGTGATCTGCTGCGCACTGTCTCGCCCCGGTTGCTTGTAGAACCCTTGCTGCAGATTGCCCACCCTCACCCTACCCTGTTCGCTCCAAGCTCCTTTTTTCTCTGCTTCCCTCGCTGTGTTCTTCTCCCTATGATTGTAAAGCACTCGATTACACCCCGAAGTGAGGTCCACGCTCAATAAACACCCGAATAATAATAATAAGAGGTACAAGGTAGATTCAAAGGTTGGCAGGAGGAGATGTTTGTCATTTGATGGAGGTGGAGCGACCATCAGCATTCAACAACTGAACTTCCATTTCCCGCGTCAGAATAATATTGCTATATAACTGGTGCTCTAGAAACAAGCACCCAGGGGCACCATCAGGGTGATTCAAATACCCAAGACACTTTTTTTCATTTTTATTTTTATTTGAGTAGCCAGAAAGTGCCCGAAGTGGGGATTGATTAACAAGAATTTTAAGCGTGGGGGCTAGGACTGGGAGGAAACCAGGATTGGGCAAACAGAACTTTCATTGAGCTTTGTGAATCAAGTTTGTAGAGGTCCAAGGCTCTCATGAGTGGCGATCCAACTCCAGAACGGTTGCAATTTTCAATCTTGCAAGGGAACGCCCCCTGCTGCTTCATTGGCTGCAGTAAATAGCAAAGGACCGCCATGAAGGTACTCCCTTCTGTGTATGCACTGAATCCAGGTGCCAATCAGCCTGGAGGACCTCGCAGCATTCTCCAGTTAGTATGTGGCCAATGTGCACGATCCGACTTGAATCGGGTCTAATGGACGAATCCCCGTGGCTGGCGCGGAAGAGTGCAGAAGAGCGCCTACACATAGACTGCATTAGAGTGCCGATGGTACTCCTGAAGAGACACGATCTGGCATTGACGAATACAAATCGGACCTGATCTCCAAGTGCTGCAGTATATGCACTCTGGGTTATTGGTTACAAACAGTGTGTCGAAAAACGCTGTAAGTGAGGAAGTAAACCCACTGGAGGGCCTTAGGGTGGCCAGGCCCACCATCCCGTAGTTTGCGAGACAGTCCTGCATTATACCTGTTCAAAGCCTTTCCAGCTCTCACTCACTCTTTCAAGTTAGAGCTGGTGCTCAGGCAAGGGCAACCTTTTGCGGGAGGTGGGGGGGGTTGGGACTGGATGACCATTTTGAAAGCTGTTAGAGAGTGGGGACATTAACCCATTGGGCTGACGTCCCCGTCCCTCTTCCTCTGAGCCCAGGAGGATGAATAGATATTTTCAGGGCTCACGTCGAGGTCCATCCAGTTTTTTTCAGAGGGTGGACAGAGTCCCCCCAGCTAAAATGAGACACATTAAATGTCCTCTTTGAATTTATGAATTAAAATCGACGCTGGTGATCGAACTAAAGTCGTCAGTTTTGCAGGCCGCACACTTCACCACTGAACTATACAAACTGATGAAAAATAACAGAATTGTCCCACTTCGGTAGTGCAAAGGTTCTTGGAGTTAAAAACATGCACACCTTTTAACGTTTTATATCCTCTCTTGGTTTTGTGTGTGTGTGTTGATTTTAAGAAAGGCAAATGTCCTTCGTCCTGTGCAATTTGGGGGGTTATGCAAATCCAATTTCCTGAAATTTTAATATTTCGCCTTGATATGCTAATTTCTGGTGACGTCACATCCCATTGCGTTTGTTGATGAGTCCCCCCACATGATTTTTGAGGACTTCACCCCTGGATATTTTGCGTTCCTTTGGTGGATTAGATGCATCTGTCACACTCATTTAGAGGCTATTTAGTCTCACAGCGAGATGTTAATCATTGAGGCGTGGGCCATCTAAAAGCTGAGCCCAGCAGTTAAGCCATTGGCTTCATCACAGGTGGTATTGATATCGCCTCAGCAGGCGTGTGTCCTCTGCCTCTGTGCATTTACTGCTACTGCTGCAAGCAGTTTAATAATTGTTTAAATGAAAATCCCTCTCCAAGATGAGAAATTCACCACGCTCTTGCCTTATCATCCCTTAATAAATGTGAATGGTAGGTGAGAAATGGGAAGGGTGCAGAATTCTGCCTGCAGTGTTACATAATGACTGCGGTTTTAAAACCCATGGGAGATTTGTTTCTGCTCACAATACTTTACATGGCAATAGTGTGACCTTCCATTCAGGATGGGGAAAATAAAGCTAAAGCCATACTCGTGTAGCTCAACGTGGTTCTATGACGATTAATATAGTGTGAGCTTAGTTTATTATGTAATGGTTAATGTTTGCAAGGCTTTGTTATGAACAATTACTTAGCACATGGAATCCAAACCAAGACCTTAATAAATATTTAAATCAACTAAGCCTGGAAAGATATGCGGTCAAGTGCTTACATTACCCACATCCCGGTTTCACCACTTAACCAAAGTGTGTGATCCTGGGCAAATCATTTAATCTCTCTGGAGTCCACCTAAGTGATCCAGTTCATAGCTCATGTTATACTATTATTTCATTATATGCTATTCTAAAAAAGCATTCCTTATGGTTTACTTGACTGTAGAGTTGTTTCATATATAAAAATAGTGACAATTCATGTATTTCACACCACAAAGTTATTTGTATCTTGGCTTACACATGCCAACTGCTTGTAATCCTGCTTGCCATGGTGCCACTAAGCATCAAATATTGACGATGCTCCTTGCCATGCCCTTTTCTGTGAAGTCACGTCTCTTGGTGTGAATAAATATGCAAATTGCATCCCAAAGGGCCTGGCCAGACCTCGAACAGGTCACCGTCCTGAATTCATAATGATCCTACAGTTTCCTTTTTTGTACTGTGTATGTGTCAAAATGCCATCTGCCACTAACGTTACCAAAATGTTGATGGCGATTGGGAAAGATGGACACGGATGACACTGTATGAAACTGAACGCACTGCAGGCCACTTCTGATGCGCTACCACCTCTAACGTGTCCTACAAAACCATTTTGTAAAGTTGCACACCCTACTGGAGGCACAATCGCTTGCCAGTTTGGTACGAGCTAATATAGGCTGCGCTTGTCAAGCACCCAAGTCCCTTATTGGTCCAAAATGCCAACAAATTCTCTAGGTGCGCTGTGGAAGTCGCTTTGAACTGCTAGTTAGCCCCCTTCCAACCCAACCACTCATTAGACAGAGGACTAATTATGTGCCGTGATCATAGCTAAGTGCAGAGCCTCGAAGGAAGTCTAATGAAACACCCAAAGATCAATGTGCTGAGCCTTGAATTTTACATGCAGGCACATTGTCTTTTTTAGACCATAAGGCCCTCAAACAATCTGCGCCTTATTTTCGCCCCAAATTCATACAGGCCAATTTTCAAAATGGATTCAACAGACAGATGTGGAGAAACGGTCTCTTGTGCTCCACCTCTACACAACCTCTCTAATGAATCACACCTGAAGAGCAATGCATTACATTTTCTGGCCTGAGTTAAGGCACCCTGCTGAACTGAGAAGAGAAGAAAGACCTATGAAATGCTGCCAGTTGCTCGATAATTGAAATACGCATCAAGTTCTATGCCTACTTACCTTTCTTTCTTTCACATTGATTTTCCCAATTTTTCAACTCTCTCTTTAGACAACGTCCAATTCTTAGGACCAGCTGCCACCAAAAGATGCACAGCCTGTAGTAACCCAGTCACTTTGTAGTGGCCCTTTTACAAATCTGGCCTTAAAAGTGTCAATATCATTCCTTACATCTATCTGTGAGAAGTAGACTTCAAAATCAACAGCATATCTTTAAAAAGAAGTGCAAAAACAGACAGCCTATGAAAACTGAAACACGATTTGTTTACCCTACACTAAGGGTGTCGGTTTGGCTCGGCCCAGGCAGGCTATACAAACACTCAAGAGGGACTAGGAGGAGGCAGGGGGGGTAGACCAATCCATTTCTAAGTTTTGGGCATGTGCACAACACTAAGGGTCTGATTATAAGTGTGGCGGTAATAGTAAACATCCAGCAATTAACACTATCAGACGTTTTAGTGCTTCACCACATTACAAGCCTAATACCGCATGTGGACCCAGTGGGTGGACAGCATCCTTAGTTCAAGTATGTGGTATCAGTTCAATCTGTTTGTGTTGCAAACTGGACTTAGAGGCACTTCCTTAAAAGATGCTGAAAACACTGCATTCTTATGTCTACTGAAACAGTATAAAATAACACATGTGAAAGGTCCAGTAATTAACGGCTGCCAAAAGCAGATGTAATGTACCACCAGGTGAAAGAAATTAATTCCCAGGTGCCTCCAAGGATTCCCTCAAAGCCTATACCACATGCCCACCAACACACACCATCATGCCGGCTGGATGAACACAATCACTGCACCTGGGTGAGCTGTACATACAGATTGCAGTGCAGAGGAATGCAGACATCATGACACAGAGGGCACTCACTACAAGCTGGGAAGTGTGAGGGCTCAGACATGCGAGACGAGACGCATACTTAGCCATAAGTTTGTCACAAGCCATTTTATTAGAGACAAATGCATATCTTTCCCTAGCCTAACAAAGGTTTTCCCTACCTGACAAATGAAGGCTACATAAAATCGACCTAATGTCCAGAAATATCTGTCCCTCACACTAATACAACAAAATCATACAGGAATAATTTGGCGATTTAATACAAATGTTATAACCAAGAATCTGTGTGACCAGGATTGGATCCCCTTCCCCTGGATAAATTCAGGATGTTTCCAACTAAAGTAAGTTTCAAACAGTTCTTTTCACAAGGCAAGTTCCACTCCAGGTAGGAAGTAAAGTTATTTTCCTTCAATATATCCTTCACTTGGCAAAGTGATTGTCTCAGCACAAAAGGTTTTTCCACACTTGCAAACAATGGTTAAAGATTCCACAATCTTCTACTTGGCAAATCAAAAAGTCTTCCTCTTCACACCTCTAGTCAGAAGTCATGGCAAATGTTCTCTGAAGATCACTCAATCATTGTGTGTCATATTTCTTCTTTAGTCAGGATAGTAATACAACAGTTCATCAAATATTGTAACGAAATTGCCACTACATTTCCAACACCACAGTTCATCAAACACAGTAATGGAAGTAATACTTCTTTTCTTCCACAACCGCATACCACATCCACAGTACTTCAAATTGTCTTTCTCCTGGTCCACTCACCTGACCAACCACTATTTGTCCCTTTCCTGCTTTACTCTCCTGCAAGGATAACAACTCCTACTACTACAACTTGTACTCTGTGGTAAGGTGTGTCAACATAGTTGGCATATAGTTCTTTCTCCAACATATTGCACAAAAGGACACTAGTTCTCACACTGGTCCATTTTCCACAAGCAATGCAGGTTATACTTATCTCTCGCTTGTTCCTTGAGGTGTCTTGCTATGGGAATACTCGATTCAACTTGCCTTGGTGTCACTCTTTGGCTTTGGCAATGTAAGTTATAATGCCCCCCTTTTAAAATATCCCCATTATGGAAAGTTCTCTCTCCTTTGTTGCGTTATCTCCCCTCTTTGGCAATGCTGGTTATAGTAATTCAATATTTGATATTCTCCAATTTGGCTTTGGCAAAGCGGGTTACAATATTCTCCTGCTCGACATCTCATAACAGGAGAGTTGTTCCTAGTTTGGTAACATTAAAGTGTTCGGTATTTAAAAATGCTCAGCGGTCTCTGTCGGAGCGCCCCGGGGTCCCTTGCATCATGCCAACTCACTAGTCTTTCCTGGTGTCTCCTTCTGACACGCTGGCTCCTCTTCTTTGTTTGTCGGGACATCTGCAGTGTTTGACAGCTACCACTAGCCTGCCACTGTTCGCGTGGGCTGTCAATGGAACTTGCGCAACCCTCTATGCTCTCCAGTGAAAGACTGACACCAGATCGGGCTACCGGACGCAGGGAGCTTCTCTCTCCCTTGGGATCGCTGGCATCGATACTGTTTCCCGCTGCGCGTAATCTGCATACACCAGTGATCTCGTCCTTCTCCACGAACCTCACAAGGCATCCCACTGTCAGCAGAGCGGCAACCCCATTCCCTGCTTCTTCCTGCAGTTTCTGTCCCTTATGCTGCTGAGGCTGTTTCTCTGTGGCCCACACCTGAAAGGTCTTTAAATGTTTAAAGGTCCCGTTGAGGTGTGGGTGATTATAACAACTAGACCACATATTACACTTTGGAAACTCTGTACTCCTCTTGCTGAACTCGGTGTTTAGCCTGTGCACTCTACCACCAGCTATGACCATTTATTTAGTTTTTCGCATATTCATTTCTAGGTCATTTGTGGCCAGTAATCGATCAGAGCCTTACATTTAGCCTTGGCACCACCTATTGTCTGATCCATAATGTCTAAGTCATCTGTGTAGAGTGCACATCCCACCGTATTCAGACCTAGTTTCACTGAACAACCCCTATCTGAGGTTAATGGCTTCGAAAGTTCTGACAGAAACAGATTAAACAACGAGGGGCATACAGACAACCTTGCTTTACCCCCCTGTTTTTCATTACCTCCTCTGTCAGAGTACCTGAGTCGTCCAGTCTAACCTGGACACTTGTATTACTGTGGAATAAATCATAATGTCTAACAACCCAATCTATACAGCTTAACTCACAATTTAGAACGGTTCACAGAATCAAAGGCTGCTGAGAAATCTACAAATATTAAATGCAAATCAGGACTGCCCTTCCCAATAGCACCCTTGATTACTGAATCCAGCAGCCTAATATTGTGGGTAGTACTGGACCCAGGTCTAAACCCGCTCTGTGAGGGGTACAGAGCATTTGATTTTTCTACCCACTTCTGCATTTCAACCAGGACCAAGGAGGCAAAAAGCTTTTCAATCACATTAAGTAAAGAAAGTAAAGTGTAGTTTTCAGGTACATCCCTGTCCCTTTACTTATATAGCGGCAGCAGGAAAGCATGATGCCAAGATTTCAGTGATACCCCCTCACAACATATCTTACTGAAGAGGATCGTCAGTAATTCTGCCCACTCCAATGGATTAGCCTTATGTACAGCATTTGAGAGCCCATTAGGGCCTGCTGCATGAGTTCCCTTGAGACGAGCAATTGCTGTGTGTACTTCATCAGTTGTCAATTGCAGTGGCCAAGATTTAAGAGGGGTATGATCAAATAACGCTGCCCCTCCCCTGGTGGCAAACCTTCACCAGATCTGCAAGTCTATTGTCCAGTTGCAACAGGGTATTTCCCTGATTTTGCACCCCCTGTAATATCCCACATAGTTTCAGTAGGAGTTTTACTGCAAAGTGCACTACATCCACTGAACCTTTCTTTCCATCAGTTGTGGCGGATCCATCGTACCCATTGGGTGCAACAGTGGAAACATGCCAGGGGATATCGACAAGCTTTGTTGCCCATCTACACTGGACTGCACACCATTTAATTGTTATTTTGGGCTCTTGGGAGGCGGTGATTCTACTTCCATCAAAGACGACCCCTGTTTCTACTTGCTTGGGTATTTCCTCTACTATTATACCCACAGCTGCCTGCAGGGTGTAGCACATGGCCAGCAGTGAACTATTGTCAATGTCAGAAAAGTCACTATTAGATACATAAACAATAGCAGCCTGAGCTTCAATTTCAGGCGACACGTCTTCCTGACACCCCCCTTTTCCCGCTAATAATAGTGGGTAATTTTACTGGCGTTTATTGCCGGTATTTTAATTTCGCCCCAGCGCCCGGCCCTCCCCTAGGCTTGTTTCCTTATCTGTGGCCTCTTTCAACTGAGCTGCTGCCCTGGTAGTAGTTTTACCCACTAACTTACCCTTCATTTCACTTGACTTGTTTTCTTTGTTTTCGGGCAGTCGGGTCAGAATCCAAAGCTCCTCGAAGAGAGTGGGCGAGGGGTTGTTTGTCAAGGGGCGGGGCACGCCGTCCAACCCATCAGCACCTCAACACCCCAACACTCTACTGCCATTCTACGAACAATGCGCTGCGCACTAGCTGCTGAGTTTTGTAGGAGGGACATTGAGTTAAAGGTACAGTGCACAATAACAGTGTGAAGTTCATAAAGAAATCCTTTGTCTATTTTCCAGAAACTGAATCAGCAGCAAAGCCTCTGGAGTGTCCACAGTCCACCACAACACTGTGCTGCCACACTCCGCGCCTATGTATCTAAAACATCTTTTTGAAGTGTGAGAAAGGCATGGTATCAAGTTGCAGACACAGACACAATGGATACAAGTTTGAAAACTTTTATTTATGAATTTGATTGGGATGGTGGGATTCCTAACTTGCCCTAACTCTAGAATGGGACTAATCTCGACCATTAAACAATAAATACGTCCAAGTCAGTGTACATCACTGATAAGTATACAAACTGAATTATCATGAATGACTATATTAATGTCACATATAATATGCTCACCTATCACTGCACTTGATGCACTCAAATGTTCACAACAATCTGGGAGTCACTAAACTTGGTGATGTATATATGCAAATATAACCAGTACTGTGTCAATATATGAATCAGAGCATTGAGATAGACCAGTGAGGGTTGAAACACATGTCCACTGACTTCCCACAATAAATACAGCACCAACAAATTGGTTTGAATCGCTTTTATTACATCAAAATTGACATACTGAACAAATAATTTACTGAGCGCTCAGTTGAACAGGCCTCAATCTCCCTTTAACAATACTATAAAATTACAATTTAATATTATGCTATTAAAATTTAATATAACAGCAATTGTATCTCAGGGGCAGGTTTAAAGGTAGCAGGGATTGACCGAAGGGGAGACTGCTTCTTACATGGGCAGTTTTACGTGGCCTGTTCAAGAATGAGCTCACCTAGCTCTCTGGTTATCCTAGTACCTGAAGGGAGAACCACTAATTTAGTTTACAAAGAAGTACACACATAGTTATTTTGTAGTTTGCAACTGCCAAATAAGTCATTTTCATTTGTTTGTCCGTCTCATTGTCTGTTTGTAATTACAACACAAATAAATGTCTGGACGCACATCAATGGAACAACTTTTTTTGTTTTGTAGCCAATATGCCTGGTCAGTGTGCATGGCCAAATATATTTTAACACATGAATGGATACTAGTCATGGCATTCAGTTATGGACAGTGGTCACAACCTTCACCCATGTGCACAGAATATTTTAAAACACTAACAGGCTACCAACCATAGATTTTGGCCTTTACCAGTGGATACAGCTTTCAACCGTGTCCACTGAATATTATATTCACTGGTCAGACAACAGCCATGGACTTCAGCACAATACTGGCCAGTGGCCACAATCTTTGGCTGTACCGACTATATATTCTAACATATAAATAGGCCACTAGTCATGGTCTTTGATCTTTAGCAGTTTGAACATCTGTTTACCATGTCCACTGTATAATTTAAAATATTAAAATGCAATAAGCACAGGCCTTCGGTTGTGCCCACTGTGTATTATACAACACTAACCAGCCACTAGCTGTGGCCTTCAGCCATGGCCACTGTATATTATAAGTAGAAAAAATGGGGCAGGGGTGCCTTCTTTTTTGTTAAAGGGGGGCTTGAAGGCGGTTTATGCATAGAGACAGAAAGAGTCGGAAGCTACCCCAGGTCAACCGTATATAGTAGGTAGGTCTAGGTTAGCAGCAAAATAGTGTTTAGTAACTAGTTAGTCAGGGTCACTTGTAGTTGTAAAAAACAAATTCAATTTTATTTTACAAAAGAAAACACAAGAAAAACGAATCAAATTTAGAAATGTCACATATAAGCTTCATGTAGCTTATAATGGACGGTGAATCAAGTAAAAGGTAAAAAACTGTTGTTACCATCACAGTTGAATTAGGTGAGGGTTAGTAGCATAAAGTGTATCGTATTTTATTCCAAATACTACTGTCAGACTTGGTAGTATGATATTACAGTCGACACATTTGTTATGCAGGTGTTTCTGGTTCGGGGGAGTAAACCTTCACTGGGTAGAAGATGAGCACAGATGAAGGGTCCGAACTGTCATTAGGACATTGTTTGGGACTGGTGTGTGCCTAAGGAGACAGGTGACACACAGAAAAAGGATCAATTTTAAGAAAGAGGGCTAAAAAGGGACCATACAGAATGTGTTCTGTATCAGGCTGCGTTGTAGACACATACCTATTTCGTTGGCGGTTGAGGACGTACTGGTTGTCAAAAGCACCTCAGGTGGTGGGGGGGGGCGTCTATAGTAGGAAATCTACAGGGGAGGGGGGTAACAGTTAGTTACCAGTATTAATCTGATGAATCATAAGTAATTAATAGAAGGTGGCAAGGAACATACCTTAATTTGTAGGTATGTGGTCCAGTGTAGGTAATGGACCGAAATTACACGTGCTGGAAAAGCCGTGATGGTTGGGCCTTGATCAGGTGAGATAACTAGCCATGATCGCTGCTTGAGAAAAGGGTGGAACAAGGTTAGTTGATGGGCCCCACTGTGTGACATTATTTGATATTTTACTTAACAGTGCTGAAAAGGCTAGTTTATGCTGCGTTGGCTATGGCCAAAGGTTAACAAAAGAGTTTAGGACTTGTGTTGTTGTACCGTGCCTGGAGTTTCAATTTTAGTGATCTTTAATGAGTAGGAGAGCTGTGCTGTGCTTGCCGAGAATGCCATTGCATGTGCAGGGCAAGAAAAAGGTGCTCTCAGTGCAGGTGCTGGATGCTTATCCGGTGGTTTCAGGGAGCTGTCATTTCAGATAACGTGTGTGAGATTAATTTATTGGAGAAGTGCTGGCAGACGAATTAACGAAAAAACGAAAAAATGTGGCGGCATACAGAGTATTTAGTTCGATCAATAAACGACCTACCTACTATACACGGTTTACCTGGGGTAGCTCCCGACTCTCTTTCTGTCTCTATGCACTGTATATTATATACACTCATTATATACACTAATCATCCACTAGCCATGGTCTTCAACACAATACTAGCCAGTGGCCATGGTCTTTGACTGTGCGGACTGTATATTGTAATATATTAATGGGCACTAGATATGGCCTTCAGCCATGGCCACTGAATACAGCTTTCAACGTTGCCCACTGTATATTTTAAAACGGTGAATGGCTACTAGGCAGGGCTTTTAACCATGCACATTGGTATTTTTGAACACTAACAGACCACTAGCTATGGCATTTGATGCTGGCCACCCTTTGTCATGGCCAAGTCCATGGCCTAAACTGTTATTAGATAATCAAACTTTCATGAGCTAACTTATAAATTATGTTATGCCTAATTCCATTATTGATGTAATCACATATATTTAATGTAATCAGTGTTGTCACCAGTGATCGCATCAGTGATGTGACTTGTAATGTCATCAGTGTTCTCATATAACATGCAATTAGTGATGTCATCAGTGATGTGATCTTTGATGTAATCATTATGGTCATAGGCTGCTCAACAGGGGGCGCGAAGTTAAGGAACAAGTTACTTACCTGTAACTGTTGTTCTCCAGCATGGGTCTGGCATGGATTCACATGCTCATGAATATTCCCCGTCGTCAGGCCGGGAATCCTCGGTATAGAAAAAATCAGTATCAGTTTAGTTTCTGATCTGTCTTTCTCAGTAGTAACCAATCACTGGTCTCTGGTCATACTGCCCCCAGCCAATGACTGCCCTCTCCCTAAGCCCCGCCCCTGGCAGCCATCCTCAGATTTTTACCGCACGTTCAAGTGTTGGGAGTCCTCGTGCTTAGCTCCCGAGCTTTTGCTGCGTTTTCGCGCTTTTTTCAGGAGATGTTCTCATTTTTTCGGTTAAATAAGGTTTGGTTACAATGTATTGCTCACCTTAACGTCTCTGCAACTAAAATTGTTTCCTGGAATTTCAATGGTTCAATTCCATAGATTTTAGGAACGCTACCAGACCGTGCCCACTGTCCATTACGCTACAGCACCCATTTTGGCGTGCCCTTTTCAGTGTAAAAGTCATTCTAGCGCTGTTATTTTGGCGCAAGGGATGTTTGGACGTGGTTGCCATTGCAGCCACGTCTAATCACCCTAATGCCAAATAAGATCACAGGACTGCACTAAAATACACCTCACCACTTACCAGTTGCGTTGCTTTTCTTTTAAATGAAATTAGTTAAATAAAAAAAAACACACAGGGCCTCATCACGACTTCGGCGGTAACCCTTAAATCCGGCGGTAGCGCTATTACCGCCGGATTTAAGGGTCTGCCAAAGCAGGACTTCGGCGGATTTCTCCCCAGCTCGGAGCTGGGGGGAAATCCGCCGAAAATTCGCGCTATTACCGCCGGCAGGAAATCTGCCGGCGGTATTAGCGCGAAATTTCCCCATTGAGCCCAATGGGGAATGGGGCATTCCCGAATGGGCTCAATGGGGAATGGGGATTGACATTACCGCCGAACTCGTGATCCAGCGCTATTAGCGCCGGGGAGTTCGGCGGTAGGGCTAATACCGCCCGCGCTAATAGCGTTACCGCTACCGCCCAAGTCGTGATGAGGCCCAGAGTCTTGAACCCTTTTCTGACAGAGTTCAAGGTCGAGCATTTAACCACTAGGCCACAATGTCTTGGTGCTTCACGGGGCATACATTTCATACTTAGCCAATAATGAAACTTGTGAGAATGCAAACAATAACATCATTGTAGCATAATGATTAAGTGTTGCATCTCAAACTCCTGCAGGCCAAGCTTCTCCGATGGAAGCATTCAGCATAAATGTGATTTTTTTTACTTTAATTTTTTCTATTTTATAATGTTGCCCAGAGACGGTGTAGTCCTCTTTTTGAATATATGTGCAGTGTAAGGGGACTGTGTGGAGTGAGGGTGTGCATGTCATCAGAGAGGGTGTGCATGCAATGTATGTGACTGATGTGAGCGCGTGTGTGTACATGTTGTGAAGGTGTGTGTGAGGGATTGTGAGTGTAGTGTGCATTTACGCTGTGAAGGTGAGTCTTAGTGAGCGTGCATGCGTGTGCACCTGTGTGTGTATGCGAGCATTGTGAGACGTCGAGTGTGAGTTTTCAGGTCAGTGTGTGTTTGTGTGCACATCTCCATTTAATTCGGAAGATGCTCATCCGGGTCCCTTTTTTTTTTTTTTTTAAATCTTTTTATTGGTTTTCAAACAGAACTTTAATCAACATCAGTAACTCCTCCCACTCTCCCTTTCCCCCTTCCCCCCTCCCCCTAAATCCCCGAGACTCAAGACGACTAGAACATGGTTATCACACCTAGGAAATCAATGCAGAAATACAGTTTTAAAACAAATTTCGAATGCATATATTATGGGGGCACCATTGAAGCATATAGTCACTCTGCAAGTACTGGAGTACCGGACCCTAATCCACTAGAAAGTTCTCGGTAGCGCCCTGGAGTTTGCATGTCGTCCACTCCATTATAATAAAATGCCATACCTTTCTGAGCCATTGGAGTTGTGACGGGGGGGACTGTTGCTTCCATCCTTGGGCTACCACCAACCAGGCAGAAACCACCAGGACCATAAGCACCCTCCGCTGGTGCTTGGTGTGTGATTTTTGCGTGGGGTCCCATATGCCCGCCAGCCCAACACTGTCTCCAAGGTTCTCCAAACCTTGAACCATTTTTCCAGCTTGGGCGCTGACCTCATTCCAGAAGCAAGCAATAACTGGGCATGTTCTCCAGATGTGTCTCCAGTCTCCCTCCTGTGGACATCCACACCAACATAAACCATCCATTTCCGGATACATTTCCTTCAGTCTCTTTGGTGTAAGATGCCATTGCAACAGAACTTTTTGCCACATTTCCCTCAGGTGGATGGATCTTGTCAGCGTTTTAGCACTCCGCCAAACCTCTTCCCAGTGGGATCGTGGGATATCCACCCCCAGTGTCTCCTCCCACCTCCTCATATATTTCCATCTAAGCTCTTCCCCTTGCGAGTTCAGGTGGGCGTACAGATTGGATATCAATTTGTTGGTGCCGGGGTCTGTTATCAAGTAGTTCTCGAATTCAGTGAGGTCTCTCGTTCCCGCTTCTTCATTGATTGGGGAAGAAAGCCAGTGAGTCAGTTGGGTGCATCAATACCTGTCCGACCTCGCTATACCCATTTCTTGAACGCAGTCCTCAAACGACATAAGTGCTCCATCTCTAAACATATTGCCAATCCTTGTGCAGCCCTCCTGTTTCCAGGGCATGAAAGCCTTTGGGTCCATTCCCAGTGGGAAGTCAGGGTTGTGGAAGAGGGGAGTAAACGGGGACGGGTGTGTCGTTAAGTTCCCCCTCTTTACTGCCGAATCCCACGCACTGAGAGGAGCGCTCAGTATCTTGCTCAAACGGGTATTCGCGTGTCTATACCTCTTGTGCGACCAGAGGAGGTTAGAGAGCGGGCCCCCGGCCACAGCTATGTCCTGCTTCGTCCATTTGGCCTGAGGGGAATCTGCCACCCACTCTTTGATGACTCGCAGTTGCGCCGCCTCGTAATATCTTTTGAAGTGTGGAAAGGCCTGGCCCCCCTCTTTCACAGCTGCTGTCAAGGTAGCCATTGCCACCCTTGGCCTCTTGCGCTGCCACACATATGCTGATGTCATCTTGTTGAGAGAGTGAAAAAATGATCTGGGGAGCCTAATTGGGAGAGCCTGAAAATAATTTAAAACTTTAGGAAGGATTGTCATTTTGACTGCTGACATTCGTGCCCACCACGAGGTGGATAATGGTGTCCATCTTTTCAGTAATTTTTGGAGGTGGGTGAGCAGTTCTGGATAGTTTACCCTGTAAAGTTGCTGGATGCTGGAGGTGAGTTTGATTCCTAGATAGGTTATACTGTCCCATGCCAATTTCACTCCTTGCTCCCGGGCCAGGGTCAATATATAGTTGCTGGGTCGCCCGTCAGATTTAATATTTCTGATTTACTTTTGTTTATTTTGAGGCCTGAAATGGCCCCAAAAGTCTCCAACTCATTCATAAGTGTGGGCAGGGAACTGGAAGGGCCCGTCAGGGATACCAACATGTCGTCTGCAAAAGCCATGGTTTTATGCTCCAGCCCGCCCATTCGCACTCCCTTAATTCGGCTTTGTTGTCTTATCCTCGCCAGAAGGGGTTCTAAAAAGAGGGCATACAGAAGGGGGATAGTGGGCACCCTTGTTTTGTGCCTCTCGTTTGAGCGACAGTCTTGGACAAAAAGTTCTTGACAGCAATTCTTAGGGAGGGACTGTTATAGTTTGCCTTGATCATTCTCATGTATGAGTCTCCATAGCCCATGTGTGCCATTGTTCGAAATATCTGCGTCGATTCAACGCGATCGAATGCTTTTTCAGCGTCTAGTGCTACTAGAATAGCCTCCACACCTGTCCGTTCGGCTTTTTCTATTATGTGGCAGTCTCTCCTGGTATTGTCCGCTGTTTGCCTTGAGGGGACAAAGCCCGACTGGTCTGCATCCACCAGAGAGGGTAGGTGTCCTGTCAGCCTGTTAGCCAAGGCTTTGGTAAAAAGTTTTGCATCCAAATTTATCAGGGCAATCAGTCTATAGGACCCTGGGAGGGAGGGATCTTTGTCCGGCTTCGGGAAGAGCACTAGTTTTGCCTCATTCATTGGATGATATGATATGATATATGATAGTTTATTCATATAGCGCCTATACACAGTGTGTTTCAAAGCGCTTGAAGGAGTGATATTGCCCCGAGTTTTGAAGGTATTGAACAGGCTCGTAAGTCTAGGGGCTAATACGTGCCAGAATTTCTTATAGAATGTATCTGTATACCCATCTGGGCCTGGTGCCTTGTTCTTGGGGAGTTGCTTGATGGCACGCAGAACTTCCTCCAGTGAGATATCTTGGTCTAGCGCTTCACGGGCATCTTCGGTCAACTGTGGCAGGGGCACTTTCCCTAGATATATTTCTTGGTCTTCCTCTTTTGGATTGCTGGTGGTATAGAGGTCTCGATAGAAAATTCCCATAACCTCGCCCATTTCTTCGTTTGCTGTTTTCCTGGACCCGGAGGGATCCACCAGCGCCATTATGGATCTCTCCCTGGTCATTTCCCGGAGTTGTCGAGCAAGTAGGGCTCCTGCCTTGTTGGCGAGGATGTAGTATCTTTGTTTCGTTCTCATGAGGGAGTGGCCCACCTTCTGAGTGTGAAGGAGTTCCAGTTGGCCCTGGATGTGCTGCATGGCCCGCCTCTTGGCTCTGCTTGGAGTCGCCGCTGCCTCTCTCTGTGCATCTTGCAACTGTGTTTCAAGGTCCCTTTCCCACTGTGATAGCTGTTTATCTCTCTTCGATTTCAGAGCTATTAGTTCTCCCCTCAGAACCGCCTTAAAGGCATCCCATACTATGTCTTGCGGGGTCTCCCCCATGTCGTTTTCATTGAAGTACATTTCCATCTTCTCTTGAATTTCCTCCACCAGCACTGTGTCTTGTAGGAGCTCCGATGGGAAACGCCAGGTCCAGACTCCACCCTCCCTGGTTTTGAATGCTAGAGACAAAGTTAGTGGGGTGTGGTCCAAGAGGTTGATGGGGCCCGTCTCTACCTCCCTGATTGTGCATAGGAGATTAGTGGAGACCCATATATAGTCTATTCTCGATAATGAGCTGTGCACATGAGAGTAATGGTTGAAGCCCTGCCGGTCCCCATTAATTGATCGCCAGGTGTCATGAAGGGAGAGGGAGTCGAAAGCCTTCTTCAACGCCTCCGAGGGGGCTTTTGAACTCTCGCTAGATCTTCCCGTCCTATCTTGAGTGGGGTGCCAGGCCAGATTCATGTCTCCCCTCAGAATAATGTCTCCTGTTGCAAATTCTTCAAGCAATCGCTGCAGGTCCTTTAGGGATGCCTCATGACCCGCATTGGGGGCATAGACCGATGCCAGGGTGATCCGCCTCCCCTTGACTGTAATGTTCAAGATGATATATCTCCCTTCCTTGTCAGCTCTGTGGCCATGAATCTTCGCTTTCAAAGTGTCTTTTATGGCTATCAGGACCCCAGTTCTCTTTCCCTCAGCATTTGATTGAAAAATATGCTTAGCCCCTTTTAGCTTCACTCGAGTTTTGTCACTTTTCTTTATATGTGTCTCTTGGTACAGTAGAATGTTAGCTTTCTGTATCCCTGCTTGTCTGTCCAATTTGGCCCTCTTGATGGGAGTATTCATGCCCCTTACATTCTGTGAGAGGACAGTCACTGGAATTTTATGTATTGTATTCATGGGAAGGTTGATGTGTGGGTTTTTCGAGGTCGCCCCATTCTCTTGGTGTACTCTGTGTTCTGCCAGGTGTTTGTTTTGTCGCCTTGAACTCACAATTTCCCCATAATCCCTCCCCCCCAACAATCCAGTGCTCCCAGTTCATGAATCCCCTCATAAACTCATTGCGGGGAATCCTAAACCCCACTGGAGAATCAATTCGAGTTCTTACGCTTCCTCTCCTCAGCCTGCTGATAGGCCATCGGGCGATTTCATCGTATCCTTTTAGTTCAGCTGGAATATGCCAGGGCGACACCTGACTTATTTTGAGCTCTTGGTTAGCGTCGACGTGTCCTTTTGCTGGCTAAGCTTTCTTATTAGTTCCCTTCTGCTGGACTGTCTACCACCCCTCCCGCTGGTTTGGCCCCCTGGGTTTCCTCTGGGGTTTCGGGTGTGCACCTTTCCCTTCACTCGACATGCCCAGTATCTTTTCTCCTTCTTCGCGGGAGGTGATCCTGTGCTGGGATCCCTCCCATGTAAACAGGAGGCCATATGGAAAGGTCCATTTATATTTCACTTGGGCAGCAGATAAGTGGCGCATTACCAGGCCCCTCATCCGTCTTTTGAGAAGGGTAGACTGAGCCAGATCCTGGTATAGTTGCACACCTTGGCCATTCAATCTCACCGGGGGGTGGGGGAGCCAGTCTGGCTTTTCTCAGAATCTGTTCCTTCTGGGCATAGGAGGTTATGGCCACCAGCACGTCTCTGGGCCTCGTTCCTGGCTCGACCCCCCTTTTGGGGCCCACTCTATGGATGCGGTCGTTCCCCACTCTCAGGCACCCCTCCTCGGCCAGGATCTCATCAAACAAATGCGTTACCGTCGACTTCAGGTCTGGTTCCCCTATGTTTTCTGGCAGATTTTTTATTCTCATATTGGACCTCCTCGATCTGTTTTCCAGGTCCTCACATTGTTGTTCTAGATACATGGTTGTCTGGGCCACTCTATCTAATGTTTCTTCGGATTTTAAAGAGTCTTCCTCTAGTTGCTGCAGTTTTCTCACCATTGAGGCGGTTTTCTCCCCCAATTTGGTTACATCTTGCTTGATTTCTTGGATTGACTGAACCATCTCGCCCCTTAGAAGAGTAAATTGCTCTTGAACCGATTTGAGCAGCTGCGACTGAAGTTCCTTAAAGGAGGTTTGCATGCCCTCTTTGTTCATGAGAGTTCCCTACATCCTGCTTCGGGTCGAGGTGGAACCCAGTGGGGGAAAGTCGTCCGGCGTAAGCGTTGGGTCGTCTTGCGTCCCCCACAGCTGTTTTAGATTCCTGCCCTGGTTTCGCTGCGGGGAGAATTGTGCTGTGGATTTTGCCCGTGATTTGGACATTTATACACCTTGTCAGACCTGGTGGTGCTTGTCTGTGGGGGTATCTGGGGGTGGGTATTGCGTGGCACTGTCTATGTTGTAGTGAGAGACAGCATCCGTCTGCGGAAATAGGTACTGTGCGCCACCTCACCCACACCCACAGTCACCGTTGCTTCTATGGCTTCCAGAGCATGGCACCCCAGTAGTACAACTATCTTGTGACCCTCCTCACTCCACTTACGCCCACTGCATGCGATAAAATGAGGAGGGGTAGGTTAATGCAGGCCTGCTTGTATGTGAAGGGTAGACACTGCCTAACGGTGCTCTCTGTAGCATGCAGGCGTTCATTGGAAGACTTGCTTCTACTGCAGGTTGGGCCACCACCAGACGGACCTCCTTAACGCTCCCATCCTGGGGATGCAATGCACTCCTCAGGGGGCCCCCCTCTCCAAACCGGCCCCGCAATGCTGGAGGGCTGCTGATATGTGCGGGGGGGGCGTCGTCGCGGGGACCCCCGCCCCGTGCCACCTTAGCGCGCTGATGGACTGTAGTGCTCCTGCCAGGCCCGGACCCCGGCAGGCCGCTTCAGGCTCTGCAGAGCTGCTGTCACAGCGAGGGACTCCGGCGTCGTCCTGAGGGGGGGGTGCCACCCAGCCCACAGTCCGCTTCCCTCCCGGGGGACCCACCTGCTTCCTTCCGGTCTCTCCGTCACCCGTCTCTTACGCCCCACACGGGGGAAGGGTGTGTTTCATACCGGGGGAGTGGGCACCCGCCGAGACATTCTCCCCTCCTGGCGGTCTGCAGATCGCACTTCAGCGGGCACACCGCGTCCCCCTTCGGCGCTGCGCCAGCTCCCGCCCCAGGCCGCCTCCTCCTCTCTGCAGCGTCGCGTATGATGCCGGGTGGGAGCGCTGCTTTTCGATGTGCTCCGTCAGTCCCAAGCCCCCTGGCTGGCACGGTTTATGCTCCCATTCGCTCACAATGCTTCATGTCTTTAGAATCGCCCGAGATGCTTGAAGATGGGATACATAGGATCAGGAATTGGTTTACCCTATCCCGTTTTGGACCCTAGAAGACACCCTCCAATTCTTCACAGTGCTGAAAATATTGTTGAGAATACAAGAATAGAAAAAAAAGTATTCGTCCTGAAGAAAGCGGCCACTTGAGAATCCCGCTGAAACCTGTTGACTATTTAATTGGTCTGGTGGATAACCCAGACTTCAATTCCCTTATAAAGAAAATAGAGGGCTTGCTAAAAGAAATTGAAATAGTTATCCACACGTATTTCCTCACCTATCCTTGTTTGGTGGAAAAATACCGTTTTTTAAAAATCATTTCTATTGACAATCGTCCATAGAATCAGTTGTTTTGTTTTGTTTTTATGATAAGACACACGCCATGGGGGCGATAAATTAAACATAAAGAAATCGACCCCCATTCTGTGTGCACGTATTAGACACTAGGAAAGTGTTTTAGAGATACTAGGGTAAGATCTCGACACCATTTGTAGTCGGCCCAGCAGCACCAACTAGGGCTCGGACTCACTGGGCACGAGATTATTCACAGATAGGGTCATTTAAGTGTTTGGCTAGGGGCTTAGCCATAGGAATAACTTTATAATTACTTAACCTTCTGTTTTCTGAGTGTTACAATAATTGGGCATAAATGGGAGGGAACTGCCTTCCAACTCTCTTTTGTGGTTACTTTATCGTCTCAGTTACTGTCTGGATGGGAAACCCACTGTTGCTGTAAAAATATTATTTTTAAAAAAATATTATTGACTGGGAGACTACAAATACCAGAATGCAATTCAGCAAAAGACAAAAAATTGTCTCTGAATGCAAAACTGTCAAGGACTGACAGTAGCACAGTTTAAAAAAATAATTTGGATGCCCATTCGGTCGGCCATCCATGCAGTAACCAGGACTGACCCTGCTAAGCTTGAAACACTTGTGTATAGGTGCGTTCTAAATGCCATATCATATCATAATTGACCATGCTTAGCATAAAAGCAAGGAAAGGCCGTCTCATTTCTCTAAGTAGTCTTGTAACTTTGGCTCATTTATTGGGCAACATGGCCTGAGGAGGCTGGCCCCTTCCTCACTTTAAAACAAATCAGGGTCTGTCCTGGTTACTGCAAGGATGCGAGACGTGGATGGCAATCGTGTCACTGGCTTTGGCCCATGGCCAGTATTTTTCACCCCTGATGTCACTATAGCTGTAAGAAAACTCCAAAAACAAAACCGTAATGAGGGTACTGAACTACACACATCCTTGGCTATCCATAGTCCTTAAGCCGCGAATATGGGAAAAATGGCAGAAATAAAAAAATGCTTTCCTGCCCTCCTCATCTGTGCCAGCTACCTCTGCTCCCCGATGACCTCCTTACCTCCCCTGCTCTCTCCGTTTCCCCCACAACACACGCTGCTTCTGTGATGCAGTTTGCTTTCAGATGTCAGCTATTTGAGGCTATAGCTGAGGCTACAAAAAGCTTTGTGTTACAAACTCAGTCCCTAGACCCCCTCCAATTCCTAAATTTCCCTTTGTGCCATCTATTCATCCCCAACCTCCAGCTTGATGGCATTTGCATGTTTTCTGACCTGCAAATACCTTTTTTCCTGCATTTCATTTTCCCATATCCTTGGCTATAACTTGCATATGTCTTGCATTGAGAGAAAAACAAGATGCTAGTCATTTCATTTCTAATAACCATGACGCTGCAATGCACCATGGGAGATATAACTATGCATTTTTGAGACGGGGCACCCCCTTCTTTGTCAAATATTTAAATAACTACTTTACAGAATAACCCCAAACCAGGCTTGGATCACGAGTCAACGATTGGTGCACAAGTTGTTTCGGACCTGTTACAAATCTGTCCAGCGGTTTGGGGTGTGCGCTTTGGCAAAAATGTAGCTTGTTTGTCTGTGTGAATGGGAAGTAGCCCACACTTTTAGAATTTTCTTTTTGATGCTTAACATTTTTATTTGTAAACAAATCTTTATAAAACTTTGCAGTTTGGTGGGGGGCCCGTGGGTCTTTAATTTTGGTACAATCTGTTACTCAAATCAAGTTATTGAAAATAGAATTTTGAGGGGTTCCTACGGGAGTCCGACTCACCTTAACTATAGGGAGGCTATAAGCAAACCTTGTCATTATGAATAAACAGGATTACATCAAAGAAGTATGAAAAAACTCAATGACACGAAATGCTATGAGAGACTAACCTCAAACCCAGTCTGAGAATTGGAGATTAAGGTTAAAATATTCATAATGGAATGGGAGAATAAAGGCATCCTCGAAGAAGAACATTGCAAATTCCTTTTCACCACAAATTCTACTGTGCCCACCATCTATTCTCTCCTGAAAATACATAAAAGCATCAGTAAACAACCAGGGAGACCAACTGTGACACTGGTTGGGTCACTTTTGCAGAATATGTCAACGTACATTGATGAAGTTCTTTTTCCATTTGTCTCCTCTCACGCGTTCTACTTAAAGGACACCACATATTTCCTTTCCAGAATTGACAGCCTGCCGTGCGTGGGAATCAAACTACATTATGGCAACTATGGATGTTGTATCTTTGTACACATCCATAGGACACGATTTAGGCAAAAGAGCTTGTGAGCACTATCTTAACACAAAATCCTTCAACTACCTACAGCACACGGAAATGGTCCTAGGCATGATCTATCTTTGCCTCAAAAACAATCTATTCCTTTTTAATATTCTTCAGACAGCTACAAGTTACAGCCATCGGCACGACTTTCGCGCCAAACTATGCTAACGAATTAGAGACCGAAAACATTGTAATGTTGCTTGATGCATCGAACACCTGTTCATTATTTGGAAAGGGACAGAACGAGGTTGGATAGACTTTGTTAAGATGCTCAATTGCAACAATAACAACCTAATATTCACTGAAACTCACAGTCCAAAATGTATTACTTTTTTGGACGTTAATCTGCGAGTCATCGATCAAAATCTCACCAGTGAATTACATAGGAAACCCACTGGAACTAACACACCTCTCCATGCGATGAGTGGACACCCGAGGAACCTGATATGGAGTAACCCGTGAGGGTAATTTATTAGATTGCGCAGGAACTGTTCTACTCTGGACACTTTTGATAAAGAAACCAAAATCACGTCTAGAGGGTTGTCGAACAAGCAAATATTAAAGCTTGTGTGTATGATAGACATTGGGCCCAATTACGACCCTTGCGGTCCCGTAATTAAGGGTGCCGGTACGGGACCGGCACCCTTCATTACGGGAGCGCTGATTACGAGGTTCCCTTTGCGGGACCCGGAACAGACGTCTGGTAAACCAGACGTCTTTTCCGGTTCCGCAAGGGGAAGAGGGAGGTAATAACGGGCCATTTGTAATGTGCCCGTTATTATCGCCCTCCCCATTCCCATTGAGCCCTCTGGGGGCTCAATGGGAATGGGGAATGGTTTCTTCAAGGAGGAATTACCGGGTCCTCCAATGTTGGAATGACCCGGTTACTCTTCACTGAAGGAACCCGGTAATGGAGCCTGGTTTGGAGGCAGCCATGGTGCAAATAGCACCATGGCTACCTCCAAACTCGTAATGAGGCCCATAGTCTTCTCACAGGGCAAATACAAAACAGGAAGGCTGATATGGATAAAGAGACAACACGACTCATCCTTACTTTTTGTAGCCAAGCCCAAGCCATCAGACATGTAGTTAAAAGACACTGGAAAATCCTGATTTCTGATAGTGATTTATCTAATAGATTGAATGCCAATCTAGACATCAGTTTTAGAAGAAATTGTTCACTTAAGGACACATTGGTGAATAGTTTTATGAATCATGAGGATTGCAAGGGACCCAGTACATGGCTTAACGACCAAAGGAAAGGTTTTTCCAAATGCAGTAGATGCAAGATTTGTAAATATGCGCACAATTATACCTTTTTCAGACATCCTATATTAGGACAACTAATCCCCATAGCGAAAATAATTACATGTGAATCAGACTATGTGGTTTATGTCTTGAAATGTTTATGAAATAAATGGTACATTAGGAGCACTAAATGCAAGTAAAAAATCTGTATCCAACGACACGTACGAGCTATCCACAATAATGATACTAACTATCCCATGGCAAAACATTTCTCAGAATAACATGAAGGCAACCTACAGGGTATCAGCTTCTTTGGAATTAACAAGATAGAAATAGGACCATGTGGAGGCAATAGAGAGTGTTTGCTTCAGAAACAAGAAACACAATGGGCCTCATTACGAGTTTGGAGGAAGCCATGGTGATATTAGCGCCATGGCTGCCTCCAAACCCGTGTCTGGGCAGTCGGAATGGGGACTTACCGGGCCATTCCAACCTTGGAGGACCCGGTAAGTACCCATTCTGAAAACCATTCCCCATTCCTTTCAAGCCACCATATAGCTCAATGGGAATGGGGAAGGAGCTAATAACGGACCCGCAAATAGCGGGCCCGTTATTAGCTCCCTGGTCCCTTAGCAGCTCCCGCTAAGGGCGGCTGGTAAAACCAGCCGGCCTTAGTGGGACCCGCTAAGGGACCTCAGAATTCGGCGGTAGGGGGTTAACGGCACCAGCATCCTTACCGGTGCTGTTAACCCCTTACAGCCGTACTCGTAATGAGGCCCTATGTATTTTAGACTTCGAAAGCAAATATCCTAATGGACATAACATTGACAAGAACTGCATACTTTTTTGGGACAATAATGGAATTGTTATTTTGTCAAACGTTTTGTCATCATTTGTGATATTGAGTAATCCGGTTTCTTTAGACTACTCTTTGCCTGATTTGATTAGTATTTTCTATGAGACCCACTTTTTCTATTCTCTGATCTTCCCTCCATCTCCTGTATATGTAGGGATTTGGATAGTAATGTATTCTGTTTTCCATTTTCATTCGTTTTTTCCTTTCCTCTTTTTTCACCTCTTTGGAGTTTTGCTTTTCGTCACACTTTTTAATTTTCAATTATTTATTGGTGATAGTCAGATGACTCATTTTGTGGACTAAGGCAGCAATTTATTTGCAGTAGCAAAGTCGGATCCTCATAGGAACCCATTTGTGCGGCTACCTGTTGGACTCTGTTGTTCTTACTAGTGACATACATTAGAGGCTACTTATGGGCATTCAACCATCTTGAATAATGGCAGTTGGTGACATGTGCCCATTTTGCTTTATTCCTGCATAGTAGAATTATATAATGTTGGGTGTTAATTATGTCAACACATTTTCAATGCATTTAGTAGTATGTGATGCACTCTCATATGGGCCTCATCACGAGTTGGGAGGTAACGCCAGCGGTATTACCGCTGGCGCTATTAGCCCTACCGCCAAACCCTATTAGCACCGGATCACGGGTTTGGCGGAACGGTGAGTACCCATTTCCCATTGGGCCCAATCGGGAATTCCTCATTCCCGATTGGGCCCAAAGGGGAAAAATCACGCTATTACCGCCGGTGGATTTCCGCCAGCAGTAATAGCACCGAAAATCGGCAATTTTGCTGTGGATTTCCCCCCAGCTCAGAGCTGGGGGGGAAATCAGCCAAGGCCATGATCTGGCAGACCCTTAAATGCGGCAGTAATAGCGCTCCCGCCGCATTTAAGGGTTACCGCCAAACTCGTAATGAGGCATAGTCTTCTAATAATAATGAGGCATAGTCTTCTAATAATGAGTAGGGAGTCGTACAGGATGGTTTTTCAAACATCCTATTTGTATAAAGGCAGACAGCATTTTGTGTTTCTAATTCTTTAATTATTGCTAGTATCAGTTAAAGCGTTAGGAATTTTACTTTGTGTAATGCTGTTATTTTTTTACATAGCATGTTGTCAACTTGGAACCCTCCAGGGCTTTTATGGCACTAAGCACTTTATTATCATCGATGCTGCTGAGCACAGAGTTAGAATGTATGTTTCCTTGTCAGCTGGAATTAGAGCACTAAGCACTTCATCTCATATATGCTGCTCTCCTCTATTAATCGATCCCATATTTCATGGGCGGCACTATGGCACGCCAGCCAGATAGTTTCCTTGGCTTGTCCATATATTACTAATACGATGCCTTGCTGTCTTATTTGGGGCTAATTATTGTTCTGCGCACCTCACGCTTTAGTGACATCATGATGCACTTTATGAATCTATTCGGTTCATGTCAGAATGCACCTAGCGCTTTAGTATCATAATATATGCTGCTGTGCACTGATGACTTTTACTCCAGCTCTCTAGCAAGGTACTATGAACCAATGCGGCTCAAAATTTAGAATAGAAGGCGATGATTAGATCCACTGCGATCAGCCAAACGCAGGCAGCTTTTGCATGCTTCGGCACAAACTACACGTGTACAGCGAGTCGATTTATTTTGATGAGACGCACACTGTTTACACTTACATCTTTGGAAGAAAGACAGTCATAGTGGGTCGATCCATTATGATAAAAAACAGCTCAAAATTCTGCCTCACAGTTCTCGAAAGCATACACATTTGCTGCGTATTGCTATATATTTGTGTTAGGTGAACTAACAACAAGGCACCAGTTATTTATTGATTTGTCGTTCACTCTGCCAAGGATAATATAAAACGTACTATACAGCACCGCACTGTCACAACCTTGCTTTCTTTTTGGGCGTTCAGGGTTAGATGTCATCTATAGATCATAGCCACAACAACGCTTTACCTGCTGTGTACAAACAACATGGCCCATCTTTTTCCTTAACATGAGGCCGCTTTCAAACATGAATCCGTCTATTGTTTTGATTATCTGTGTCACCTGCTTTTAAACTTGCACTGTGTGAATGGGCTGTTGATATGAACAAGCGACAAGTAAGTCGCGATCGGGCTATGCTGCCGAATTTCAAGGCTTGATATTGTGGGAACGCCATATTCCATGGCTTTTAAAATAATTTGATGCAACATTAAAGGAAGATATGTTTACTCTTTGAATCTGTCAATGGTGAAGTGCTTCAGGGAGTGCAACTTGATGCTTGATGTCCACATAAGCAGTGAGAACATATATAAACATACATATACATGTATATATTTATGTATGTATATAAATACATATCCAGTGAAAAAACATTGTTAAAGGAACATTGTGGTTAAGTTACACTAATAAAAACCTATGAAATTCAGTAACACCACTTGTTAAAGAGACGTTATGGTTACAAGTAAAACCGGAAAACACCAGAAATCCGCCAGTTATAGTAAGCTAAGCAACCATAAATCACGCCACTACCGCACACTGCTAAGATTAACACCCAGGACATCAAAGATGACATCATAAATGTCACTGGTGACATCACTGATGACATCACCTATGTGGGCCACTTGTTGTTGTCCATTGACATGTCTAGGTCACGTGGTTTTGATTTAAAAAATCACTGATCACTGATTTCAAAAGGTGCTACATATGTAGACATTAACCTTGTTCTGTGCTGTTAAGGTACTTCCCTTTCCTTACGATTTGGCCTAAGCCCATGGTGCACATACATGGGGAAATAACCAACCCTCAAACACACAATTCATTTGTGTACATGATGATGAAGTCTAATGTTATTAGCAGAGGGAAGTGGAGAAGAATTGGTCCTTTGTGGTCGAGTGATAGTCTGTTCACCGTTGCTATCACTGAGGAGGAGCCCGTGAGCAGGAGAGACCTGCAGCTGCATATAGCCTTCATTCCAGCGCGGAGGGAAGTGGAGAAGAAGTGGTCCTTTGTGGTCACTTATGGACGGCAGTGACGGGAGACGTCTAATCTACAGTCTACTGCCTCCCTCAAGCTTGGCGATACTGTGATCTGAAATTAAAGGGTAAGCAGATCAGACTTTGTGCTAAACTCTAGCGCGAGATTGGCAGGGTACTTCCCCTTTGATCCCGCTTTGTGAGCAGGAGAAACCTGCTGACTGCCAATCCGGAACAGAAAGGTAAGCGGCTTGCTTAAGTACTCTGCATTGAATTTGAGCGGAAGACTGTGTGGGGTACCTCCCTTTTGATCCTGCTGAAACACAACCAACCTGGGTAGTATAGAGTCTACTTGATGTTACAAGCTGCTGAACCCAGTGGAGTAACTTTGCTGAAAATGTTGGGGGGGACATGACATCTGAAGAAAAGGTTCGCCAGCCAAATGAATGGGGACAAAATAGTGTGCCATGAAAGTTGGGGGACACACACCCCTGTCCCCCCCTAAAATTACGCCCATGGCTGAACCTTTTTGAAAGTGCTATTGTTCCGGGGATCCTCAGACTAGCACTAAATTAATTAATACGCCTGTATATCACTTGCTAAACACATCAGTGTAGAAGAGAGGCACTGTGAATTATAGCGGGATCTGGTCGCAATATACTGATTCATGCTCCCAGTCGGAAATTGAACCACCCCTTCCTCTCATTCACGTACTATTGTAATCTTCCGTTTGGATATGCCACCCACAACCAAAGCTTTAAAATCCTATTACAACCCAAGGAAGGAAGATTGCGACATAAACAGCTCCTAAGAAAAATAAACAAGGGGAAAAATCCACTGCGCCCACTAAAGAGAGGGGTACTATACCGGCACTATTCCTCAACAACACTGCAAAGGATAAAAGCATAGCCCCTGTGGATGATGAAGTGACGCCAACTCATAATGAAAATCATCCAACACATACCACCAACTATGGGGATATCGATAACAATTTCCTCCTTGAACTATGTTTATCGATTCAGAAATCAATGGCCTTGGTCACAAGTAAAACTTTGCAGGCTGGAAGGGAATCAATTACTCTTGAAGCACAGGTATTTCAACCAGCGGATACACTGCAAGCGGCAAAGGGATCAAAATGACTTTCAACTTCACCGAACTTGTAAATTGATATTGAAAATACCGGACAACTTGAAGAGACTAAACAGAACGAAACCTCTCTCATCAATTGCACAGCTATAGCTGACCTACAAGCCCCCATGGCCTCTAGGCATTTTGCCATGAAGATCCCTTTAAAGCTATGTGGACGGATTCATGTCAATATGATATTACATTTGAACCTACCTGACCACAGGACAGCCCAAGAGCATGATGAAGGGGCGAATATATCATCTGATGCTATCCTGGATGACGCAGTACCCACATCCATTGAAGAAGTGTACCCAGCATCTACTGAAAACTCTAACTTTCTTCTCCAGGAAGCAGCGACGGATGGCGCGGAGAGCCGCAACTATGGAAATACCATGCAAAGTGGCTTCTCCTTTGCCAGACACAGCGATCCCCCAGAAGAAATCTGAAAAAGCATGCAAAAAAGCTACTAGAGCCAAAAAGCGTCAAGAGAAAGGGCCCAGGACATTAACAAGCTGGACCATCCCGGAAACAAGATTTCGCTTGTGAGTAATGACAGCCAAGACTCAGACATCTCACAAACTCATGGCCATAAAGAAAATAAATGTTCTACACCATGCTAGAAACTACAGAGGCAACAAAGGCCAGTATTAGCGGGGAGAATACAATCTTCATGATTAAGAACTTAAATAAAAAAACAAGAAACAAATGGCTCCCAAGTTCGGCTGTGCTTGCTAAACTACATAATATCCCCCAGCTGAGAGTAATACTAGCAGAGGACTTTTTGTTTGTTGAGCCATTAAAAACGACTAAACCAAATGTGACAGTGCTACATTGTAAAGTACCAGCTACCCTGCAGTTGATCCGTAAGCCTAAAAAGAGTTTGGCACAAGTAGGTATAGATATTGATATCAATCCTGAAGAAGAATACTCAGCATTACCATTGACAGCCAACACACAAAAAATTAACAAGAACAATAATCCTGCATTACCGACGGGGAAGGACGTTCAAATGAGTGACATTCAAAACATACTAAAGTGGCTAGCTGAATCCTTGCCATTAGCAGTACAGAAACACTGAGATTATTCCCTATTGTCATGGAATACCCATGGTTTTAAACATTTTATATCTGAGAACAGGGTCCTTACGTCTGATTGCAAATCGTACCTTTTTCCTATTACAAGAAACATGGCTGCTCTCACCTCTTCTGATGGATGGCTTCACGATCTTTCAAACCGCCCCAAAGAAAGGTTCACGTGGTAGACCGTATGGGGGACTGGTAACGGGGGTGGCAATAGCACTGACAGCTAGTAAAATTGTTACCACCTATGAAGACAACATTAATGCCACTGAAGTGACAGTCATGATTAAGGGGATCCGGGACAAAATGTTACTGATTAATATATAACCCACCTGGGGCCCCCCATAGAGAACTAATCCCTGAGGTATTACATATCTTACTCAGTCAATGGAAGTGTGACACCAATAGCAGCTATATTATTGTTGCAGGAGACCTTAACTGTCATATTAAAGGAGGATGCGGGACAACTACTAACGATTTACTACAGACCCGTAGTTATATGGAACATAATATTGACGACCCAGAGGGGGACTGTTGGCTCCGCTTCTTTGACAGCTGGGAGCTTGAAATAATAAATGGGCATGCACTCAGTGATCATCCGGGGACATTCACCTCGAAAGGGGGCATGACACATTGTACCCTGGACTATATATTCACGAGCTGTGACGGAGCTAACCTTATTAAGGATATGAAGGTATCCGAAACTGATTGGAGTGACCATGAAGCTCTGAATATGTATCTAGGTAATCTTGATCCTCCCAACAATGGGTAATCTAACTGTAAATCATGCTGCCACAAAAATTGTATGGTCTGATAATAATAGATCAAAAGCGGGGCGTGCTACTTTTTATTTGGCCTTAAACACCTTCCACTTTAATGCAATGGGAATAGAGAGCTGGAACTGTGCATTTTCAGGCGAACATGCTAATTCAAGATCATTGATGGTGAGCAAAGATTCAGTAACGAATGGTCCCTTCGACAAAGAAATTAGAGATGCTAAATGCAAACTAAGAAGGGACATTTGTAATGCCAGAGCGACCTGTCGATCATTGGCTACATCACATGAAGCTATTAGGAAATTAAAAAATAAATATCAATCGTGGCTAAAACTGCGGAACAGGTCCAAACAATTAGAGGCTTGGCAGCATACGGTAAAGGTACTTTGCACTAGAAATACCTATAAAATATGGGCCCTATCAGGGGAGGCTAGGGGATGTAGGAAAGCCCCCATGATCAACCCCATTGATGTCCAGGAATGGGAGGAATTTATAGAGAATCATAACGACTCGAAAAAACAACCCTGGATGGTCCCAAAGAATATCGGGCCTGTATCCCCTCCCTTTGTACCGACAGAGGAAGATCTGCAAAACAAAATAAGTCATTTAAAATCATCCCGAGCCCCCAGACCCAACGGCTTATCAAATATAGTCCTGAAAAATAATCCCAAGTTCTGGGCGAGTGTTACGCTCACCTTGTCTCCACGGGGGCGCTGATCCTTCAGGAGGGCGACTTCTGCTGAGTCGTCCGGGAATCCCTGCTGCTGATGGTTCCCCTTGCCGATGAAGGTATGCCTTCAATGAGAGGGTCTGGATAAGTTCAAGCCACTTCTGTAGCCTTGGACCCGCCTCCCCTGTGTCTCTGTACGTGATTCCTGTTGTCAGGGATTCTTCTTACCTTATAGTATCAGCAAACTCTCCATCCTGCTTGACTCAGCAGGGGTTCTGTATGTCCAGTTACTTCACTGGTTCTTTGTGCGGTGTGAGGTGCCCAGGCCTGCTGGGATTCCTCTCATGTGTCTGTTTTCATCGTTATAAGTCTTTCTTGTATTGTCTTTCTCTTGCTCTTTGAACACTCTCACGTTCCTTCCTGGTGTTGTTAATTATGAGTCTTTCACTGCAAGTCTCTATCTTACTAATGTCTTTCTCCTTTTCCTTTGACAGTTGTTGCGGTACCAACAGGTGTGAAGCGCTCCACTGAAGGGATCGAGGCTGCAAGGTGCTGTAAGTATGGGTTGTGTTCCGTACGAGCGTTAGCAGGTAATTTTCATGTTAACTAACCTTGTTCTTTCTGTCTTTCAGGTGCCTGATGCGGAGCCACGTTCCGGACCGGACCACAGGTGTGGGAGGATGCGGTGCGTCTTCTGCTGCGAGTGGCAGATGAGCATCTTAAGTGTGAACTGGCTCAGGTAAGCGAAGATGGAGCTGTAGTTGCAGCGGGCGTTGCTGACAAAGCTAAGTTGGTCCGGGTAAGTGAAGATGTAGTGGTCATTGCAGCGGGCGTGGCTAACAAGGATAAACTGGTCTAGGTGAGTGAAGATGTAGCGGTCGTTGAAGCGGGCGTAACAGGTGTGACAAGGATAAGCTGGCCCGGAGCAGGTGGGCCTTGGATGCTGAGCGTCGGTGAGCGCGTGCTGCTGCTTGGAAGCAGAACAACGTGAAGCACGGGTTGCTGGAAAGGCGTGGCTTATATAGCCGCCCCACCCAAAGATTACAGCCACACCCTAAACACTGGACCGCATCTAGGGGTTTCAATCCTGATTTCTACCTGCCATGTTCAATCACCAAGGGAGTTGTACTGAAGCACCTGAGCATTTCTCATGAGCCTGGCACCAAAGATGCCAGGACTGGGTCCAGGTGGGCCCTTTTCCATGTTTTAGGGAGTTTATAACCTGGCCATGTTTCCCATATCGTGTCATGGCTCCTAGTGATGTCTTGGGGCAACAATGGACCATGTCAACGAGTCTATTGAAAATATCGTTTGAAAAGATATTAAGGGAGGAAAGAATTCCTTGTTCATGGCAAACTGCCATCCTGGTACATGTTTACCTGAAAGGGAGCAAAAGTGATCCCGGGAACTATAGACTGTTGTCTATGTTAGATTGTACAGGGAAAATGTTTGCTTCCTTGTTACTGCAAGAGCTGCAAGTATGGGTGGAAAAAGAGGGGATTATTGACTGTTTCCAGAACGGTTTTAGAGCAGGATACTCCACTACACATAACATTCTGGTAATGGATGCTCTGAGAAATAAAGCATTACAACCCAACAGCCCCCCCACTAGACACCCTATACATTGATTTCAAGGCTGCTTTGGAAGTGGCAAGAAGAGACAGATTATAGCATAAATTAAAAGATCTGGGATGCCCCAAAAGCCTACTTTACCATTTGCAGCTGTTACACTCTAATAACTCAGTCCAGCTCAAACTCGACAGCAGAGGAACCATGACTAAACCAATCAAACATAATAGTTTCATACTATCAGAGACTCTTGGAAACTCTGCATCCTCCTGCTGTTAGACCTCTCTTCAGTATTTGACCTCGTGGATCACGACAAGCTGTGCACTTCACTAGCCAAAGATTTCAACTTCTCTAAAGACGCTACTCTGTGGGTGAAATCTTTTTTTGCCTAACGTACCTCTAGAGTCACCATAGGCAAGGAAGCGGCTGATCCCATACCAGTACCCATAGGAGTACCCCAGGGGTCATGCTTCTCCCCTACACCCTATAATGCCTACACAAAACTCCTCTTCTCTGCTCTAGACGATATAGGTGTCATCTACACTAACTTTGCAGATGGCACCCAGATCCTCATTCCCATGTCAGGGAACCACGACCAGGACACCTTAACCATTAACAAAATATACGTCATCATTCAAAACTGGATGGCGCCTAATAGCCTCTTTCTCAATGATGAGAAGACAGAAGTGTTCATTGTGGGATCACCAACTAAAATAGCGACCCTTCACTCAGACTACACCTCTATTATCATTGGCGGCACTCTGATCTCAGTTCTCCAGCAAGTTAAAACATTAGGCGTATACCTAGACGCTAACCTCACCATGACCAAACATATCAGCACCCTGTCATCTTGCACAGTTTACACATCCAAACTTATCGCACTAATTCAACAAAATACTGACCCCTACCAACTGCCTCACCCTGGCTAGAGCCTTGGTATTATCCAAGTTGGACTATTGCAACGTGCTGCTACTAGGGATTTCTAACTCCAACCTCAGCAAATTGCAACTTATGCAAAATAAAGCCTTAAGGGCAGCTCTAGGGATAAAAAAGTACGATCACATCTCCAAGATAAGGAAGGATGCCCACTGGCTACCGAGCAAAGCCAGAATTATCTTTAAAACTCTCTGCATTGCGCATAAATGTCTTACCAAAAAAGCCCCAATCTATCTTTACAACACCCTACAGAAAAAAGAAAACATCAGAACACTGAGATCGAATGACAGTCAATATTTAGTTTCACCCTGTTACAACCATACCAGAGCAGGGGGCAGTAGCTTTCATATCCTAGCCGTTAAACACTGGACCTCCCTCCCCATCAACATTAAAAGAGAGACCTCTTTTCCCAGCTTCAAAAAGCAGCTGAAAACATGGTTGTTCAACCAATACTAGTACATTGTTAGACCTATACTCATGTAACCGTCTCTGCTTAATCTGTAAACATTGTTTAATAGAGATTTGTATGACCTCCTGATTGTAAACAATTTCTGTACTCTTTTTCTTTCAAATGTATGACCAATTTACTAAGATGTCTGTAACCACGCTGTGATACCCCAGGGTCTGGGCGTGTAACAAATGAACAAAATAAATACAAATAAATAAATACGGGAGTTAAGCAGGGGTGTGTGACTGCACCCCTGCTCTATAATTTATTTGTCCCGGACATCCCCCAGGCTACCCAAGGAGCGCCAAATTGCCCCCCAAAAAATGGCACCAAGCACTGTTCTATAATGGCATATGGTGATGATCTAGTGATCCTCGATCATACGTTCAGTGGCTTACTCACATCAGCAGAGAGGCTATGGCAATATGCGGAATCCAATGGATTGGTACTAAACCGTGATAAGACCCAACTTATTTTATATTCAAGCAGTAAAATTGAACGCCCACGCATGTATGCGAGAGCCATGGAAATACAGTACACACCAACCTATAATATCAGGTTGTGGAATTCTATCATTCTTGTATACAATAACGCAAAATCAAGGAAGCTCTACTAACTGCCATGATTTACCAAATCGCATGCAATCAAAGTGGATTCTCCCTATGGGGGGCTCTCCAATTATACATACAGTGCTTGGTCCCAATGATAACATACGGATTGGAGGCATTGATCAATATGGATCTTAAATGGCTCCAGATCATTGAGGGTACATTTTGGAAAAGGTTACTGGATTTACCTCAATGCATCCCCATGGCCATTCTGAGATTGGAGTTGGGAATATTATCATTGAGATCGTTGGTCTTCAAAAAAGAGCAGATTTATATACTAAAGCTCTTAATAATACACCCAACCCCCTACTGGCCTAGATGGGGGAGGATATAGGAGACAAAAAACAACTGAAACTAAAATCCTCTATGGATTCCCTGATTAAAGAAATATGTTGGATGTCATTATGGGGAGAAGCCCAAGACGACATGAAACATCACCTGGGTAAGCGTATGCACCTATGGGATTGGAAGAATCATTTTTCACATTTGGAGAAATTAAAAAGCTATGAGTTTATCCAGAACTTACTGTACTCTTTTAAGCAACCTCAAAAATATCTAAACTTATGCCCATCGGCTAATCTCAGAATGTTTATACTCTTATTGTGAATCAATTGTCTCCCAGTTCTAACAGTTATAGGGAAGAAGAGTCAATTATCCAAGGCTGAACAATTCTGTCGAATATTCCAAAATCAACTGGCATCAGAGACGGGTAAACATATACTAACTCAATGCCCTAAATCGGGCTCCTTATACATCAGACACTACGGCAGGTATGTGCATCAGTTGGATCACATTAAAGACTCTGAGTTTTGGTATCAGTGCTTGAATAATCTGAATGCGAGCCTCCATCTATCTCAGTACAGAGTGTGGTTTAACGCTGGAAAGCTTACGAGCATTGGAGTTATGTTATGATTTGAAATGAGCATTGACTATGCAATCAGAGGAATTGCATTTCAATATACCTGTTTTATCATATTATTATTTGTGTATTCACATCTCTGAATTAATGTATTTTTGTGTATTGATTATATATGATTATATATCTGACAAGAGAAATGAATTGATTTATGTGAAAACTTTTTCTTTATGTAAAACTATATCACTAACTAAATAAATAAAGACTAATGTTTTTTATCATTTTTTGGTGGTGTTGTTTGTTTCCTCCTTACTGAAGTTTACCTTTATGTGCCTCAGATGTGTATGCATTGTGGGTCTTCATATGTATTGCTTTATACTAACACAAGTATGTAGTAAGTCTTGTATTAGCTATTTATTCCATGTTTAACATTACTCAAAACTCTGATAAGGTAGCATTCAATTTTTTTACTATCCAAAATTACCAGATTAAACATATTGTAGTATGATGAGGAATGTTGTAGCCATTGCCTACGTGTATGTATGATTAGGTTCCTATATTAACAAAAACACTCCAATATAATGTTTTCTTTAGATGAGTACATTTTTTAATACATTAAGTCCCAATTAAGTCTTGCGATCACCCCTGACATCTTGCTATCTACATTGCAAACACAACCCCTTGTAGGGAATTTTCATCAAAATTAATGTCATATGTGATGTTATCATTATATGACTGTTTGGGGTGTCCACTTACAAAAGGGGAGTCCACGGACATGACGCTGTACCGGCACGTGTCCAGTCTAGCATGACGCTATTTTAATTAGTCCACGGACAGCGTGCCGTAGTGCGGGCATCCATGTGCATGAGCCCGGCAACTCCCACTCGACGGTGTCTGCAGACACCTGCTGCCACTGCAGAGGTCCCCAGACATCATCATGTGACTGCACACGTGCAGCGTGACGGTATGTCCGTGAACGGTGTCCATCACTGTGGCCAGTTTGAAACTGCATTTTTGGCCAATATAGGATGTTTGAAAGTTTACCGTTCCAGAACTCCTAGACCCATTCTTAGTTGATCTGTCAACTTTTTCCAACTTTCCAACTCGATAACCCACGGACAGTCGCATGGTCCACAGACGGTTCCTATGAAGGGACCCACTCATTACTGTTAGTCATTCTCAATCTGGATAACCAGGAGAGAGCACGAGGAGAAGACCTGCTTTGCAGAATTTTAACAACCTGCTCCAATGGCATCTGTCATGGCCATCCCTACTTGCCAGGGGCCACCACCACCAACACCAATGCAGGTCCTGGACAAGGGAACAGGCATGGGGATGCAGAGGAGGATGACGAGGAACAGGAAGAAAAGGTATGGGAAGTTCCTACCCGGAGAGAGTCATGGGTGTTTTTTTACCACCATTGGGAGTGTACCAAAGGCCCGGGCTGTCCAGGTGAAATGCATTGAGTGCGGAGTTGTACTCAGTCATAGACAACCTGGGTAGTACTCCGTTGTGACCACCTCTATGCAGTGCCACACCAGATCCAACCACCCGAGTGCACTGAAAAAGGCTGTTCCTTGCTCAGGGAGAAGTAGGTTAACATCCTCGACCTCATCTTCCTCAACCACTCCTGCAACCACACAGGCTACTCCTGTGGTACAGAGCATCCCGCTGGCTGCCTCTCAGGCCATACAGGAGGCTGACGTTCCTTACCTTTCAAGGGTCACAGTCATCTTTATGTACTGCGACACATCACTCTGCATGGGGGAGCAGTTTCAGAGTGCTTTCGAGGCTTCAGTCAGGGGGCACGTGAAACAATGCCCCGTACCTCACATTTAAGGCACACCCAATATCTTCCTCTGTCCACCTGCCTCTACGTATCTGTGGTTGGTGCCCCTTCACTCCCCACCTTACCTCCTTGCCTCTCGTACCAAATCCCCCAAAAATATTAAAGCCAGAAAGACAAAAAAAGGTTCCTTTTGGAGCCACGTTTCACAGTTAAAAAATAGAACTAAAAAAGAAAATCTGAGGACCTTTTGCAGCCTACATAGTCGACAGACGGTATGATAGCCTGTGGACACCTGGAGAATTCCAGGTGTGGGCTGGCGGAATTAAAATCAATAAACGTGTTTTTCATTAAAAAATGGTGGCGCTTAAAAGAACTTTCTTTGTATTTTTGAAGGGATTTATATCCTGAACTAACAAATGTTCTACTGAACTTAAATATTTTTTCTAACTTTCACAAAAACTGCTTCTGATATTTTTTTTTTTTTACTTTTTATTCACTACAACTACTAAACAATACTTCACTACATATTTCAACTGTTCACAAACACTGTTTAAATGCATTTTTGATATTCAAAAGAAAAATCTGATTTCTGAAATCAGTCAAATGCACTCCATCTCCTTGAAATATATTCACAATATCAAACTTATGTTCATTGTGAAAAGATGTATTTCCAACATCCTGCAAAAAAGCACATACAGTTCTGTTTACATTGTGCCTTGCTTTCTCGATTTGTGGACAAAATAAATGAGAATGTTACCACATTTGTCTTTGAGCTATCCGAGAAAAAACAATCTTTAAATGTGAAAATGGAGCTCCATTAACTTTGCAAATGTATCCTTCATTGCAAACTGCAATAAAATTCCGGTGACATAGCCCAAACTGTTGCCGCCACAGTGAACTGCAATTATTTCTGGATGCTTCAAAGTAACCATGCTCTCGCAAAACGGGAGCATGTCCGCCCACTTCATTTCTCGAACTCCACACCAGGAAACTTCAAGTACTTCAAATCCAAAATGTACAGGTAATCCACACTGCTCACAGTACACCCTCAACCAAGGGATCCAAGAATCACCCAGCTTCCAGAGACTCTGCTTCCTCAAAGCCCTAGCCATATTCACTGCACACAACAAAGATAACACTTGCTACCCTGTCTTCCTATACACCACAACCACGAAACCTGATTGACTAATCCTCTGATGTCGGTGGACATCTAAGACTGTCCGCGATCTCTGCAGTCCCCTTTCCATGCCTGACATCCTTAAAGGACCTGGATGGCACGTGAAGACTCACAGTCTACCGCCATGTCTGCGGACAGCATGACCAATGAAAGGCGGTGGGGAGGTTTAAACTCAATGCAAATCATTTATTCTGCAATGGTGGCTCCCAAAAGACTTACCTCACCTAAGGTAATCTCCCTAATTTTTTGTTAAGGGGGGATCTGTTTCAAGAACGGGAGAGCCAAAATAAGCTAAATATACTAGAAAACTAAAACAGATTACCCCACTCTCCACCTATACATATCATGGTGGATGGTACTCTCTATTGTATAGTGCAGAACGTCATAATTCCCAAATATCACGTAACGTGACAAAACAAGGTAGACATTATAAAAGAACCACTTTCTACTATCCAAATATCAAAAAACAAAATTTTATTATAATTGGATGTCACCAAAAACATATATATCTATACATAAAAACAATCAATATTTCACAAATTTATAACACATGATAAAACACAATGTTGATATATGGAGGGGGTACTTGTCATTGGTACAAACAGACTACTTCGAGTTGTAGCAGTTAGATGTAAGACTTCCAGTGTTCTCTAGGCTTTTACGGTAGTCGACATGTTCCGGCCCTTGGGTAAAATTGGGCACTATTTCTAGTGCTTGTCGAACCCTTAATTTTATGGCCTTCTTCAGGACAAATACATTTCTTCAAAATAGTGTTACTACGTTCATATACCCCATATACAAATATATGTATATATAAGATAAAGGTGTGAGTGCACCTGGGCTCGATTGTAGCCCGTGCTATTTTATTTTCAGGAAAATTGCTGTTCATCAGTAAACAGACAAAGTCTTTGCTTCGTGGATGTATTAGTCCACCCTCAGTTGGATTTTCTTTTACCATCTACATCTGGGCAAATCCTTCAAAACACTATAGAGGTCGCTTAAGTCGGTATGTGTGTTCCGCGTGTAAGCTCATCAATCAACGGCGACTTAATTCACCCACGTTGCTGTGTTAGAAAAACCTCCTTGCATTTCCATTAAGGCTTGATGAATCTTTGCGGGCTCAGTGTCACCGTAGACAGGAAACGCGGGAGCTTTGGCAGCCGTGCTTCTGTTCTTTTTCCAAACGTGTTGACGTGGCCTCAGAGTTCGCATCGGGGGTGGAGCGCAAAAACAAGCCTTAATGGAAATGCAAGGAGGTTTTTCCAACACAGCAACAGGTTTAACTTTCAACAACATGCTCCTAAAGGAAACCTTTTTAAAATGCACAGCATTTTCTATTTTTCATTCCATATAAATGTCATACTTTCCAACCTTTCTCATTACATCCCTTATAGTGCCACCATTCTCCACCAGATCACAAATGTGTGTGTACTGCCAAAGTATCTATATAGAACACTTCACCTTACATATCAAGTACTTTTTTTTCCAACCACTACTATAAGACACCAATGACTGCTCCAACTACAATCTGCCATTGTATTACCACTATGCCACCGTTTCCCAATTCTTTAAAAACACTGCAACACATTGCAAATGCATTGCACCATAAACACAGCATTTCTCTTATTAAAATCACCAGTACAAAACTAACCCAGCTATGCATCTTTTACACACACCAATTAATGCCTTGTCCCTCATAATATCCCAAACAGCACTAGTCATAGTCTAACAACATAGTTAACATTCTTTACTACACCACCCATAACAGAACTTTATTAAATCTTTTTCCCCCAACAACTCCTCCTACCTTAATAGATAATAACCGCTATTACTAAAAGTACTCTGCACACTGGTCACCTGGTCACCCTTTGAACTTGGGCCCAGGCTCCTGCATGTCCAGTTGCCCTCAACTCTGTAGAAATGAATGAAAAATGAGAGCAGATAAAAGTAAAAACAAGCCACATAGTTATCCACCTCTAAAACAATTTATAGAAAACATTAAAACAAAACAGCTAGTAACCTCAGTCAACAGAACAAAACCAGCTATCACAAAAAAATGTAAGGCCACTTGCTAAAACTAAAAGTAAAATAAGATGTACAAACAAAAGCAGACCTACTAATGAACCTAACACTATATCTACCAATGTTAACGTAGCCACAGTAAAGCAATCCAAAACATGAATTTTACAAACAATTTTCCACTGTAGAGGTCTTAACAATCTTAAAAAGACAGCTAAAATGTCATGATCTACACTTAAAAACTACTGCAGTAAACTAATCCTCAGAGCTCCTCAGAGCTCCAATTGACAGCTCATTTCTATTAAAAAAACGTGTTTATATTAATTTTAAACAGAATTAAACCACTAACTAACTTTATCAATAAAATACACAAAGTACTTCTAAACATGCGCAATGTCACTAAAGGTACCTTTTCAAACTTCTTTGAAGGTGAATGGATTCACACAAGCAGCAGAGAACCATATTCAATGAAGACGCTTATAAATGTGAAACAGCAACTGCCATAGACAATAATGGCTGAGGGTATGAAATCGTAGGAGACACCATTATAGCAAAATAAACCCTTATAGAAAAAATTCCCCAACAAGCTTTCAACCAAATGTTAATTTTGCCTAAACAAACTGTCCAGTGTACAAATGGACTTGCATCTCAATATGTAACGTACACCAACAATGCTTCAAATCTTTACAACTAAAAGACAAAAGTAGAATAAAAACGTTACAAACCATGGACTCCTGCTCAGTGTGCATCCACACTGGACTGCGAGGACATTCAGTAGCCTGCATTTCAGGACTGCTTGCAAAAGCACCTTAAAACCACATCAAACTTTTAGCAACACACCATTTCACTATATGAAAGCTTGTGCTTAGACTGTACTATGCAAAAACCCTGCTCTAGAACTGCAACATTTAAATAACATTCTCCTACAGCCAACAAACTCCTTCCAGAAATAGAGTACACCCAAAGTAAATATTTTGGAACTGAAGTTGACTTGGAATATTCAGTACCTTTACAAAACATTAGCGAAAACTTCACAAATATCAACTTCCTTACAAACACATACAACAAAGAAATAGCTAAGTTTCAAAACACATCTGCTGAAATACCAGACCAAGTATGTGTCTGTTGTCGCAGGACTTTTTATAAACAGAGCACAATAATACTGGATATGTCATACAACATAGAGGACAACGAGAAATCCAAATGGTTCCGATTAGCTTTATATCTAACAGAAAATAAATACAAAATATCTGACCCCGCAATACTTTGCACATACTGCAATACAAACCTGAAAATAACCAAATGCCAACACGTGCTATCACTAATAACTTAGAAATATTCCCACTTCTAAAAGCTCTCCAACAGCTATGAGAGCATTATAATCCTAACAGTACACCCATCTCAAACTATAATACGCCTTCAACCGAAAGCAGCCAAATTGCCTCCATCTGAGTTACGAAACAGCATTTGTGGCAAAGAAGTATATTTGACATTAGATCTTAAAGAAAATGTAGAAACTCTAGGAGTGCAATGGCCAATAGATCAATCTTTGATAGTACTACTTAATGGTGTACCGACAAAAGACAACTTTGTCGACTCAATAAACAAAGTTAGACACGTCCTACAATATCTGAAACAAAATAATGAATACTACAAAGATATGAGCAAAGAGGAAAACCTAAGAGAAACCACACTGATAATTCAAGATTCACCACAAACTGGCCAATTTGAACGTGTAGATCCTGTTACTGCAGCCAACATTTTAGACCAATATAGAATTCACCCACTACCCTCAGATCCATAACAAACATATGAAATACGTCAAGCCAAAGGATCACCAATGAACATATGAGAAAAAAGTGTATGAGCACATACGTTTCCTCTACTCTTTCCAACAGGAAAAGGAGGAAGATATGATGAAAGATCCACACGAATTACTGCATCAGAATATCACTCTTTACAAAAGTATTCTGAAGACCCCAGATTCCGACAAAATGTAGAATACATTTTCCACCTCCTGTTAGAAAGTAAACGAGCAACTCTATGTTATGGAGTTGCATACACATTCAAAACATGCTCTAATTTTTTTTAACATATCTGCTTCCCAATTGATTCAAAAGATAAAAGACAAAGAGGAAGTTTTGCAGTCAAGTATCACACATCCCTTGACAAACATGCCTGATACAAAAGAATACTGGTTCCGACGTCATGCTTAAGTACATTTTTTGTTAAGGAACCTACGCCCGCCCAGATGGTGTGTTACGTTAAGTTGTGCAGAATATGCATGGGATGACTTGCACAACCTCTTACGCACTAAAACCAAAATAAAGAGGGATTAGATTTAAAAACACCAGGAGAACTCTGTTCTCTTGACCCTGTCAATGTATCAATGTACTTTCTGTGACGCTCACCTGGTATCCACGGGGACGCCGCCCACCCCTGGTTGGATGATTTGCACTCTCGAACCCTCTCCCGGTCCCTTAGTAAGGCCTCTAGTTAAAGATGGGTCTGCAATATAGGAGAGCTGGATTCGAAACCAGATTGTCTTTGTTTTCCCACCTCCCTTGGCTTCAACTCCTTCCTCCCCCTTGGGCCCTCTCCTCACCTTAATATTGTAAAAGTTGGATTCTCCGTCCTGCTCCTTGTGGCAGGGGTGCGTAGATGTGGGGGGTGAGCAGCAACCAAGTTACTTCACTGGTGCAAACCCCCCTGTGGGAATTCAGGCCTGCTGCGATTCCGTAGGTTTGCTGCTTTACAGTCTTTATATGCAGTTCTTATGTTCCTCTTAGTTCGAATAATAATGTCTTGCTTCTTTCCTTTTAGGTATGGAAAGGTATTTTGGTGTTGTCATGCAGTTTGAAGATGAGCATGGGTCGGTAGGCGAAAGCGCAGTTTGCGCGATGCGGTCTGGTGAGTAATGCGCGATGTGCGGTGCTGTTTTGCCTTTTATATTGCTAACCTGTGTCTTTTCTCTCCTTGCAGTTTGCGATGTTCCTCGCCGAGCACCGTAATGTTCCAGCAATGTTCCGTAATGACCAGGAGATGACTACCCAGGTAAGAATTGTGTGGCTTTCTTCATTCGGGAGGAAACGTGAGTAAACGCTTACTAATGCTGTCTTTCGCGCTCCTCTTTCCAGGTTATGGTATTCCAGGTTACATGCGGTGCCGGATGATGGAGTTCGTACCTTCAGGTGAGTGGAAATGAAGTCGGCGATGGATTGAAGACAGGATACTGTTCCAGGTAAGTTTTGTAGTGTTCTTTCTCTCTCTGCAGGTCCTTGGTTTCAGGTAAGCTGGCATCAAAGAACTGGACACGGTGAGCGTTACGCTGCCCACAGCAGAATAACGCAAATCATGTTCTGCTGTTTGGGTGTGGTTAAAATAGTCTCAGGTAAAGTAGTCCAGGTAAAATAGTCCCAGGCCTGCTACACCCAAAGTAGTCCAGGTAAAGTAGTCCCAGGCCTGCCACACCCAAAAGACTAGACCGCATAGCTCAGTTCCTTGTAACTGAGCAATGTGTGTACCTCCATGTTGGTTGAACCCCCCCCAAGTTAAATAGTCCCAAGTAAATAGTCCCATTCTAATGTTGGTCTTCATGATGGTTATGAGCCTGGCGCCAAAGGCACAAGGACTGACACCAAGAGAGTCTTGGATGAGGTTTTAAGGCCTTTGACCTGGCCCTAACTGGAAGGCTGACTTGCCAGTGAGGGCCAGGGTCATGACACTTTCACCATCGCTGCATTGCCATGTTGCACTTCATCTGTAATAAAACTCCCTCATCGACTCAGAGAAGTAGAACACTTCTTTTGGAGAAAAGAATATCAATTCAGCGGAGCACCACACATCCACATGCTTTTGTGGATAAAAGGTGCTCCCAAATTTGGCCATGACAGTGCTGCCACCGTTTTACAATTTATTGAAAAATACATTACCTATGACATCCCTTCAGAAACCACACATAGTGACCTACATACACACATCTTATGCTTCCAAAAACATAAGTGTAGCAAATACTGCAGACGTCGATATAAAAACAAAGGTAAATACTATACCAAATGTGGCTTTGGCTGGCCTAGACCAGTTTGCAAAAAAAGGACAAGTAAATAGATAGATGTCTTCTATTAGACACAGTAAAGGAAAATCCCCTAAAAACACATACAGCAATAAAAGGGACGAAGCATCCAAGTACATCAATGATGACAATGCAGTCATTGTCCTCTTGTGGAATGCAAATATAGACATACAATACATTGCAGACAATTACACAGCAGCTGCAAGATATTTCACAGCCTATCTCGCCAATGCTGAGAAAACAGAGCTTAAAGACCTCTGGGATGACATATCATCTGACAAAATACTGTCACAAAAATTGTACAGTTTCGGTATAAATATGCTCTCATATAGAGAATGTGGGGGCTGCTAAGGTGCACCCTTATATGGGAAATCTGAAAAAATTGTCTGGCTAAACCTTGGTCCACCTTCATTACGATAAAGACTACTAAAATCCTACCAAGCGATAGAAACAATAGCCACAAGTGATCCCAACAGCCAGGACATTTTAAAAAATGTTGACATATACTACCCAAACAGAAGTACTGCTTTGGAAACATGTGCATCTACGATATAGCCCAAAACCTCTCCGACAAAAACAATGTCACACCAGATGAGACAACTGGATCTGGAAAATATTCAGTCTCAATTTATGAAGGAAGCCAAACTTATCAAACCCAGCCCAATTAATCATATAAAGTTATCATTTAAATCTCCCCAACATAGAGAACTGTATTACATGGCCCTACTACAACTTTTTAAACCTTGGAGAAAAGAGGAAGAATTATTAGGTCACCATGGGCCTCATTACTAAGTCGGCAGTAACCCGCTGGTACGAACGGCGGGTTGCCACCGACTTCGTAACACTGTTTCCGGCACCTAGCCTCCCTGTGCCACTGGGAAATTACAAGTCCCAGTGGACCGGAAAGCTACGTGCTGGAACATCCTAGTCCCCATTCCCATGGAGTCCCATAGCACTCCATGGGAATGGGTTCACAGAAGCACTGGCACCGTCACTAAGGGTGCCGTGGCTTCCGTGATGAGTCTGCCTACTGTGGCTTCTGCGCCCACTAGGGTCAGACATGTTGGGCGCAGTGGCTCCGGCAGGAAAACTCGGAGTTTGGCGGTTCGGAAACAAGGGTGCCACTAAGCTTACTGGCACCCTTGTTTCCGGACCGCCACACTCATAATGAGGCCCCATGACTCATTCATTTGAAGCTGCATTCAATGCAATTGAAAACAGTAAAACAAATATCAATTTTAAACAATACAAACAAATGTTGGACAAGGAACGGCAACAAGAGGAAGAAATTGAAGCTCTACTAGATAAAGACACTCCTGAAGGCAGTCAATCTCATCTTACAGGAAGCCAAGAACCACTTGGAGGACAATTCATTCTAAATGAACCAATCAATCTTCTCTTCCAATGACCACCAATTGTTCACCGCATTTACTTAAACGGCTCAGACCAGTTGTGTTTGCAAATACTCATCCTTCATAGAAATGCCACAAATAATCCTGACAGCAGTTACAATGTCTCAGGTATAAGGCAAGAATTGGACTACTGTACAGGAAAGGCAAAATTCAACATACACACACGAAGATCCACAAGAATTCCTAATGTACTTACTACAAGTACTAGAAACCCAGAACATCCTTATAATTTCATAAACGTGGAAACATACATGCACTCTCTGCAACCATGTTTCACAAGATCACATCCCTAATGAATGATTTGCTTATGTATCCATACCAAATTGTGAATCCATTCCATTTCACTAGCTTCTGCAGAATGCAAATCATGGTATATTATGCCCTTTTTTCAATTCAGACAATCATTCTAGCATACCAATAAACTCACATGGACAATATGTGATACTAATGCTTCTAATGTACAATGCAGATGGTACCAAAAATAACTGGAAGCTTACTGTCTTCACACATGGCCAAGTTTATCTTGGCAAGAAAACCTTCACAACAGTAGGCATAATCTAATACAGTGGTGCCACAACCACTTCAGGCCACTATACTGCATACGACAAAAACAAGTGGTTGGTTTGAATGTAACAACACTTCTGTTACTCCAAAACATAGGTTACCAGCAAATCTAAGAAATGCCTACTTTATATTCATTCATCCTAAATGTACTCACTAAAGTATAGTACAATACACAGTTAGAATACACCAACGGGTATCTAACTACATTAAAAAACTTTTCATTGTAATACACTTAAAACATGCCACCGCATTTACTGTTACTGCAAAACTTCTTGTAAACTCCAAACTAGTTAAAATACACCAACGGGTATCTAACTACTTTAAACATACCCTTAATTACAACACAGTTCAAACAAACATCCTATCACACTTACACTCACATAATATATCCATCTTACCACACACAAATATTCTGTAACATGTGCAATCTCTAAAACTATGTAAATGCCAAAAACTGTATGTAATTACAGTAGTTTTTTTAATCCTCTATGGATTGTTTTTCCCAATGACCCAATGATTATTTCATGTCAATACAACAACAGTGTATCACACAATAATGTTGTACCAAACATAGTACATAGAGTGTACTATTTATGAGGGTACACTTGTATGCAATCAAAGGTTTTAAACTATGTTTAACAAATTATACTTTTATTTAACAAAAAAAGAAACAGAGATTACAGCTTAATCACCATATGCAACTAAGTAGCCATACCCAGTATTATCCTATTTTAATTCTTCAGCAAGAAACAAATACAGACTCCATAAGCACTACGCTCAATTCTACTACAATCATAAATACCATATACACTTATAATATATAATTGCACCATATTACAAATACTGTATACACCCCCTACAGTGATTATAATTACTATATAAACATATTACTATGGCCGTCACCAGTATCCAGAACTACCCAAGAATGTGGCCACAACACACCTTCAAATAACTCACCCTGAACCTTCCACTCCCAAAGACGTCCGCAGACAATAAAATTGACCGCAGACTAGGCTGCATCTGCATTGCTTTTTTTCACCTATAAAAATTGCTCCCTAGCAACTTTTTTCCACTTCCCCACCCTTTCCAGGCCCGCTTGTAGCCACAAAATAACCCCAAATGTAATGTCCACACTTTTTTCTTATTACTCTGTCCGTGGACAAATGCCGTAGATGGCAGTTCGCATATGGCGACCATTTAAAAAATGATGACACACCTCACGTTTTTGAACATCCAATCAGCATGCATCTTTGACGTCCGTGTACACCAAGGCATCCTCTTATTGGTCCAGAGGTGTCCGTGGAGTCCGAATCAGGAAATGAGTACGTGGACTGGACCCAGATATCACTACTATTTTTAACCTACCTTTTGGCAATTTGTTTTAAAACTACTGGACGGATTTACACCAAATTTGTCGCCACTTCTCGCTCAAGTTTGGTGAAAATCCGCACATCGGTTTGGCCTGTAGGTGTGAGCACATTTTCGTTCCCATTGCATCTATGAGGATTTTAAAAGTTTTGAGACCCCCCTATAACTTTTCCCCCGCCAGGACGGAACCGAACCAAACTTTGCAAAATCATTCTGAGGTAGCCATGTACTAATATATGCAAAGTTTGGTGAGGATTTGTCGAACTGCACCAAAGTTATGAGCCACCCAATAAGTGCTCTTTCTATGAGTTGAGCAATTTAACCATAACTTGCTACCGCAGAACCTGTTTTATATATATATATATATATATATATATATATATATATATATACACATATACATATATATATATATATATATATATATATATATATATATATATATTACACAGCCATGGTAGTGGGCATGTAGTTATGGTTAAGTTGCTGTTTCCATAGGAAGAGCACTTTTTGGGTGGCTTATAACTCCGCTCCCCCTGGACGAATCCTCACCAAACTTTGCAGAAAAAGTATATGGCCCACTCTTGCAAAGTTTGGTGAGGTTTGGTCCAGGGAGACAAAGTTATAGGGGGGGGGGGGTTCCCAAAACTTCTTTTTTTCCCATAGACTGAATGGGGGAAAAACTTTGCGCACGGCTACAGATCAAACCGCTGGACGGATTTTCACCAAATTTGCAGCAGGAGCAGCAGTTTGGTCCCGAAAGCGTGCTTTTGTAAATTTGGTGAAAATCCATCCAGTAGTTTATTTTTAAACGATCAAAAAGTAGGTTTAAAAAAATTTGTGATATCTATGTCCGCTCCGCGGACACACTTCCCTGTTTGCTCGATTGGGTAATCGGGCGTGTCATGTCCGCGGACATGTGACGCGTTCGCTCATTGGATGGTGAATGGCATGAAATGCTTCAGATTGTTCCGATGCGCATGCCATCTTTGATCTGTGTTTTGATGTCCATGGACATCGCTGCAAAAACATATAAAAAAACACAACATTGCACTTGGTAAACTTATCAAATACTGTCTGGGGAGGTCAGGGTTGATGAGGATGGGACGGATGTGGCAACAAGAAGCAAAAAAGTGGTGTTTTTTTGTCACGAAAGTCATACGGTATATTTGGAGGTAGGGTGGGCAACTGTCCCGTAATTTGCGGGATGGTCCCGCAATTGGCGCCTTTGTTGCGCAGTTTGCCGAGTGGCTCTGCGGGACGCAGGTTGTCCCGACTTGCTCTGTTTGAGCACAATTTGTGATCTAACAGAGTAAGTTAGGAGTCGCAATTAGTCATGCTGGGGGTTGGGGCCGAGCGGGGTAGGGGTCATATACATACATTTCCCACGAGTGGGAATAACAGTGGCTGGCAAGTGGAAGCTAATGTGTAAATAAGAGTCCTAATGTATTGCATTTCAACCGCAGCTACTGACGTGACAGGCTTGCAGGCCGGTCATGTCAGCAGCTTCGGGTGCGATGCATTGATTCTGCCAGGTGAATGATGCCATGACATCATCACCACCTTTTGTCCCGCAAAGGGATGTGGCAACAGTGGCCACCCTATTTGGAGGTATTCCTCAATATATTGTGCGTAAAATACCGGTGAAGGAGTAATGCGTCTGTGTTACAATGTATTTCAAATAATATTGGAGTCAGATTGTTGCCCCATAGAGTTTGGCATCTGAGGCAGCCACCTGCAGTGTTTGATGGAAAGAGCGGCCGTGCATGTGTATGACGATACGAGTTCTCATGGGTGCGTTGAGCCGTGTTGTTGCAAAGTGAGAATGTATTTAGATTCTGAATGCAGGTCAGAAGCTTTGATTTTTTGGTTGCGAGCTAAGGCAGCCCACGCATGGGACAGAAAGTAGAAGGGTCAATTGTTTTTTTGACCTTGAGAGAAAGGGATTTTTTCGTGAAGAGTCAGTGAGAGGAGGTTTGTAATAATGAACATTTGATAAGGTTATGCATTCCAAACGTGTGTACGGAACATGTGAATTCAGTTCATGAAGATTCTTTGATGCAAGCAGATTGAGCATTACAGACTGATTTTCGCAAAGAAAATGGAGATGGTGAATATTATGTAAGTTTGCTTTTGACGACTGTATACCGGAACAAGCTTAACCTATTAGTATCTGAAGATTAATTTTGGCAATGTAACTCAAGTACTATTTTTCTGTGTGGTTGTCTTTTTTATGTGGTTATGGGAGTGCAGAATGTAGGTGTATGTCGACTCTAACTAGATTCACCCAGGTTCAACGCTAATATTTATTTAAAATGTCATGTATGACTATATGGAATTGTGTATCAGTTTCTAGGTTCTTTTTGTCTTTTTTGAGATTGTTTGATGTGTATGCTCATCGTTAGTTTAAACTCTATGCCGAATTAAGAAAATGATACATATATTGTAATAAAGTGTAATAAAGGTCGGGTATTGATAACATATTTTCTGTTATGTTTTCCAAATAGCTACATGCTACCTTACTGCGATTGCCATGGATTCCAGATGCCAACTGATGGGTTCTTCATTCGTCAGGTGCACGTACTCGTTAACGGCTGGATTACTGTGGCTATTTTGTGGGACGATCGGCCAGGGCCCATGTGTCCGTACGCTGCACTAGCGATTAGGAGTAACATGACATCTTTTATGGTGGTCTAGGCGTAAGTTGATGCAGGCGCCGTGGAACCTGTGGGACCCAAGCGGTTCTTTCATCAAAAAGGAACACTTTGTGTATGGAAAAAGAAGAACGTGTGCCTCACAATTAAGATTTTTCGATCACGAGCGAAGAAACAAATTTGCAATTTGATTGAATATGGGAACAGTCGGATGTTCTTAGAGAGTTTATAATGAAATAAAAGTCCTTTATAAATTGTATACTGTTATTGTTTTCTTTTAAAGAGCGGTTGAATAATTTGAATTGTGACGTGGTATGTTGTTAGTCGATGTGTGTTGATTTTTGGGTTCTGCGTCACGTCACATAGGTGGTTATGGGCGCATTTTGGCTACGCCGAAGAGGAACGTCACTGAGAAAGGTGTTCATTATCACTAGGGTTGGTTATGTGAGGATCAGGGGCGGGGCATATGATTTAGTGACGTCCGGCCAGTTTACCTTAGGCCGATGCAGCAATGGTTAACAATAGCACAAGATGGACGCGCCCTGTTGCCAGATTTTGTACGTTTCTCAAGGAGGAGAAATGCAGTAAGCAGATGTGGAAATGTTTGCGATAAATCAACATATGTACAGAAATACATGGTTAAACTCTCGGGACAATAATATTTTGTGAGCATTGCACTTGTGAAACTTATGCAATAATGTTTGGGGAGGTGAGGGGTGGGGTGATGATCATGGTTGGAATATTTCAGTCGTAATTTCGAATGAGTTTACAAAGTTTGTTGAAATTTTGTACACAGTTTATATGACGAATGATTTGTGTATTATTTTGACACTTTTAAAATAAAACGTGGGTGGATGTACAGCAAATTTGGCAAGGATCAAGAAGCATGTTTCTTTTAGTGCCTGAGGGGTAGGCTGTAGTCATGGGCAGTGGCCTGAATGTCGGGGTCATGGTATAAGGTCATGATCCGGACAATGTGGCTACTGGCCATGACCAGAAGGGACAAAACATAGTATTAAAGTGGTCATGTCCACCTGGGACTGGCTTTGTGGTAAAGTTATTCACAATTAGGATAGATTTGAAAGGGAAGAAAAATGTGCTTATGTTAATATGGTTAGAGGGATTTTTTTTGCCTTTTGGAGGCTGCCATGGAAAGGGAAGATGGGCCTTGTATGGAACTGGCGCTTTCCCTTTCCATGGTGGCCATCTTGGTAAGGATTTTATTCCTAAACCGGGACGCCTCGTCCCGGTATAGGACAAGAAATCCTATTTTTTAGTAGCACGGCTTACCGCTTTGGAAACCTAGGCTGGTAATGGCGTTCATCCCTCATTTTAGGGGCTGAAATGGGGGATAATGGTGCAGAGACCTCGTTAAGCACCCTTGCTTCGCTTGGGCTGATAAGTAGGGCTACTGGGCCATTATCCACCATTCCAGTCCCTGGAACGGCGCATGAACGCTACAATATCCACATTACTATAACACAAAATGCAAATGGAAATGTTGGAAAATCTTATTGCGCCTATGTATTTTATTATGAAATACAAAGTAGATGGGAGTCTATGCGTTTTATTTTTTACTTCTATTTTTTAACTGTGAAAGGTGGTTCCTAAAGGAACATTTATTTTGTTTTTGGATGGATATGTTTTGGTAGGAGAGCTAAGAACGAAAGGTGGGGATGGAAATGAGGGAAGAGGAACCAAACACTAATATGGAGGGGCAGATGGAAAAGGGGGGAATGTTGTGCGTGTGTTATTTCTAAGCTAGGGGGTAGTAGGGTGGCCAAGTGTCCCCGATTTCGAGGGATTGTCTCGCAATTAGGGACTCAGTTCCGCGGATTGCAGAGTGGCTTGCGTCGGACAACCTGCCCCCAGCACAGCCACTCTGCAAACTGAAGTGGCCATCTGCTCAGTACGGCGCGGCTGCCTGCTGTTTTCTTTCTCTGGGCGCCTCTGCAGCCCTGGCTCCTTTTGAGCCTACAGGTCGAGCTGTAATGCTCGGACACCTGCCTTAATTCAAATGCTAATGCTTTGTTCCTGGGGTCGTGATGGTTATGTTTGCAGTTAAAAACGTGACCATCAACTCCCCAGGACAAAGCATTTGTATTTAGATTAAGCCAGGAATTAAGAGCCATTAAAAAAAAAATTCAAAAAGAGGCGGCCCAAACGTGAATGAAGTGATATCATCACCGCCTTGTGGCCAAGTGTCCCGCGACAGACTATCAAAGAGTTGGCTACCCTAGGCGGGGCAGTGTTTCATGCTGCTTGATTACAGCAGTGGTGGTGTCTCTTGGGGAGGAGGGATGGCGTTAGCTGACGGCATTTTAACGTAAATAGCCGTTTTGCCAAAGGTATGTACTGTGTACTAGATTGTTAATGGATGAGCACGAATAGGTGTTGGAGTTGTGCAAGGGACATGTTATTTTTTTTATTTTTTTTATTTATAGTTGTTTTAATCAAGAATGTATACTTGATTTTTCCAACTTTCTGATTATTACAAAATAATACAAATATCAATTATTTACAATCACAGTATTAAAACATTAAAACATTAAGATATTACAACATTAGAACATCCACAAATATTCACATTCCATTTCAATGTCGAACTTATCATCTTATCAGTCCATTAGCATGTCACATCTTTGGGAATCACAATTTACTTACAATCTTTGCTCTCTTCAAGATGCCTATGTTAGCTGCGAAATTAAGAATAGCATATCTAACTGCTTTAATGGAAGTGTGAAACTGAAGCTCCCAAAGTTTTTCACTAGTCAAAACATAATGATCTTCAAATAATGGTTTAAACCAGTTGGTTCTCTGCATCAGTAGCATGGGGCATTCTACTAGTAGATGTTTAATAGTTTCTAAGGTTGTTTTGCAAAAGCGACAATGTGCATCTGCACCGCTTAACTGTTTTCGGTTGAATAAAATTTCTCCTGTGGGCCATAAATTCAAACGGAAACGTAAAAAATCATCACGGTGTCGCGAATTGGGAAATATACATAAATAACTCTCAGTTCGACCATATCGTTTCAAGGTGAAAGGATAGTTTACACAATTTTGGTAATCATTACATGCAGTTCTGGTTTGTATCCAGTCATGATCCCACAATTTTTTCTTAGCTTTATCAGGATTCTCTGCTAATAATGTTACCGAGATACCAGAATTATGAAGGACTCTCAACACTTTTTTCCACCATGTTACCGCAAATGTATCTTCAGAGTTTAAGAGATAATTTGAAATATTATATAATATTCTCGTTGTTGCAATTGCCAAGATACATTTACGGTATAGCGAACAGAGCGTTCACTTATATACTGCATATAAAGATAGCAGACCCAATTCGTGTCTGTTATAGGCATGTGGGTTGTGATAATGGAAGATTCAAAATTTGTTTCCAATATAACCCTTCATAACGCGCCCAGTAGTGATATGGTCTTACATGAGATGACTCTGAGCCATACAGAATTACTGGTGTAAATTTTTGTTTATAGTAAGTTATGATGGGAATAATAGAAAACGTACAATATTTTGCTTTAATTATCCGAGCTTGAGAAATGATTGTGATTAGCTTCCGATTCATGTGTTGATCATGACAGCTACGGCCTATTTTGTTGTGGACTATGATGCCCAAATAAATATACGATGATACTGACTTTAAAGTGGATTCTTATAGAGGCCATTTGTATGCTTTAGATCGTTGCTTTATGTTACCAAATTGCATGACTTTCGTCTTCGTGATGTTCATTGATATACAGTTTTTTTGGGTATAACATTCCAGTGCATCTAACAATGTTCGAAGTCATTTAGGGGTCTTAGCAAACAGGACCATGTCATCTGCATAACGTGGATATTTAACTTGTATATCATTTATTTTAGGTGAATCAGTGATAAGTTTTTCAAAAGAATTACCAATGTCAGAAATAAAAAAATTAAACAATGTGGAAGCCAATAGGCAGCCTTGCTTTAGCCCTCGAGCAGTTTGAATCAGTGCTGATAGTAATCCCTCATTACTGAGTCTGATTTGTATGGTGGTATTTGTGTGTAGTTCGATGATCCACTTCAGAACATACCATGGGCAATTTTTATCCATCAGTTTTCTATATAATAGTTCACGAGGCATGGCGTCAAACGCCACGCGAAAATCAATGAATGCAATGTAGTTCTCAAATGGGGTACAGTACAAATCTTGAAAATACTTTCGCCACACCTCTTCAGTAATGGGGCTAAATTGTACAGCACCCTGTGTTTTACTAGAAGCTGAATTCAGGCAGGACCAGATACCACTTGTTGATTTTTGATGATGTGTTTCAACATCTGTTCACCATCACTTTGATGTTGGCGAAATCTCCGATCTTTTAGCCAAGACTTATATGCTACGGTCAGTCGTTTCTTTTTCGCCGTTCTTAAAGTGATGGAAAGACATTTCAGATTACGTAGATTCCACCTTAAAAGAGCTTTTTCTTGATGGATCTCTAGATCAAATACATGTCGATGTTTGTATTTGATTGTCTGATCTGGCAAAATAACACTCTTGAATATTTGCATCAGGTGAACATAGCATTCGGATCCTTCCAGTTAGGGCGCTGAAAAGTGTTCATACAAACGATTATTAAATTGTTCTAATTTTAGTGGGGTCCAGTGTAATCGATTACCACCATTATTAACATTTATACCCGTTACATGGTGATTTGTTTGCATCAAATGAGTTCCTGTTACTATTTTGCAACATATATGCAGCATGTTGTGATCACTGAGGTTAGTAGGAATCACTGTTAGTGAGTCAATCTGCTTTAATAGATTGGAAGATACATAAACGTAATCCAATATGCCAGTTTGTGGACCCCTAACCCATGTGGACTGGGCGGAAATATCTCCTGGCACTGTACCGTTTAACATAATGAAGCCTCTTTCTTTCATAATTAGTGACCATGTAAGTTCATCTTGAGCAAGTTCCTATCATTCAAAATTAGGTTCAAATGTATGATAGTATGATAGTATGATTTATTTTTTGGTAAAGTAAAAGGCTATCAAGTATAGCAAGTAAATGTTTAAAGAAAACCTCAGGTGCCATGGTTAATCTGCTCCAGTAGAAGTTAATAATGACAATAGTCATTGGGGCTTTGACTAACTTTGCTATTTGGAAACATACAGAGGGTGAAGGGCATTCGGTAATGGAAAATCCAGTTGTTTTTTTAACTGCAAGCAAGAGCCCTCCCATTGGGTGACCCATTGTTTTCTTAGTAGCTGGAGTTGAAAGAATAGTATGGGTAGACAATACAGGGGCATTCGTTAGCTAGGTTTTTTGGAAGGCGATTATATCATACTTGTGTATATTGCTTTCGTTGGAATTAATGAAGTGGCTATGACCGCGGGTATACCAAGAAATCATGTCTATGGTGGTAGTAATTTCCTTACAATGCGGAATGGCCTCCTTGCATTATGATCCATTCTGATATTTTTGGGAGACAGACTTGTAATGGATGGTTGGCTGAGTCCTTTTTAAGGCCTCTATTGCTCCTGACTTGTATATATTTAGTTGAGGACGATCTAATCGCTCTTCCTGTGTCCTAGTATCTTGAGTAAGTATGAAACCCATGTCATATAAAGTCATTCTGGTTTCCCAGAGCATGTTGGCTACTAAAGGGAAATTTTGAAGTTGCAAGTTCCTACATCAGTAGAAAATGTAGTTCCAAATTGTCCATGAAGCACAGATGTTATTGTGAAGTGCGTATGGGTTCTCGGACACGTCATCATGCTGTGCGCTAGCATATGGTCATGTGGCATTCTCTGGAAGGTGTGCAATGAAGTCAGATGTTCGTAGACATTATGGTTAAGTTGCACTACTTAAAACCTATGAAATTCAGTAAAAAACCTTTGTTAAAGGGACGTTATGGTTCCAAGTAAAACCGAAAAACTCGCCAGTTATGGTAAGCTAAGCAACCATAACTCGCGCCACCACCGTGCACTGCTAAGACTAACACCAAGGACACCAAAGATGACATCACAAATGTCATTGATGACATCACTGATGACATCACATGTGCATTTAGTTTTCATGCAGAGCCTCCACAAGGGTTTGTCATTATAATATTGGCAGAAAAGTATGAGAGATCATTGAAGAACTATCATATGCCAAATAGTTAATTAACCAATGCATTGCAAAAAAATGTCATTGCATTACTGAGTTCTTTCAGTACATGAACGAACTCATGAAGAAACGTAGGCATTGTCTGCAGCATGCGCTATAGTGGTGTAATAATTGAAATCTTCCCATGTTGGATGCTAAATTGATAAATGCTTCCATTGCAGAATTTTGCATACTGTGAAACATAAGTATCTACGAATGCTTCCCTTACTGCATAATTGTACTATTACACACAAAACATAAAGAGACCACAATGCATACAAATAGAAGCATATACAGGGAACGTAAAGTAAGCAAAAAAAAACTGCAGTATTACCAGAAAGTGTTCATAACCAAACTAATTAACTTCATGCACAGAACAGATTCTTGTGTTTCAGGATTCCTTCTTCTCCTATGTATATGTATCATATAATGTAACTGTACCCTAAGGAAAGTATTGTAGGAACATATGAGAAGGGTAAGGACTACAAATATAGCACTTTTAACTTTTTTAATTCCAGACTGACATTGAAGAAATCCACCCGCCTTAGATATGTCAGTGAACAAAAAAATAGAGGAGGGAGCCAGACATGTGATGTCATCAATGACATTTGTGATGTCATCTTTGATGTCCTGGGTGTTAGTCTTAGCAGTGGACGGTGATGGCGCGAGTTATGGTTACTTAGTGGCCGTGTAGTTATGGTTAAGTTGCTGTTTCCATGGGAAGAGCACTTTTTGGGCGGCTTATAACTCCGCTCCCCCTGGACAAATCCACACCAAACTTTGCAAAAAACAGGATATGGGCCACTGTGAATTTTTTTTGCAAAGTTTGTTGATGTTTGGTCCGGGGGGCGGGGGGAAGTTATAGGGGGGTCCCAAAACGTCTTTTTTCCCCATAGACTGAATGGGGGAAAAAGTTTGCGCATGTCTACAGCCCAAACTGCTGGACGGATTTTCACCAAATTTGCGGCAGGTGCTTGGTCCCGAAAGCGTGCTTTTATAAATTTGGTGACAATCCGTCCAGTAGTTCTCTTTAAAACTACTAAATAGTACGTCTCAAAAAATTAGTGATATCTATGTCCGCTCCGCGGACACACTTCCCTGTTCACTCGCGGACAAGATACCGATTGGCTAATCCGTAGGGTCATGTTCGCGGACATGTGGCGCGTTTACTGATTAGATGTTGAACGGCGTGACGTGCGTCAGATTCTTTTGCTGCGCCCGCCATCTTTCATTCGTGTTTTGGTGTACGCGGACATCGCCGCTAACACATATAAAACAACACACCATTGCACTTGTTAACCTTACGCAATACTGTTTCGGAAGGTGAGGGTTAATGAGGCTGCGATTTGATGTGGCAGCAGGAAGTCAAAAAGTGATGTTTTCTTGTCACCAAAGTCATACGGTAAATTGAAAGTTGCTGCTCAATATAGTGTTCACTAAGTACAGGGGAAGATGTAGTGCGTCTGTGTTACAATGTATTTAAAATAATATTGCAGTCAGAATGGTGTCCTAGAGTTTGAAATCTGAGGCAGCCACCTGCACTGTTTGATGGAAACAGCGGTTGTGCAAGTGTATGGGAGTAGCAGTTCTCATGCATGCATTCAGATATGTTGTTGCAAAGTCAGAATGTATTTTCATTCTGAGTGAAGGTCACTTTGGTTTGCTTTTTTGGTTGCAAGCTCAGTAGGCCCACGCATCCGACTGAACCCATAAGGGTCAATTGTTTTTGAACCTTGAACGAAAGGGAAAATTCAGTAAGAATGCAGGGAGTGCAAGTTTGGAAAAAATACCATTTGATAAGGTTATGTATTCAAAGCGTTTGTAAGACACATGAAATATCAAATGAAGAAGATTCTTTGCTGCAAGTACATCGCTGTCTGGGTTTAACAAAGACAATGGAAATGGTAAATATCGTGTAAGTTTACTTTTGACGACTCTAAACCAGAACGAGTTTTAATTTTTTATTACCAGATCAACAATTTTGGCATTGCTTCTCGCTCTCTCCGCTCTGCTAATCTTTTCCTACTCTCTCCTCCTCCTCCACCCTGCGCACCCTCCCGCTTCTGCTCCTTCCAACTCCTTGCTCCCTTCGACTGGAACCGCCTCCCCCTTCACATCCGCTCTTCTCCCTCCTACCCTTCCTTTCGCTCTTCCCTAAAATCTTATCTCTTCCACTCTCCTCCCTAACACCCCACACTCCTTTCCTCCTCCCTTCCCCACTACTCTCACCTCTTACTACTGCTCTTCCTTACCCTTTCCATCTAAACTATCTCCTTCCTATGTTCCCCCTGCTCGCATCTATCCTCTCCTTTTCCTCTCTTCTTCCTTCACATTCCTGAATTCCCTCTTTCCCCTGTCCTTACCTCCTCTAACATCTACTACTCCCTTGCACACCTCTCCCATCCCTTCACCCTCCTCACCCCTGCAATTTTGTAAGTTTTTCTTTATACTGTTTTCAGGTTGTGGTTCAATTGTCAGCTCATGATTGCTGTATTGTTTACTTGTTCTCATGTAAAGCACTTTGGAGTAAAGGGCTATATAAATTCAATAAAATACCAAAAAATACACATACTATCTTTCTGTGTAGTTGTCATTTTTTTTAAAACTTATGGAGAGTGCAGATTCTCAGCGTTTGAAGGCTATCATTAGGTTCACCCATGTTCAATGCTATTATTTCTTTAAAATGTCATGTATGACCTCATCCATTTGTGTATCAGTTTCCGCGTTCTTTTTGTCTATTTTGAAATTGTTTGGTAAAGGTTGGGTATTGATACGTATTTTCTGTTACGTTTTCCGAACAGCTACATTCTGCCGTAATGTGATTGCCCTGGATTCCAGATGCCAAGTGATGGCTTCTTTGCACGCCAGATGCACGTACTCGTGACCGGCTGCCTAACTGTCACTGTATTGTGGGACGACCGCTCCGGCCCCATTTGTCCATACGCTGGAGTGGCCATTAGGAGTAACATAACATCCTTTATGGTGCTGTAGGTCGAAGTTCATGGCGACGTCTTGGAAATCACTGTGCGACCAAAGCGGTTGCTTTATCGAAAGCGAACACTGTGTATGCAAAAAGATCAACGTGTACCTCACGAATAACATTTTCGATGACGACCAAAGAAACAAAGTTACTATTTGATTGAAAATGGGAATAGTCCGATGGTCTTGGACAGCTTATTCTGAAATTAAAGTACTTTACAAATTCTAAAATGTTAATGTTTTCTTTTAAAAACCGGTTTATTATTTCAAAATGTAACGTGCTACGTTGTACGTCACTGTGTGTTCATTTGCAGGTTCTGCGTCATAGCATGTAGGTTCTTATCGGCGCATTTGGCTATGCCGGAGTGGAACGTCATCCACAAAAGTATGCAATATCATTAGGGTTGGTTATGTGACGAGATGTGGGAGTGTTTTCGTATTACAAAAGTGTCGTAATGTAGTTAAAAAATGTAGCGGTATACGTTTATTGACTGAGGGGTAGCCTGCATCCATGGGGAGTGGGAGAATGTCGGGGTCATGGTATAAGGTCATGATCCGCACAATGTGGCTACTGGCCATGACCAGAAGGGAGAAAAGATAGGATTACAGTGGCCATGTCCACCTGGGACTGGATTTGTGGTAAAGTTGTTCGACATTAGGATACATTTGAAAGGGAGGAAAAAAGTGCTGGTGGTAATATGTTAACAGCGTTTCCTTTTTGCTTTTTGCAGGCTGCCATGGAAAGAGAAGAGGGGCCATGTATGGAACAACCGCCTTCCCTTTCTATGGTGGCCATCTTGGAAAAGAATTTTGTTTTCTAATCCGGGGCGCCACAGGCGTCCTGTGTTAGAACAACAAATCTTCTTTTTTAGTAGCACACGTTACTGCTTTGCAAATCTAGATTGTTAATGGCAAATGTTATTGCATCTATGTCCTTTACTGAGAAATATAAAGTAGATGGAGTGTATACAATTTAAAAAATATATATATTTTTAAACTGTGAAAGGTGGTTCTTAAAGGAACATTTAATTTGTTTACGGATGGCTTTTTTTTGGGGAACCACAGCTAAGAAGGAAAGTTTCGGACGGAAATGAGCAAAGAGGCAGCAAACAGTGATATGGCAGGGGGGTAGGTGGACGGGGGAAAATGTTGTGAGTATGTTATTTGTAAGGTAGGGGCAGTGTTTCTCATGCTCCTTCATTACAGCAGCGGTGCTGTTTCTTGGGGAGGAGGGATGGCCTTAGCTCATGTCGTTTTCAGATAACTAGTACTTTTGCTAAAAGTATATACTTTGTACTACATTGTTAATGGCTGACTACGAATAAGTGTTCGAGGTGTGCAGGGGAAATGTTGAAGGTGGAAGCTCGTACATCAGTAAAAAATGTATTTCCGCACTGTCCACGAGGCATACATCTTATCATTAAGTGTGTACGGATTCTTGGACACGTCACCGTGCTGTGTGCCAGCATATGGTCATGTGGCATTCTCCGCAAGGTGTGCAATGAAGTCAGATGTTCGTAGACATTATGGTTACGTGCGACTACTACAAACCGATGAACTTTAGCAAAAAAACGTTGTTAAAGGCACGTTATGGTTAAGTTGCGCTACTAAAAACCTATGAACTTCAGTAAAAAAAACTTTGTTAAAGGCACGTTATGGTTAAGTTGCGCTACTAAAAACCTATGAAATTCACTAAAAAAACTTTGTTAACGGGACGTTATGGTTCCAAGTAAAACCGAAAAACCCTTGAAATTCGCCAGTTATGGTAAGCTAAGCAACCAAAACTCGCGCCACCACTGTGCACTGCTAAGACTAACACCTAGGACGTCATTGATGACATCACTGATGACATCACATGTGCATTTAGTTTTCATGAAAACTCTCTAGAAGGGATTCTTATTATAATGTTGACCAAAAAGTGTCAAGGATAATTGGAATAAATATCATGAGCTAATTACTGCATTAAGCAATGCATTGATATACATAGCATTCTATTATGAAGTTCTATCCAGTATACTAAGCAACTCATGCAGAACCATAGGCAGTGTGTGCAGCATACATGATGAAGGTGCAATTTTCATAATCTTGCCATTTTGAATAGTGAAATGATAACTGCTTTCTTATTAGAGTGTTGCGTACTGTGAAACATGTAAGAAGTAGCTAATAAAACCCACTCAATACATAATTGCATTATTACAGACACATCACAAAGAGACAACAACACATACAAATATGAGTATACACAGGGAAATTGAAGTAAGGAAAAAAGCAGCAGTAGTAGCAGAAAGTGTTCATAACCTAACTGATTATTTTTATGCAGAGAAATGATTGCTCTGTTTCAAAGCTGCTACTTACCCTATGCATATGTATCACATGATTTAACTGGACCCTAAGTGTGAGTACAATGTATACAAATATGAGCATATACAGGGAAAGCACAGTAATAAAAAAACAACAGAACTATCAGAAAGTGCTGATAACCCTACTGATTATCTTCATGCACAGAAAGGATTACTGTCTTTGAAGCCTGTCTCCTATGATGTGACTGCACCCTAAGGGAATTACTGTAAGAACATACTTGAAGGATAAGTCTACAAATATAGTACCTTTTTAATTGCTGACTGTTCCTGAAGAAGACCATGTTGCCTAGATATGTGAGTAAAGTGTAGGGATTTGGTATTATCCTGCATCCTAATGGAACCTTTGGTCAGTGTATTGATTGACAATGGAGTGTTAAGGGTTAGAATGTTTATGTGTGACTGGGGTTCTATGTGGTCAGTTGGGAGATGTAAGCCTACCTGGAAGGATGCAGGTGTATGTTGCCCTGAACCCAGATGTACCTGACATTATATGACCATCATAATGTACTGGAACTAAATAAAGAAGTTACTGGAACTTCACCTGAAGTCATGGTCATCTGTGGGAAACAAGGAGTTCTACCTTGGCGACGAGGATGGGGGCTGTGCTGGGGGGACAGCATTGAAGATGGCACATACACCTCCCCCCAACCCAAGAAGAAGACCTCCCAGGTAGGGCGAGTGCTTAAAACTGTAGGCGCAGAAGGGCCCAGCGCATGGTGCTCAGGGGCAGAAAGTAAGGGGCTGCGCCAGAGCCAGGGGCCAGCTGGCCTGTCACTAGAAGGACAAGTCAGGGAAAGAGGAAAGCAAGAGACTGAGGAGGGGCCGAGGGCCCAGAGACTGATTGCTTAAGGGGTCTGGGACCACTAGCTGCAGCATGGAGGGCTTGGTGCCCATGGCAGTAGCAATTCGAAGAGGCCAGGGGTCTAGTTACGCTTGGAAATTATGAGGAAGCCATGCTGGGCAGCTGAGGGATATAGCCAAGGCAGTAGCAACAGGAGAGGCTTGGAGCCTAAGCTGCGCCTGGAAATTAAGCAATGAGGAGGCATGCTGTGCAACTGAGGACTATAAGCCCAAGGCAGTAGCAACAGGAGAGGCTTGGAGCCTAAGCTGCGCCGAGAAAAGAAACAATGAGGAGTGATGTTGTACAGCTTGAGGCCTGGAGTTGGGGCAGCAGCACATGCCTGCTTCCTTTATCTCGTTTGCCGTGGCCCAAATCACAGACAACGTTTCCATACTGCTGTCTATTGCCACCTCCTTCATCACGGAAGTGTTTCCATATTGCCCCTGCTATCATCAGAAATGGATTTCCAAATCCATCCGCCGCACTTCCCTTGGTGCACCTCATCTCCCGATACTTTCTTTATTAAGAACCTTACCAGGCGGTGTTCTATTATTCTGACGCCGGACCCACGTCGTAGGGTCCTTTCCTCAATCCATCAAGAAGCTCCTTAGAAGGCACATACCGTTACTCTGCGAATGCTGACACTTCTTCATTCCAGTCAATCGCCGACTCCCTCACCGCTCCAAGTGACGTCACCATTTTCACTTGGCATCCACAGAGCGCAGACCTCCAGGCCCCCAACCGTCGATGCGCCGACCGCCGCAACATCTCTCAAACTACTGTCCACAACGCCGCTCCTACGGCTCCAGAATCCCAGGTCTTCCACTGTGCCCCTCTTCACTGCCCAACAGGCACTCACTCGCCCTCGACACGGATCCCAGGGCTTCCACTGTGCCCCTCTTCACCGCACAGCCGGCACTCACTCGCCCTGCTCTACTGCCCTCCAGGAAAATGGGACACGCCGAACACAGCAAGGTCAGTTCCAAAACTGTTCACTTAACATGTATAGCTGCAATGCTACTTTTTACTCATTATTCGAGCTCACAGTCTCTCAGTAGGCTCTAAGCCCCTCAGGAACTACTCACAACATGCCCTCAAAGTTCCTCATCACCTCATATGAGTGATAGCTCCTACACTTAGCGCTGCTGCAAATGGGCCCTTAGCCTCTCCAGGCACTACACATGTTGTCTTAGCATATTCCTTCATCTCTGCACATGGGCTCTAAGCCCCTAAGGTGCAGCCACGGCTACAAGTCTCTTAGGTGCAGTTATGAGCTCCAAGCCCCCTCAAACGCTGGAATGGCCCCCCAGGACCCTCCTCTGCTCCAGGCTCTTTTCACATTCGCCACCAATCTTCTATTTAACATATAGGCGCAGCTTAGGTTCCCAACCTCTTCTATTGCTGCTGCCCCAACTACAGGCCTCAAGCTGTACAACATCACTCCTCCTTCTTTCTTTTCCAGGCGCATCTTAAGCTCCAAGCCTCTCCTGTTGCTACTGCCTTGGGCTCATTTCGATTGGCGACGAGGATCGGATGAAGGGGAGCTTGCCGCGGAGCCTCAGAGGGACGTCCGAGCCTGCCCGCGATTGCCGCGGAGCCTCAGAGGGACGTCCGAGCCTGCCCGCGATTCCAGGGGCGGGCACAAACGGTGGACAAAGCGAGTCGCGTAAGGCGAGCGGCGGCAGAGAGAGGGACGGTCTCCGCAGCGGCTGGAAGGAGCGGCGCTGCGGGGAGAAGGCGGCGTGAATCCGAGAACGACAAAAGGAGAGGTGTGGGGCCGCACAGGGACTGTCTCCGCGGCGGCCTGGAGGCGTGGCGCTGCAGGGAGGCGGTCTTGGCGGCTCTGCAGAGGGACGTTCCTCCGCCTCCAATCAGCAGTGAAAAGACAGCTGTTCTATGTTGATGCCACCCACCCTGTCTCTTATCCACAGGAAGAGGTGAGGAGCAAGGGGGTGGGAGGGGCGAAGCACAACCAAGGAGGGAAGCTGGCACAGGAGATTTCTGGGGAAAAAAAAAAAGAAAAAAAAAATTTTGGAAAAGAGAACTGGGTTACATTAAGTAGCCATTTGAGACACAAACAGACAGTGGATGAGATGCAATACTAGGGGAAGTCTCGCCACAATTAAGAAGAGTATCAGGGGAACAGTGACAGTGCACAGATGCTGTTGGGTGTGAACACCAGCATAATAAACAAAACATGGCTGCAGCAAGTATGTCACCGCCGCCACCGTTTCTAGCAGAACCTGGAGCTCCACCAATAAGATGGGATAGGTGGAAGAAGTTATTTGATACTTACATCATAGCTATAGGAGGGGATAAATTCGCATCAGAGAGAGAAGAAGCGATTTTACTACACAATTTAGGAACGGAGGGCAGGAGTGTGTATGACGGTTTGCCTGATCCTCCCCAACAGGGTCAAGGGGAGGTGGATCAATATTCAATGGCGGAAAGAAAGCTAGAAGCGCATTTTGAAGCTAAAAAAAATATAACCTTTGAGAGACACAAGTTTTTCCAAAGAATACAAGATCCGCAGGAACCAGTGGAAAACCTTATTGCAGCTTTGAGGTCTCTCAGCCATACATGCGAATTTGGACTACTAACTGACTCTCTAATAAGGGACCAATTGGTTCGGTGCACAAATAATGTAAAGATACAAGAGAGGCTGTTGTCCAAGGATGCATCACTAGAGGTAGCTATAGATACGGCAAGAAGCATGGAACAGACACATAAGTGCATGACTACTATGAAGGGAGAAAAATCGGAAGAAGTAGCCGCGTTGAGAGGATTCCGTAAAGGGATCCCGAACGAGGAGATAAGGTGCTACAAGTGTGGGAGTAATCGCCACATTTCAACAAGTATGTTCTGTCCAGCCAGGAACATATCCTGCTTAAAATGCAAGAAAAAGGGTCATTTTGCAAGAGTTTGCCGCGAATCTGGAGTGGTGCAAAATATTGAGGCAGGAGGAAGAATACAGGAACAAGAAGAAGATCATGCAATGAGCATGAGTAGCCAGACAAAGCGTGTACTGGAAATATCGGAAGTATCCAACAAAGGAGGAGCCCCAACAGATGTGTTCATGATCAATGGAAGAGTAGTAACAATGAAGGTAGACAGTTGTTCTCCGTGGACCTTGATGTCGAAAACAACATTCTTGAGTTGCATGCAAGGAGATGTAAGGCAGTTGAAAGAACACAATATTGAACCCTATGCATATGGGAATGTGAGAATTGAAGTTGAAGGGATGTTCCAGGCTTCCATAAAGTACAAAGGGAGAAGCTGTGAATCTGAGATTTATGTCACTAAAGAGGGCTCATCGCTCCTGGGATGGGGTGAACAATGGAAACTGGGAATCAGAATTCAAGTTGTGAACCAAATACAAAGAGACATGTTGGATCTAAGTTTTGTTAGTATAAGAATATTGAGATTTTAATTTTTTGATGTGAGAAATTTTCCACTATATAAATTGTTATTTTCATTAGTTAGAGTATCTTTTAAATAATTCTCTATAAGTGATGTGTTACTTGTTCTGTTATGGGGAAAAGATGTGTAAGGAATCTCTGTGTACCTCGCGGCAGTCACGCGCGCTCTATGTCCGTGTATAGAGTGGGAGCCGCGTGACCGCGACGACGGTTAGAGAGAGTGGAAGAGGAAACGGTCAGTACCGTGTAAGGCTCTGGGGAGCTCCCCTTTATTTAATAAAGAGACCTACCTGAATATTAGTAGTCCGCAGCTTCATTTCAATTTGATGTGTTACTTGTTCTGTTATGTGGAAAAGATGTGTAAGGAATCTCTGTGTACCTCGCGGCAGTCACGCGCGCTCTATGTCCGTGTATAGAGTGGGAGCCGCGTGACCGCGACGACGGTTAGAGAGAGTGGAAGAGGAAACGGTCAGTACCGTGTAAGGCTCTGGGGAGCTCCCCTTTATTTAATAAAGAGACCTACCTGAATATTAGTAGTCCGCAGCTTCATTTCAATTGGCGACGAGGATGGGATTTTTAACATACACCATCTCTCCAATCTTCCATTCTTGATCTTTCACCCTCATTCTGTCATCAAACACTTTCTTATTCTTTTCTTGACTCAACTTAATAAGTTTCATAATGCGATCCCGATCAACATTTACCACCTTGGCTATTCCAAGCCATCCTGGACAAAGTCTTGTCCCAGGTTCTCTACCTTTCATGGATACAAATGGAGACACACCAGTTACAGAGTGTGGTGTAGTGACATAATTCCACGTTAACATCTTTAACATCTCCCTCCATGGTTGTCCCGATTTCATGGCCATCTGGAGACCCCCTTTTATGTATCTGTTGACCCTTTCAACAAGACCATTCGCCTTGGGGTTATACAATGCAGTTCTCGTGTGTTTTATGCTATAGCTTTCCAGAAATTTTTTCATAGCCACAGATACAAATTGTACCCCATTGTCAGACACAATTTCAACCGGTACTCCTTCTTTCAGGAAAACTTTCTCCAAGAACTTAATTAACTCATTGGCCGTGACTTCTTTCACCGCTTCCCACTCAAACCATTTCGAATGAAAGTCAACTAGAACAAATAGAAACTTCAAACCATCTTCTAGACCTGCTACTGGACCCATTATGTCCACCGCCAACTTTCTCCAAGGTTGGTCTGGTATTGCATTAGGTATTAGTGCAGCTTCTCTTACCACCCTGCACTTATCACTAGTTTGACACATCATGCATTCCTTGACACACCTTTCTGCACACCTATCAATTCCCGGCCACCAATAATTTTGTCTCAACTTCCTTTTCATTGCAGCTTCTCCCGGATGTCCCTGATGAGCCAGCCTAACCAACACCGACCTGAGAGTTTCTGGAGGAATAATGCACTTTCCTCTTCTTAATCTGTCACCCCACAAATTTATTTCATCTCTTATCTCCCACCATGTATTACATTTTCTATCCAATTCTCCTTTAGCTGGCCACCCCCTCACTGTCCATACCTTTACTAGCTTTAGGTCCTCATCTGTGCTTTCTTCTCGTGTCCACACCTCTTCACTAATGGCACCCTGTATTTCAGCCACTACAGATTCTTGCTCTTCCTCTCCACCCTCTACAATATTTGTATTCACTGGTAGTCTTGACAGACAATCTGCCACCACATTTCTTTTTCCAGGCAAATAACTCACCTCAAAATTAAAACTTTGGAGTCCCAAACCCCACCTGCTAATTCTTGGGGAACCCAACGCCCATCTTCCACTTTCGAAAAGTTGAACCATGGGCTTATGGTCGGACCTGACTACAAACTTTCTTCCCCATAAAAAATACTTGAAGTGGCTTACTGCCCAATACATGGCCAAAGTTTCTCTCTCTATAACTGAATATTTGCATTCTGCACCTCTCAGCATTCTAGACGCAAACGCAATAACTCTCTCCGTGTTGTCTTTGTCATACTGTACTAATGTTGCTCCCAGCCCAAGCATGCTCGCATCCACTACCAAAACAATCTTGTCATTTGGATCGAATCTACCTATGGACGGTGCTTCACACACTGATTGTTTGATATTCTCAAAAGCCTCCTCACATTCTTCTGTCCATTCAAATTTCGCACCCTTTTTGAGCAAATTTCTAATAGGAATAGACACTTTGGCAAAATCTTTCACGAACTTATGATAATATTCAGCCAATCCTAAAAATGATTTAATTTGCTCTTTGTTCTCTGGCACCGGTGCCACCTTCACTGCCTCCACCAAACTTCTCTTGGGCCTTACCCCTTTTTCATCTATTTCATGTCCCAGATATTCTACCTTGTGTACTGCAATCTTACACTTGTTCCTGTTCATTGTCACTAGAAGGACAGGTCAGGGAAAGAGGAAAGCAAGAGACTGAGGAGGGGATGAGGGCCCAGAGACTGATTGCTTAAGGGGTCTGGGACCACTAGCTGCAGCATGGAGGGCTTGGTGCCCATGGCAGTAGCAATTTGAAGAGGCCTGGGGTCTAGTTACGCCTGGAAATTATGAGGAAGCCATGCTGGGCAGCTGAGGGATATAGCCAAGGCAGTAGCAACAGGAGAGGCTTGGAGCCTAAGCTGCGCATGGAAATTAAGCAATGAGGAGGCATGCTGTGCAACTGAGGACTATAAGCCCAAGGCAGTAGCAACAGGAGAGGCTTGGAGCCTAAGCTGCGCCGGGAAAAGAAACAATGAGGAGTGATGTTGTACAGCTTGAGGCCTGGAGTTGGGGCAGCAGCAATAGAAGAGGTTGGGAACCTAAGCTGCGCCTATATGTTAAATAGAAGATTGGTGGCGAAGGTGAAAAGCGCCTGGAGCAGAGGAGGGTCCTGGGGGGCCATTCCAGCGTTTGAGGGGGCTTGGAGCCCATACCTGCACCTAAGAGACTTGTAGCCCGTGGCTGCACCTTAGGGGCTTAGAGCCCATGTGCAGAGATGAAAGAATATTGCCCAAGACAACATGTGTAGTGCCTGGAGGGGCAAGGGCCCATTTGCAGCAGCGCTAAGGAGGTGCATGTAGGAGCTATCACTTATATGAGGTGATGAGGATCTTTGAGGGCATGTTGTCAGTAGTTCCTGAGGGGCTTGGAGCCTACTTAAGAACTGAGAGATGCGGTAGGAGGCAAAGGGAGTACAATTTTTATAGCAGGCGGCTGGCAGCAATGAAAAGCAGCATTATGAACATACCAGGAAAGGAACGCTTCGGGAGGTGATATTTACAAAAGGAAGTGTGGCAGATGGATTGGTAAATCCATTTCTGTTGCGGGCGGCTGCATTTCCGCCCGTTGGAATTTTTTTTCAAAAAGCTTAAGTTGTGAATGATCTTAATTGCCGGAATGAATAACAGAGGTACTTTTAAGTTAAGAGATGATGCTTTCACAAGCATAAGTAAAGGAAGCAATTTGGTCTTGCCTTCATTGAATTGGTTAAGTAGTTATAATTGGTTATTGATTCAGAATCTGTTGTCATGTGAGGCCTGAATGGCATTTGGACAGCGTGAGTGCATGAGAGCGTGAACCTGTATGTTGTCAGGTGTAGTTTCTTGTGGGATAGGTTGTCCTGTAATAGGGGTACTTCATGGAAGTTGTTGAAGCTTAAGAGCAGAGAACAAAGTTTATAGTTTTTTAGATTGGATTTAGGTCTCAAGGGTGTTTGTAATTAGTCAACCAAGGGATTAAGTGATCCAATTGTGAGGTTTTATTAAGTAGGTTAAAGTTGCATATTAGTAGAAAGAGATTGAGATATGCGTAGTAATAGTGTTTTCTGAAATGCTATTTGGTATTTATGTTGTAGGTACATTGGTATGAGAGGTATCTTGCAAGTGGTAGTTAGCATGTTTGATAGGTGTGCACGGATGGTGTGTAAAAGTCGTGGCCTCTGTTACCTCTGTCAAAAAATACATGGTAAGGTTATGATGCAAAGGAAAAAATTGTGGTACGGTCATGTTTAACTAACACGCTTTTCCTTCCACAGATGGACATTTAATGAAATATAGGTTGCATTGACAACATTGCTAGAGTTTGGTATGTGGAATCTGAAGTATAGTTATGTGCACTAATGTTTTATTTCCACAGGTGGGACTTTTGTAATGCAGATGTATTAAGAGCTTATTTAATGCTAAAGTTTAAAGTGCTAAGTGTCAAACAAAGTTTTTGTTTGGTTGTTTGGTTTAGAAACCATTCAGAGTTTCATGATGATACAGCAAAGAGTATAGTAGAGTCATTGATGTTGGTATGATGCTGGTGTGAATGAAGTGTGGTTTTCCCTAATAGGAGCTGTATTGTATTTAGGAATACTTTCAACATGGGCAATTTAGGGGTAATGGTGTCACAAGAAGTGAAGTAGTTACCCGGGTATCTGGGATACTCAGTCTAGTTGGAGGTGGTGTGTATTTAGGTACATACCGGTTTGCATTGTTGGGTGTGAGGGAGATGTGTGTGTGTTCTTTTGTGGGACGATGAAGTCAAGTTTAGGAAGAGAGGTATGGGTGCCTCTATTTGTAAAAGTTTTAGTAAGGATGTTTGAGCAGTTGGGTGCCTTTTCCTCACTTGGTAGAAAGAGGAAGGGGCATTGATTGTAATTGTGTCCCACGGCTGTGTGGACTATTTTGGAATATGTAATGAGACTAGCAGAATGTTCTCAGTTAGGAGTGATGAGGCAAGTGCATTGAACGTGGGGTTGTTTGTGTGCGTGTTGTTATTAGCCATTATGGTTAAGTTATCTACTTGTGTTTTTATGTCCCTAAGGAAGGGAGATATGTAGGGATTTGGTATTATCCTGCATCCTAATGGAACCTTTGGTCAGTGTATTGATTGACAATGGAGTGTTAAGGGTTAGAATGTTTATGTGTGACTGGGGTTCTATGTGGTCAGTTGGGAGATGTAAGCCTACCTGGGAGGATGCAGGTGTATGTTGCCCTGAACCCAGATGTACCTGACATTATATGACCATCATAATGTACTGGAACTAAATAAAGAAGTTACTGAACTTCACCTGAGGTCATGGTCATCTGTGGGGAACAAGGAGTTCTACATCCCATCCTCGTCACCAATGTGGAAATCTGGGTTCAGGGCAACATGACTCTGACATCATGGTATGGATGAGTGACTTCTTTATTATGTTTCCAAGTGTAACATCCAGTTTCTAGAGTCATATTAATCAGATAGTAGATTCCAGTTCACACAGGCAAGCACCGGCATCCTCTCTCTCAGGCTTACATCTTCAACTCCCCTCCAGAGAACACCAGTCATACACAAACATTCCATCCAGTAACATTCCAATGTCACTCATAACACTCACTCCAGATTCCACTAGGATGCAGGAGAAGACAGATCCTTACATATCTCCTCTCCTTAGAGATATCAAAAACCGACCAGAAAACACCCGCACACACACAGACACCTACACGTTTAATGCACATGCATCATCTCACCAAACAAAGACATTCTGCTAACAACTTCCCAACACCAATGAACGTCCTCACAGCCGTGGGACACACTTTAAAACAATGCCCCTTCCCCTTTCTGCTAAGTGAAGAAGAGGCACCTCCGACTACTGAAATACCATAACTAAACTTTCCACACATAGAGGCACCCAGACCTCTCATACCAATCCTAACTCCAACATCCCACAATAGAACACATACTTAACTCCCTTACACCCTACAATCACAAGACCCAGGTGTGCCTAAACACACACCACTTCCAACCAGGCTGAGTATATCTAATACTCGGGTAACTACTTCACAAACTCAGTGACCCCACTACCCCTCATTTGCCCGTGTTGAAAGTTCCCTTCACACAAAAACCTAACTCCGGGAGTACTACACTACATACATACCACTAGTGTATCACATATCACTAGAATCACTCACGTTATACTCATTACCTAATCTTCACATATAAAGTTCCTAACATTGCACTTAATAACAACATTGTACACACTACTTTAAACTCTTAAAACTCTAGCATGTATAAACCGATCCACCTGAAAAATTAAAATATTAGTCAAGTCATAGCATTTGAATTTAAAACATCAGTGTTTTCCACTCTCAACTAAAATGTCCATCCTGGAAAAGAAAATTATTAGTGCAGCAAACACGTGTCATATCAACTTGAGCCAGGTATCTCTACCATCCTGGTCAATCAACACTGTAATTCACTTTTGAGACCATCTGTGTGAAAAACAATTTGTTATACACACCAATGACCTAGAATCATCATTTTGCTAAATACCGATTAACAGCACAGCGGCTACTACATGCACTCTACCTTCACTCCATTTACTCCAATTCATTCACACAGAAATGACCAATTAATCAACAAGCCTCACATGACAATGACAAATAAGTCAACAACTAAAATTGACTGCTTAAACCAAAATCACCAAAAGCAAAACTCAATTTTCTTCTTTTACTGTTCCTCGTGGCAGCATCTTTTAAAGTCAAAAGTACCTCAGGGGATTCTTGTATAACGCAGTTCCCAAAACAATAAGCACACAGTTCTCCAAACCATAGGCAAAGACACTGCCCCTCTGCTATCCGGCAAGAGACACCATGCCCCTCCTAGGCACATCACAAACGCCAAGCTCTCTTCAAGTCCAGTCAAAGCTTGCAGGAGCTGAACCACGAATTCACAATGCCAGCAGAACGTAGCAAAAAACTTCAAGCTCCTTCAAACCCACTTGCACAGGCTCCCAGCCCCACAAGACGCTACTGTTGTGGGCTCCAACTCATTATGGTGTTGCTGCAAATGGGCTCCGAGCCCCTTTATAAGCCCAGTCACAGGCTCCAAACCCCTCGAAGCGCTGGAATGGCCATCAGGACCCTCCTCTGCTCCAGGCGCCTTGCACATGAGCCACAAGTTCTTTAGCTTCTTCATCCAACTTCTCTGTCACTTCTAGGTGCAGCTTAGGTTCCCAACCTCTTCTAATACTGCTGCCCTGGGCTCCAAGCCCCCAGCTGCGCAGCATGGCTTCCCATATTTCCAGGCGTAACTTAGACCCCAGGCCTCTTCACTTGCTACTGCCCTGGGCTCCAAGCCCTCCATGCCGCAGCTTGGTTTTCCAAACCCGTTAAAACTGTTTCTGGGCCCTCAGCCCTGCCAACGTCTCTCGACTTTCTCTGTGCTTGACCTGTCCAACTGTTGACAGGCCATCTGGAATCTGGCCCTGGCGCAGCTCCTTATTGCCTTCGCCTGTGCCCTTGACGCTAGGCCCTTCTGCGCCTACTGCATTTAGCGCTCGCCTTACCTGAGAGAGAGGGTCTTCCTTGGTTTGGGGGGCGGTGCTTGTCTCTTCTTCTGTGATGTCCCCCAAGCACAGCCAGCATCCTCGTCGCCAATGTGGAAATCTGGGTTCAGGGCAACATGACTCTAGCAGAATGTTCTCAGTTAGGACTGATGAGGCAAGTGCATTGACCGTGGGGTTGTTTGTGTGCGTGTTGTTATTAGCCATTATGGTTAAGTTATCTACCTGTGTTTTTATGTCCCTAAGGAAGGGAGATATGTAGGGATTTGGTATTATCCTGCATCCTAATGGAACCTTTGGTCAGTGTATTGATTGACAATGGAGTGTTAAGGGTTAGAATGTTTATGTGTGACTGGGGTTCTATGTGGTCAGTTGGGAGATGTAAGCCTACCTGGGAGGATGCAGGTGTATGTTGCCCTGAACCCAGATGTACCTGACATTATATGACCATCATAATGTACTGGAACTAAATAAAGAAGTTACTGGAACTTCACCTGAAGTCATGGTCATCTGTGGGAAACAAGGAGTTCTACATAAAGGAAAAAAGGGGGAGCCAGACATGTGATGCCATCAGTGATGTCATCAATGAAATTTGTGATGTCATCTTTGATTTCCTTGGTGTTAGTCTTAGCAGTGCACAGTGGTGGCGCGAGTTATGGTTCCTTAGCTTACCATAAATGGCGAATTTCAAGGGCTTTTTGGTTTTACTTGGAACCATAACGTCCCGTTAACAAAGTTTTTTTTAGTGAATTTCATAGGTTTTTAGTAGCGCAACTTAACCATAACGTGCCTTTAACAAAGTTTCTTTTACTGAATATATATATATACATATGCTGTGTAGTTATGGTTAAGTTGCTAAACCCATAGGAAGAACACTTTTTGGGCGGCTTATAACTTTGCACCCCCTGGACAAACCCACCAAAAATCGCAAATAAGGTATATGGCCCACTCTGAATTATTTTGCAAAATTTGGTGAGGTTGGTCCGGGGGGGTGGGGGAGGGGCAAAGTTATAGGGGGGGTCCAAAAATGTCTTTTTTTTGCCATAGACTGAATGGGGAAAAAAACTTTGCTCACGCCTACAGCCCAAACCGCCTGACGGATTTTCTCCAAATTTGCGGCAGGAAAAGCGGCTTCATCCCGAAAGCGTGCTTTTGTAAATTTCGTGAAAATCCGTCCAGTAGTTTATTTTAAAAATGACCAAAAAATAGGTCACAAAAAATTAGTGATATCTATGTCCGCTCCGCAGACACATTTCCCTGTTCGCTTAGCGGACATGACACCGATTGGTTAATCTGCTTGTGTCATGTCCGCGGACATGCAACGTGTTCGCTGATTGGATGGTGAAGAGCGTGAAGTGCGTCAGATTTTTGGCAACGCCCGCCATCTTGGATTTGCGGACTTCGCCGCTGTCCGCGGACATCGCAGTAAAAACATATTAAAAAACCCAACATTGCACTTGTCAAACGTATCAAATAATCTCTGGGGAGGAGAGGGGTGATGAGGATGGGATGAGATATGGCTGCAAGAAGCAAAAGAATTGGTGTTTTTTGCCACGAAAATCTGCGAACAGTTCGGATGTTCGCGAACAGTCCTGTAAAGTTCGCGGACACCTCAGCATTACAGGGTTGGTGAAATGCATTTCTTGGATGGCTTATAACTTTGGCGCCACTTAATGGAACTGCATTTTGCATGTATATTACTGAGCTGATTCTGAGTGAGTATGCAAAGTTTGGTGGGATTCTGTCATGAGGGGGCAAAATTAGAGGGGGGGTCCCAAAATAATGTAAAGGCTTATAAATGAGGTTCCATTTGACGAATCTACACTTCATTTGGCAAACGGATAATAGATCAAGATATACATGTTTTTGCGAAGTTTGGTGGGATTCTGTCAAGAGGGAGCAAAATTAGAGGGGGGTTCCCAAAATATTGTAAAGGCTTATAAATGTGGTTCCATTTCATAAATCTACAAAAAGGTTTGCAAAAAGATTATAGATCTAGATTTAGATGTTTTCATAAAGTCTGAATGGATTTTGTCAAGTGGGGGCTAGGTTATATGACGATTGTATGTGCATACATTTGACACTTTTGAAAAAGTAAAACATGGGTGGATTTCCAGCAAACTTGCGTAAGGAGCATTGGCAAGGACCTACAAGCATGGTTCTGCAATGTGTTTTATTATTTGACAAGTGTCATAATGTAGCTACAAAAAATAGCAGTATACCTTTAGTGACTGAACGGTAGCCTGTGGCCATGGGCAGTGGCCAGATTGTCCGGGTCATGGAATAAGGTAATGATCTGGACAATCTGGCTACTGGCCATGACCAAAAGGGACAAAACATAGGATTAAAGTGGCCATGTCCACCTGGGACTGGCTTTGTGGTAAAGTTATTCGAAATTAGGATAAATCTAAAAGGTGTCACGGCTCGCTCCCCTCCCTCCCGTTCCTGTCACTTGGGGGCATGTTTTGGTTTTTTTTCCCCACTGGACATTTCCTCCGAACCTTATGCTACAGTGCTGTGATGAATTGGGAGCGCTAAAACCTTATTTTCCAAGTTACTTCCCTTCCGGATCCATTCCAGGTTTTTGGCAGCCAGCATGCTATGTTAATCTAATGACTATGCTTCCCAGAATGCCTGGCTCACTGCCTCACCTCCTCCCTTGCAGGACAAGGTTGGGTGGAGGATAGGCAACACCTGTGGCTGCAGGTGCAGCAGGCGGCACACCTGAGGGCTGTGCTCGTTAAGGAGCTTTAAAAGCCTCAGTTTACTTCAGTCCAGCGCTGGTCATTGTTGCAGTGTTCCTGTTGTGACTGGTCCCTTGTTCTTGGTTCCTAGTTTTTGTGCCTGGTTCCTAGTTCCTGTTTCTTGTTACTCTGCCCTGGATTTCGAATTTTTGTGCTTAATTGATTTCTGCTTTCTGGATTTCCCTTTCTGTCTTCCTCTGTCTGCAGGCAGCCTTTCTCTGTGCTTTACCCTTTGATGCTGCCCAATGTGCCTGTGTTCTCGGTTTCTTTGAAGCTGTCCTTTGCTACTGAAAAACTTGATGCATTAGTCTTTCCCTTTATAGATTTAGCTTCCTGCCTTTTCTCCTTGGATGGGTGGGAAAGGTTTCCTTTTGTGATATCGTTTTCCCTGCTCCTGATCCTTACTTTCTATTGGGATCCATTCCATGTTTTCCATTGCACTTCTGCATTTATTTCCCTTTTATTATTAGGTGTGGGGTGCTGTTGTAACTAGTCCCAGTGTGAATGCCCTTTGTTTTCCTCCCTATTCTTTAATCACTATTCTTACTTGCCCCTTGACTAGGGTCTTAAGTATTTAGTTTCCTCCACCCATTGCTGTTATAGCCTTCAGGGTCCCTGTTTGATCAACTGGGTTTGTGGGTTTACTGACATTCAAGTCGTCTTCCCGGTCCTCGTGAGTACTGTTTCTAAGTTCCTTATTCAGTATCATCCAGAGTGTCAGCTCACAGATCCTGTCCTTGCTTGCCCTCTACGTGGGCTTAGCGCTGTCAGTATCTGTAATAGCATAGTGGGTAAGGAGTTTGCCGACTTTCCTTTCAGTCATAAGGAGGTACTAAGTGCTTACCCCACATCCCTTTTCATATATTGGTATTATTGTTTCACCCTATTTGCACTCCTGGGTTTTAGTATACACAAGTCTTGGGTATTGTATGCACGTTGTTAGATTCAAAGTTGTTCACTGTGTGATTCTGTGCACATTTCCCTTGCCATATTCATTGCATTCTTCCTTTCTTAACAGAATGACCAGCCGTTATTCCCGTTTGAATATGGCCAGTTTAAGAAAGAAAGGCAGCAAGGCCACTAACAAGTTTGTATAGGAAGCTTCCCTTAAGTTTACCTGTGACAATCAAGTCACTGATCCTGACTTAAATGAACTCCTTGTTACAAATGGGTATTTACGTGCAAAATATTTTTCCCACAGGATGGCCCATCGTACATTGCCTGATCCTAGTTCTGTCTTTAATTTTGATCCAGATTCTATGTCCGCACAAGCCTTAGCAGTGGAAAACAACACACTGCAAGATTTACTACACACGAGTACGTCTGTTGTTGAACCCCATGATTCCGGTTGTGCTTTACCTCAGATTGAACAGTTTCATGATTCAAACATAAAGAATGGAGGGGTTCATTGCATATCTTCTGTTTTCAGCCCTCAGTCTACTGCTTACTCCTCTGCACAAGTACTTACTGTAGTCCCTAATGCCAAGAGGTCTGATGTCAGTAGTCTGCTTAAGGGAAACACAGACCAAGTCGGCAAGAGAGAGTATAGATCACAAAACCTGCAAGCAGTAAATGACAATGTACAATCAGTGCACATCCGGATGGCTAGGGCAGGATCCAGCCCTGATGCCACCATGCCTTCCCCTGTGCCTACTGATAAGGATGTACAGTAAGGCGGGGCATGCTAAAGGCTGAACTTGAGGTGTTAAAACAAGAATACATTACTTTACAAGAGGAGAAAAAAACCTTACAGTCTTTTCTGAATACACCTCAAACTTTATCCGTTGATGAAGTGAATACTGTTCAGTCCCTGAGTGCGGAGGTTTTTGTAGGTCATGATACTTGTCAATATGTAAAATCTATTGGGAGTGAAAGTCCTTTTTCTAGCACAGCACTTATTCAGGGCACAGGTTCTGACAATTGTTCTACCGTTTGTCTGGAATTGCTGTTAAATGAGTATTTACAAGCCACTACTTTACCTAAGATTTCCTGTGTAGCAGTTTGCCATAATTCTGACCTTGAACACATACATGCTTCTGATTTCCAAACACAATCCACAATGGTGGCATACACAGAATCAGTCCTACTGTAGGCTTAGGTTCTGCCCTTGATCTAGCTGCTGAGACTGAAGTAGACATTCAAGCTGATGTGGAAAACGATGCTACCTCTGTGTGCGCTCCTCCTTCTGCCAATTTTTGTCACAACGAACAGTCAAAGACAGTACAGAATTCATGTTTTGATTGACTCATTCCACAGTATACAGAACCAAAGACCTAGCAGGCAATTCCTGAACTGTTGATTGTTAATATGCCACTTTCAGAAGCTAAGACAGAGGAATGGACATTTGACGAAATCCTGATTAGCAGAGACTTTACTATGGTGATTCCTCTGGTTGATTTTGACTTCTACAAGGGAAGAGACTCTGTGTCATCCACTAAGGAGAGGGACGGCAGGGGTACAGCTCAGTCTTTGGTTACTGGTGCCAAGGAGTCAGCCGCCCTAAAGGTGCTTTCCATTCCTGAGCCACAAATGTGTCTGTCGACTTCTGGGACTTCAGTCTGTCCTCCTACAACTATTGACTCTTCGATTATCCAGTCCACGGCTCTGCAGTCATCGTTGTCAAACGTGTCTTCAATCAATGAACAATTGCTATGTCTGCCAGTCACTCAAGAGCCTTCACCATGTACGTGGTCAGAGCCAAAGACCTTGACAAGTTTGTCTTCAGCTAACGAGACGGCTCCAGCTTGCATGCCCTCAGCCTCAGAATTTCCTCTGGCATGCCTGTTTTCGGCTACAGTGACTCATCCAGCGGATTATCCCTCAGCCATGGAGCCTCCGGTAGCAGATCCTGAGTGCCTGTCTTCGGTCCCAGAGCCTACTGCTAGTTTGGCTTCAGTGCATGAGAGACCTGTATCCTGCTCAGCCTCGCTGCCAATATCGGAGGTGCACCTGTCTACTCTGTCTGATCATGTTGCATATTCTTCTACTTCAGAGTTACCTCCTGAATCCCAACCATTTATTACGGATGAACGTCCAGCCTGCCCTCCTTATGCTTCAGGAGGATCACCAGAAGGCCTGCCTTCTACACAAGTTGATTCTCCCAACTGCTTCACTGTAGAATCAGCGCCTCCCGAATATGCAACATCTGAGTCTGAGACTTCTGCCAGCTCTCTCTTCAGAAACATCAAGCTGGATCACGACTCGGGAGGGCCTTAAATGCAAGGCCGTTGGACATGCCTGGAGTGTTACGAGAGGGAGACGGATACCATCCGCCATGGCCCAGACACCGAACAAGTAGCCGACCAGGATAACGGGCTGGATGGTTCGCATTTGGGGGCCGGTTTGGATCAGCCGCTTGACAGCTTTTTTGTTGCCGGATCCCACATGTGCCTGAGGGAGGGGACGGGCATGGCCCCCCAGCTGCTGCACCATCCGGGTGCTAGTAGCCAAAGGAAGGGTATGACTGCTGCAGTTCAAGGTGTGCCTGTTATTGCTCCTGCTGCGAGTGTGCCTGATGTACCAAGTACTGCGTCTATCACTCCTATCGGTATGCCAAACGTCCCTGCGGTTGTATCCCACATGCAACAAGGTGGCTACATGACTGACCCCAGGAGTGCCAGCCTTGTACAACCCATTGGACTTCCAGGCCCCCAAGGCGTGGAACAGATGCAGTCGAACCTTGGTCACCCTCAACCACAGGCCTTTAACCAGATGGATGATGGGAGAAGATCCGAACCTCTACCTCGGCCGCCACCTTCTTTTTCTGAACATGAACATTTCCTGAAACCTGCTATTTTCTCACCTCCTGTGTGTCTGCTCTCAGCAGGGAGGCTACCAGAGCATCTACCATTGTCTAAAGCATGTTGCACCAGCCTGCCTCCCTCCTCAATGATGTATGAGTGTTCGCTCCCAGAGACTGAGCTTCCTGGACCTTCCAACTCTGCTTCGGGTCCTGCAAGTCCTTCATGCCTTTCTTCGACCCATGAGTCTCTTCCTCACCGAAAACCTGCCTATGGCTCTTCTAGACTGCGGCCTGATTCTATTCATTCCAGTCCCTCTGCTTTTGCCCGCGGGTCATCGTTTCCGTCAGTGCCACCTCCGAAGACAGAGTGCTCCTGTCCTAGAACGAAGATGTTTTGTGCGGGTGACGGCTGCCTGGAGTCGGCCGTGGGAGGGGGTATAGTGTCACGGCTCGCTCCCTTCCCTACCGTTCCTGTCACTTGGGGGCATGTTTTGGGGTTTTTTCCCTACTGGACATTTCCTCCGAACCTTATGCTACAGTGCTGTGATGAATTGGGAGCGCTAAAACCTTATTTTCCAAGTTACTTCCCTTCCGGATCCATTCCAGGTTTTTGGCAGCCAGCAGGCTATGTTAATCTAATGACTATGCTTCCCAGAATGCCTGGCTCACTGCCTCACCTCCTCCCTTGCAGGACAAGGTTGGGTGGAGGATAGGCAACACCTGTGGCTGCAGGTGCAGCAGGCGGCACACCTGAGGGCTGTGCTCGTTAAGGAGCTTTAAAAGCCTCAGTTTACTTCAGTCCAGCGCTGGTCATTGTTGCAGTGTTCCTATTGTGACTGGTCCCTTGTTCTTGGTTCCTAGTTTTTGTGCCTGGTTCCTAGTTCCTGTTTCTTGTTACTCTGCCCTGGATTTCGAATTTTTGTGCTTAATTGATTTCTGCTTTCTGGATTTCCCTTTCTGTCTTCCTCTGTCTGCAGGCAGCCTTTCTCTGTGCTTTACCCTTTGATGCTGCCCAATGTGCCTGTGTTCTCGGTTTCTTTGAAGCTGTCCTTTGCTACTGAAAAACTTGATGCATTAGTCTTTCCCTTTATAGATTTAGCTTCCTGCCTTTTCTCCTTGGATGGGTGGGAAAGGTTTCCTTTTGTGATATCATTTTCCCTGCTCCTGATCCTTACTTTCTATTGGGATCCATTCCATGTTTTCCATTGCACTTCTGCATTTATTTCCCATTTATTATTAGGTGTGGGGTGCTGTTGTAACTAGTCCCAGTGTGAATGCCCTTTGTTTTCCTCCCTATTCTTTAATCACTATTCCTACTTGCCCCTTGACTAGGGTCTTAAGTATTTAGTTTCCTCCACCCATTGCTGTTATAGCCTTCAGGGTCCCTGTTTGATCAACTGGGTTCGTGGGTTTACTGACATTCAAGTGGTCTTCCCGGTCCTCGTGAGTACTGTTTCTAAGTTCCTTATTCAGTATCATCCAGAGTGTCAGCTCACAGATCCTGTCCTTGCTTGCCCTCTACGTGGGCTTAGCGCTGTCAGTATCTGTAATAGCATAGTGGGTAAGGAGTTTGCCGACTTTCCTTTCAGTCATAAGGAGGTACTAAGTGCTTACCTCACATCCCTTTTCATATATTGGTATTATTGTTTCACTCTATTTGCACTCCTGGGTTATAGTATACACAAGTCTTGGGTATTGTATGCACGTTGTTAGATTCAAAGTTGTTCACTGTGTGATTCTGTGCATATTTCCCTTGCCATATTCATTGCCTTCTTCCTTTCTTAACAAAAGGGAAGAAAATTTGCTTGTGGTAATATGGTCGTAGGGTTCTCTTTTTGCCTTCTGCAGGCTGCCATGGAAAGCGAAGAAGGGCCCTGTATGGAACCCTCGCCTTCCCTTTCCATGGTGGCCATCTTGGAAAAGGATTTTCCTTCCTATACCGGGACGCCACAAATCCTCTTTTTTAGCACCCCGGGTTCCCGCTTTGGCTTTCAGAGGCTGGAATGGGGGGATAATGGTCCTGAGACCTTGTTATCCACCCTCGCTTTGCTTGGGCTGATAACTTGGGCTGCTTGGCTTGTATCCACCGTTCCGTCCCTGGAACGGAGAATGAACGCCACAATATTCCCATTAGCATAACACAAAATGCAAATGGAAATGTTGGAAAATCTTATTGAGTCTATGTACTTTACTGAGAAATATAAAGTAGATGGAGTCTATACATGTTTTTTTAGTTCTATTTTTTTTACTGGCGAAAGGTGGTTCCTAAAGGAATATGTCTTTTGTTGTTTTTGGATGTATTTTTTTTGGCAGGAGATCTGAGAACGAAAGGTGGGGAGGGAAATGAGGGAAGAGGAACCAAACACTAATATGGAGGGATAGGTGGACAAGACAAAATGTTGCACGTGTGTTATTTCTAAGGTAGGGGGCAGTGTTTCTCATGCTCCTTGATTAAAGCAGTGGTGGTGGCTCTTGGGGAGGAGGGATGGCATTAGCTGATTCTATTTTAAGATAAATAGCAATTTTGCTAAAAATATGTGCTGTGTACTAGATTGTTAATGGATAATGAGTAGGAATATGTGTTGGAGCTGTGCAAGGGAAATTTTGAAGTTGAAAGTTCCTAGATCAGGAGAAAATGCAGTTCTGAACTGTCCGCGAAGCAGAGATCTTATTGTGAAGTGCGGTCGGGTTCTCAGACACGTCATCATGCCGCGCGCCAGCATATGGTCATGTGGCACTGTCCGGAAGGTCTGCTATGAAGTCAGATGTTCGTAGACGGCTACGGATACAAAACGAGTTGAATTAGTTGCAAAAAGTGTATAGAAGTGTTAAAAATTATTCCAGAAGGTGGGAAATGGCAGAGTTGTAAGGTGACACTTTGTAAATGGGACACACATATTGCTATATTGGGTAAGTATGATAATAGTAAATTGTAAGAAAATAGCATGCACTGGTAAAAACCGATGAAATTCACTGGAAAAACTTTGTTAAAGGGGCATTATGGTTAAGTTGCACTAATAAAAACCTATGAAATTCAATGAAAAAACTTTCTTAAAGGGATATTATGGCTGAGTTGCACTAATAAAAGCCTATAAAATTCAATGAAAAAATGTTGTTAAAGGGACATTATGGTTTCAGGTAAAACCGAAAAACCCCAGAAATTCGCCATCAGAGATCTTATTGTGAAGTGCGGACGGGTTCTCGGACAAGTCATCATGCTGTGCGTCAGCATATGGTCATGTGGCACTGTCCGTAAGGTCCGCTATGAAGTCAGATGTAGGTAGATGTCTACGGATGCAAAACTAGCTGAAATAGTTGCAAAAAGTGTATGGAAGTGTTATAAATGATTCCAGAAGGTGGGAAATGGCAGAGTTTTAAGGTGACACTTTGTAAATTGGACACAAACATTGCTATATTGGGTAAGTATGATATTAGTAAGTTGTAGGAAAATAGCATGCACTCGTAAAAACCTATGAAATTCACTGTAAAAACTTTGTTAAAGGGGCATAATGGTTAAGTTGCACTAATAAAAACCTATGAAATTCAATGAAAAAACTTTGTTAAAGGGACGTTATGGTTAAGTTAAACTAATAAAAACCTATGAAATTCATTAAAAAAAACTTTGTTAACGGGACGTTATGATTCCATGTAAAACCGAAAAACCCTTGAAAATTGCCAGTTATGGTAAGCTAAGCAACCATAACTCACGCCACCACCGTGCATTGCTAAAACTAACACCCAGGACATCAAAGATGACATCACAAATGTCATTGATGACATCACTGATGACATCACATGTGCATTTACTTTTCATGAAAAGTCTGTACAAGGGATTCTTATTATAATGTTGACAAAAAAAGTGTCAAGGATCATTGAAATAGATATCATGAGTTATGTAGTGTGTTAAGCACTGCATTGATATAAATAGCATTCTATTATGAAGTTCTTTACAGTATACTAAGCTACTCATGTATAAACATAAGCATTGTGTGCAGCATACATGATGGAGGTGCAATATTCATAATCTTCCCATGTTGAATAGTGAAATGTTAAATGCTTTCTTATTAGATTTTTGTGTACTGTGCAACATGTAATATGTAGCTAATAAAACCCACTAACTACATAATTTCATTATTACATACAAAACAAAAAGACACAACAAAATATACAAAGATGAGTAGTAATAACTGATTATCTTCATGCACAGAAATGATTGCTCTGCTTCAAACCTACTTCCCTATGTAGAACTATCACATGATGTGACTGCACCCTAAAGAGAATAATGCAAATACAAATATGAACATATCCAGAGAAAGTACAGTAATAAAAAAACAGCAGAACAATAAGAAAGTGTTGATAACCTTACTGATTGTCTTCATACACCGAAAGCATTGAGATCTTTCAAATGTGTATTTTCCCTATGTATATGTTTCATATGCTGTGAGTGGACCCTAAGTAAATTTGTGTAAGAATATATTTGAAGTATAAGTCTACAAATATAGTACTTTTTGATATTTCTGTTCCTAACTATTACTGCCCAAGATATTTCACTAAAGGAAAAAAGAGCAAGTCAGACATGTGATGTCATCAGCAATGTTATCAATGACATTTGCGATGTCATCTTTGATGTCCTGGGTGTTAGTCTTAGCAATGCACGGTGGTGGCGTGAGTTATGGTTGCATATCTTACCATAACTGGCGAATTTCAGGGGGTTTTCGGTTTTACTTGGAACCATAACGTCCCTTTAACAACGTTTTTTTTTTACTGAATTTCATAGGTTTTTATTAGTGCAACTTAACCATAACGTCCCTTTAACAAAGTGTTTTCATTGAAAATATATATATATATATATATATATATATATATATATATATATATATATATATATATATACACACATATATATATGTGTTCCAATAATGCTAGCTTTTCCAAGTGCGCAGGGAGATAAAAAATACAGAGCGCTGCATGTGTGAACTTGATTTTGCAAATAGAAAAGTGTTGCATAATATTTAAATTAAACTTCGTATACTATCAAGCATCTGATCCAGGCAAGTTTCAAGGAGCTACATGTTACGAAAAAGTGAACCCCATGCAAAGTGTTTTGACTGCACATGTTTAGTGGGGTTAAAGAGACTGTGATCTGTGCTATCCTGAATCAACTAATGTTTTCAATTTGTGTAAAAAGAGAATTGTTAAGAAAGAAAAGCATTTGGGCCACAGAGTGAGGTGGCGTGATGTGGTGCGCTTTGTGATTTTGTACTAATATTAATTATTAAGTGTTGCTACATAAATCTCTCCTAATAGGAAGCACTGATTATGAGGCTGTGTATAGTTTCAGCATTCTTCTGACAAGAAGCGTGAGGCCCTCCACACCACCAATGGACATTAAAGAGTATGACAATATTTTGCAAATTTGACGGTGTGAGTTTCTGATCTGGATGTTATTTTTGCAGTCTCAACCTATCTAACACGTCCTTGGAGAAGAAGAGAAATCCACATAAATATTGTTTCATAACTGCCGATCTGTTATGTCATAACAGATCATCTACATTTTGAGTTGAGCTGTTCAGTGTATTTCCTCTTTTCTTCTGTATATGTGGTATTTCCTTTAATGATTGACTGGAATTGTGTTTACCAATTGTACACATGTTAAGTCTACACCCCCATGTATTTTATTGAGGCGATTTTATTTGTGTTTGTATACAACTTTCATGGCATTTTTGCCAAAATAAAGTTTGGAATGATGATGATGAATTCTCTGCTACATGGTGCACAACTTGCCGGGGGCGAGGTCTGCACGCATGCTGTAAAGACAAGCTCCCGTGGAGCTCCGTCCGAGATCCTTCTAAATGGAATTTATATCGCCTGAATTGCTCTGCGAACCGAGAATTGACTGCATATTATCGAAGGGGAACCACTTTCCAACACTCGACCCGACCCTTGGGTCGAATCGGAGCATAGAAGGCAGAAAACGCGATGCCTGAAGTCGGGCCACTGGGACCCGCAGATGGCGGCGCCCCCTGCGCGCTGAGACCAACGCTGCGGCCGTCCCAGGTCACCCTGTGAAGCACTACAGCAGGGGACGTGCTCCTGCGCCACGGCTGGTGAAATGGACCGCTCAATCCCCGGTTCCACCCAGGCTCCGATGGTTGCGCAGAGAGGCCGCTGGGTCTGGGACTGAATTCCCCGCGACTGCAGAGCGGAAAACAGCACAAAACACTGCGAATGTCGGCGAACCCCGCGAGACGGACGAGAGGGACGGCGCAGCCGCTGCGAGGCAGGAGCAGGCCGAGAACGCTTGAAACCTGCAGAGCGGAGAAGGAGGCCGCGGAAGCCTTGGGGGCGGTTAGCGGGCACGCACCGCAACAGGTGAGGAGGAGGAATACCAGAGTGGCCCACCCCGTATCGCCCGGCATCGCTTGAACTGAGGACACGAAAGAGAAGGCGACCCCGCCATCCCGAATCAACTTCCGAGTGAGGGTGCCCTCCGAGACCTGCGGCCTCAGTCGCCCTCGGATCAGGGATTGAGGGAAGAGACAGCCCAAAAGACACAGGAGAACCACACGAAGCAGGGAAGCCCCCCAAGGCTGCGGGGGTGCTCTGGGGAACCGCCCACAACCCTACAATCAAAGTCCCCAGGGAAAAGCTTAGAAGGGAACAGAAAACCCCCAGAAGCCCAATTCATAGGCGGTGGGGCAACACCAACCTGCCGGCAGCCCACCGACAGCGCAGACTGGAGCCAGAAGCTACCTGATCATAACCTACAGACCCAGACAAGTCCATGGGAAAACACCTCTCTGACCGGAGCCTTTAAAATAACCCATGACCATAGTCACTAGTAAAAAGATTGAAGATTGACCCATGGGACGCTCATTGCTGGATATAGCGGCAGTGCTGGGGTTGGATCCCTGAGACTAACGATCTCCTGAAGCCCACACAGAAGCACGTAACAGGGGTCGGAGGACAGATCTGCATTCCACGGGGAACCAAACCTACATATTTAAAAACAGGGGATGTCTCCCCCCAAGAGCAAACCAAAATTGGTCACGATGGACTCCTTCACGACAGTCAGACCCCAAAGACAGTCACAACAAGATCGGGAACCCTCTGAAGAATTGCCTCAACAGGGGGAGGACCCCAAACATACGCAAGTCCTACAAGCAATAGCTGCCCTCCGCACATCACTTGACGGAAGGCTGGAAGAGGTGAAATCGGACATACAGCTCATGCGCCAGGACGCCCACAACCTAACAGAAAGGGTCACGGCGACGGAAACCGCCCTGGAAGAAAACGTAGAGGACACCCGAGACCTAAAGATAACGGTCCAAGATCTGGAACAGAAAGTGGCAAGACTGGAGGCGCGCTCTGAAGATGCCGAAGGACGAGCCCGCCGTAATAACATTCGAATACTGGGGGTCCCTGAAGACCTGGAAGGCCCAGACCCGACAGTCTTTATCGAAACACTGCTGCAACAGGAAATTGGGCCAGGGAATCTCTCCCAGGGGTTCTCCGTGGAAAGGGCCCACAGATCCCTCCAGAAACATCCTCCGCCCGGATCTCATCCACGCCCAATCATAGCCAAAATTCTAAACTTCTGAGACCGGGAAACTATACTACGTTACTCCAGAGAAGGAGGTGAGATAAAAAGGAAAGATTCGACAATAGTTATATACCCTGATTATACCCCTGCAGTGCAACGAGCGAGAAACTCCTTTATCCCAATAAAAGCTCGGCTAAGGAAACTCAACTTAAAGTACATGCTGCTCTATCCGTCATGCCTCAAGATTCTCTATAAAGGAAAGGCGATATTCCTGGAGACCCCAGCCGCAGCCAACATGTGGCTTGAACATAATAATCTGGCCGACGACAAGGAGGAACCACCGAATTCAGACCAGGGTTGACCATGCACCTGCCGAGGAGCGAAAGAAATGGGCTGTCCCCTCAAAAAAACGAACAGCAGGCAAACGCACCATAATGAAGTCCTACTGTAAAGCAAGCTACATCGGACGAGAGCTCGGAGGAACACACGAGCGAAAGTAAAGCAACCCACCCCACCAGAAACTGTGTAAGCAGTTTGCTCACACACAACCTAATCCGGAAGGCCAGGAGTGGCCTGGAAGGCTCGGGACCCCCTGAGCGCTGCAAGTTAAAAGCAACTGCTAGAGACAGTTTGAGTTGTTTTGTTTGTTTTCCCCATTCAATACAATGGGAGTTACTTAAATTAAAAAATCTCCAACAAGTGAAAAGATAAATGCCTAGAAAAGCGGACAGGAGGGGAGAAGGCTAAGATCTGATGAGTGAGCAGAAGACACCAGTAGGTGCCGGACTAAAGCGGAAGAAATCCTATTGATCTGATATGGCATCTAATGTTAAAATAAAAATAATGACCTGGAATGTAAGGGGCCTGGGATCTTACTTACGTCGGACAGGATCAAGTCCTACCTGAACAGAAAGAGAGTGCAAATAGCATTGTTGCAGGAGACACACTGCATGGCGGATTCCCTGGCGAGATTGGGAGAACACTGGGGAGGGCAAGGTGTTGGTTCTACGTACTACAGATATGCAAGAGGGGTATATACTTGGATCCACCCCCAACTCCCATTCCACTTAATCAGGTCCGAGACAGACCCCAAAGGCAGGTTTGTAATACTCTGGGGCCAATTGGAACAGGAAGCGATATGCATAGTAAACTCCTACCTCCCCAATACCAACATTCCAACACACTTAAACTCCATGTACGCCAAAATTGCACCATACAGACACGGCATCTTTTTCTGGGGGGGAGATTTTAACTGTGTCCACGACCCGAAACTTGACAGGTCCTTCCCACACCCAAAAAGTCCCTCGGCAGCAATGATAGCCCTGTCCCTATTAATAGACAGATTGTACCTGGCCGACACCTGGAGAGAGCGTCATCCTGATGCCCGGGGCTACTCATATTTTTCCTCTCCACACGATCTCCACACGAGACTGGACTATGTTTTCATAGGCAAAGAACATCTGTCACAAATAGAAGAGGCACAACACCTGGGAAGAACCGTCTCTGACCACTCCCCACTCCTAATAGAATGGAACCACGCCGGCCCTAAACCCCCTATTCCGATGTGGAGAATGCCGATAGACACCCTAGGTGACCTGGCGTTCAGGGAAGAGCTACACAAATTTTTAGATAGCTTAATTGAGAGAAACACTGGAAGTGTTGACCATTTGAGCACGATGTGGGATTCCCTAAAAGTAGTGACGAGAGGGGAAATCATAACGAAGGCAGGGGGCATTAGGAAACAACTGAGGGGTGAACTGGACCAGTGGGAGCAACAGATTGAGCAACTTGAGGCTGCCCCGGTGAACACTCACCAAAGGGAGGACAACCTCAAAGAACTTAGAACTAAATGTGCTTCGGCATGGGATAGGCTTGCTAAATTTGACTATGCCACCAAAACTAATAGAATACACACAGAGGCAGACAAACCAAGCAGAATGCTGGCCTGGCTCTGCAAGAAAGAACACCCCAGGCACACAATCATCGGGATACAGACTGAAGACGGTGAGGTAGTGCAAACACAGCAAGGCATAAACGAAACCTTCAAGGGCTTTTACGAACACGTTTACTCTCACAGTGACCAGGTTCCCCTAGAACAAATAACAGACACCCTGGAGGAAATAGGGCTCCCCAAGATGACCCCTGAACAGTCTGAGGCCCTAGATGCAGAGATCACAACTGAGTATATAACGGAGGCAATTAAGTCACTGGCCACTGGTAAGACCCCAGGAAGCGATGGACTACCCACTGAGTTCTATAAAGCACACGAGACCACCTTAACACGCCTATACACAAGAATTTTCAAGAAGCACACGAGAGAGGGATATTACCTGACAGTATATGGGAGACCCTTTTGATCCCGATCATCAAGCCCAACAAACCTCTTGACAAATGCGACTCTTACCGACCAATAGCTATGCTCAATTACGATGTGAAAATATGGACAAAGGTATTAGCGTACAGATTGGCCAGAATCATAGGGGATGTAGTGCACGAAGATCAGTGTGGCTTCATACCGGGCCGGAACACGACCATGAATTTTCACAGAGTGCAACATGTTATTGCTCAAACTGAGGCCACCACGGAGGCATACGCATTGCTGTCTCTAGATGCCATTAAGGCGTTTGATTCGATATTTTGGAAGTGGCTAGTGGCGGTTCTAGAGGGGTTCGGCTTCGGCCCGGGGTTCATTAGGTGGATCAAGATACTATACACCAAACCTAGGGCCAGAGTAAAAACTGGAAAATACATATCCGAGGCCTGGGACATATGCAGGGGCACCAGACAGGGATGTCCACTCTCCCCCATGCTCTATGTACTAGGACTGGAACCTATTGCTATCTACCTTCGAAAACAATTCTTTGACGCTTGGATCTGCCTGGGAGGAATAGACCACATTATCTCTCTCTATGCAGACGATGTACTACTGTACTGTACAACAATGTGCCCATGATACTTGACGTCTTAGACAATTTCGCAAGGGTTTCAGGCATAAAATTTAGCAGGGCGAAGTCCTGCCTATTCCCTCTGGCAGGCCTCAAAGAGAAAGATATAACAGAACTTCCCTCGGTGGGAATACAGTGGGAGCGGACCTCGTTTAAATACTTAGGGATACACATAATGCACTCCCCTGGACTAATGCACAAGCACAACACCAAAGCAGCACTTCCTGCCTTAAGAAAATCCATGAACTTCTGGGCGGAACTTCCCCTATCCATGATGGGCAGGGCATCAATAATTAAAATGATTGTCATTCCCAGATTCTTGTATGGGTTCCAAAATGTACACTTCCACATCAAAGCGCCTTTTTTCCACCTATTAGAAAGGATACTTAGGGATTTCCTTTGGGGGAAAGGAAGACGCAAAATAGCACTCGCCACCTTGGCGCTACCGTACACCCAGGGGGGAATCCAACTCCCAAACTTTGAAAAATATTATTTGGCAGCACAGCTTAGCTTTATCACCAAGTGGCTAGCAGACGATACCACATCGGAGATGCCACTCTTGCAGCCCCTGATCTCCCCGTTGTATATAAGAGAACTTACCTGGGCCCCCACCCACCTGATACGGGATGCCCCCCTCATGGCCACCCTAGGACGAAAAATTTGGCACAGGACCGAAACCCTCGCCCATGCAAAGCACCAGTACTCCCCAAACATACCATTGATCTCGGACCTATGCAGATCCCCCGAAGATCTACAACACCTCAGATACTGGGAAAAGAAAGGGATATACTCATGGGGGAACCTATATACAGAAGGGGCGTTTAAAGAATTTGAAATGCTTCAGGAGGAAAACGGTGTCCATACAGGCCAGTTCCTGTGATATCAAAGGGTAAAGAACAACAGCACGAACCAAGTGGACAACATGGCCGGAGGAACCAGAATCAAACCCCCTGATTACATTACTGTATGCCTTGAGAGAATGATTAAGGCCGGTGTCGCAGATCTACAGCCACCTAAATGACACCCCCAACCCACGAAGTGCTGATTTGAAAATCAAATGGGAAGCAGATATGGGCCGGGAAATGACGGATGGAGAATGGGAAAGGGCTCTGACATATCCCAAAATAGTCTCCAGAAACCACAGATTTAGACAAATACAACTAAACCTGCTACACCGGACATACTTAACTCCATCCAGGCTAGCAAAATTCAATAAAACACCGCACTCCAACTGTACATGGTGTGGAATGGATAATGCAGGTTTGATCCACATGTTCTGGGTGTGTGCCAAGACGCAGTCCCTGTGGACCGCCATACAACAGACAAGCGACAATCTGGGGTTGACCAGATACAAATGGACTCCTGAGGAGTGCCTACTGGGCACATACCCCAGACCGGCCAAACGTAAACACCTCGCCAGACTAATGGCTATTATGTGCGTGTGGCAAAAAGGACAATTGCAATGTCCTGGAAGAAACCAGCTGGGCCTCAACAGAAAATTTGGCACAGTGAACTGAAACGCTGGGTGCAAGCGGAAACGAAGGCCTGGGAAGAGAGTGTGGCCAGATCTACAGACGCCTCGAGTATAACCCTAGAGGCCTGGAAAGAACTCACAGGCCCCCTGTTCTACCCCTCTGACGACAAGCCCCCATGAACTAGAACAAATCCACTGAAGGCGGACCTAAAAACCAAATCGGAAGCTCCTGAGACCAACCAGCCACAACCCCATTTGGCCCTTACAGGTATGAGCCCCCACTCCCCCTCCTCCCGATCAGCTTAACCCTGAGCCACCAAACAACACTGGCTTACCGGAAAACACTTGGAGACACTTAATGTTGTAATCTTAAACTGTTAATGTTTTAAGTTGCAACGTGCTTTGTCCTCTAATTACAGACATATTTATTGCCTTGTAATTGTAATAAATAACAAATGCCAATAAACAAATTTGAAAATAAATTGTGCACAACTTGCCACACGATGGTAAACACTATTCCTTGATGAATAGGAACAATCTCCCCCCACCAAAGAAGAATGAATAAAGTCCAAATTAAAGGGGTTCTGTGGCAGGGCCAGCTGAGGGGACAGCAGAGTTGTAGACCCACTTATTGCTGCTGCCCTTATGATGATGAGGAAAGCACCACTAACACAAGTTTACCTGAAGGGGCTTGATCCCTACAGCCGTGGGCGAAAGATGGGAAGGGACAAAAGGAATGGCCCCTCTATGTGGAGGCAAAGGGTTCTTGGACAGCTAAATCCAGGGACTTAGTGATGGCCTTGTAGGGCTTAAACTTTGCAACAGGTTGTTGCCATCAAACAATATGTCAAGCAGTTTGGCCTGAACATCTGGGGCAAAGCACAAGTCCTCAACAAGGAATGCCTTCAAATAATTGACCTGTGCCCATCACTCAGGCAACCAGGTCGATGTCAAGGCAAGATTTAAGTGTCTGACATGCCGTCTTCTTTCCATCTTCCACTAAGGAAGCAAATCCATCGTTAAACTCCTGTGTCTGCAAGTTATCTGCCAACTCAGAGATCACACAGTCAGATCAGAGTGTGAATGTACTTAGTCAAAGCACAAGTGGCATTCATAACTCCAAGAGCTAGGTTGCGCAAGGCAAAAACCTTGCTGACCCAATTATTCTGTTCCTTGGTCTCCGTGACTAGGGGCAAGGATGGGAAGACAGCAAACGTGCACCCTACTGTGGAGGCCTGTACTACCAGGCTCTCAGGCGTGGGTAAGTATACAAAAACCCTGGATTTGAAGGAACATGTTTGTGCTTTTTTGCCCAGTCAAGGTCCATCAAAGGAACCAAAGTTATCTTTTGAAACACAGACATAATAGGGGCAGAAGAGTTAGGAGGCTTGAAGGTGGAGATGGGATGCAACAGAGGAAAAGAGGAACAAATGGGAGGAGCAGGAAAAATGTATATGTGTGACGAATCTGAGGATGTCGTCCCTGCTCCCCTGAGGGGCATCCTTTCCCATGGGGCCACTGCAGGCCGTCCACAGTACTATATTGACCATGGGGGTGGTGCACCGAGGGAGGATCACATGGGCACCTAAGTCCATGAGAGGACAACTGCTCGGCAGGAGAGTGGACCAAGCTGTTCTGGATATTGCACATCTGAGAGAAGAATAAACAAAAGGAATCCTATGCTTGGCAAAGGGAGTGTGCAAGTTGTTGGGATAAAGCAGTATGGATTCAAGAAAGCTATTCTTGTGAATTATCTTCGGTGATTTTTGCTCCAAAAGAAAGAAAATAAAACAAGAATCCATCAAAGCCAGGACCCGCATCTCTCCAGACCCTAAATCTCTCTAACCGCTCCCAGTGGCTGCAAGGATCAAATTCAAGACCCTCTGCATCATCCACAAGGCTTTCTGGAGCCTGGAACCCCACTATATCCAACTCTCTCGCCCTAAATACCTCCCTGCTAGAGCCCTTTTGGACCGCTAGCTCCATCTCTCTTCAGATCAGACGTTTTTCCAAGTAGAGAGTGGGGGTAGATCTCTCTCTTCGGAAGATGTCTCCCTCTGAAATGCCCTCCCTCCCCCTCCCAGACTTCTGCCGGACCTCCTTAAGTACCAGAAGCTTCTTTCTCAAGACCCTGCTCTTCTCTACCTCCTTCCCTCTCAAACTCCCTTGCTAATGCCCCATCCGCTGCGACTGGCAGCCTGGTCCCTTATGAGTCATACAGAGCACCAGGCCCTCCTTGACCAGTCTATATCAGTACCCTCCCCCCAAACCAGCACTGCCCTTCCCGGCCCCCTTCACTGACTAGCCTGGTGGGTTGGGCATGCCTCCCGAGTCTGGTCCACCCCCTGGCCTCGCACTTAGATGGTGGTCCGCCCTGGAATCCCCTGGCACTTGCCCCCTGGGCTCCCACCTGAAGAGATCATCCTTGCACAATTAGTTTAAGGTATTAGTGTTAGGGGCCGAGGTAGGCTTTTGAGCAAGACAAGGAAACACGTTTTAATTTTGGACATTCTGAACATTTCATTAGCTTTCTTTGAGGCAGGGGAACCACTCTTAGGTTTATGGACAGAGATGCTTTTTTCCAACCCTTTCTTGAATAATAAAGGTTTCTGGCCAGAAACATGCCACCATTGTGTCCAAGCCTTACTTCTGCACCCTTACACATGCCACAGAAAAAAAGGCTGCAGAAGAGTTTGGAAATAAATCTAAGCGTACGCTAAAAGAATGCTATAGGCTACGAATCGCATTTCTCTTGTAAGATTATTCACTGAGCCAACCTGTGTAAAAGAAGCAGGCCAGCTTACAATGGTACATACTGCAGTGTCAAACTCAAACTGCATTAGGAAACCAAATAAACTAATGGAACCAGTCACTGTGCAGAATTTAAATGAAATGATTGTATGAGTAGCACTATCAACAAAACAAAAAGGCAGCTTTTTATGTTGTCAGCTGCTTGCAAGCTGACCCATGCCATGTGACACCGAAACAGTCGTGGCTTTTTTTGCCACAAGTGCTTTACATGCAGAGGCAGCCAATAATTATTCAGACATTTAAACTACAAGTACCAGAATGCAAAGGGGTGTTTGTCGAAAAGCAAGGACCATCTGAAGGATGGGCACTTTGCAGCTTTCAGTTCACTTGGCAAGTATTTACTCTCTGCAAAATTAGGTGGTTTGGTATTGAGGTAAAATAAGACATGTACACATTTAGATCTAAATAAGAAAAAGAAACAGCAAAATCTATATGTGTGTTACAGCTCAATTAGACCCAAAAACCTAAGAGACGTGCACATGTACATGCTTACACATACTTAGCCAGCAGCTACAGGCACAAGTGTAGATAATGAACATTTCATGAGCAGTTAACACAGATCTTCATCAGTTGCAGCTTGTATCCTTTACTGAACACTGGATATATTTTGTTATACATTTTAACACTGATGTCTCAGCTAAAGAGGAAGGGAGAAATTCTAGAGGCACATTAATCTATTGCTAGTTATGTGAAACTAAAAGTTATGCAATGAGACAAACAAATTACTTACCTCTCGGTAATGTTCTTTCCGATGGTAGTTCCTCCCACGATTGTTCATCCTTGATATCTATCTCCCAGCACAGCGGCTCTTCACAATCCTTTCCACCACCAGAGAGCTGTGACGAAATGTGGGATTCAATCACTTCTCCCTAGAGGGGAGTCTTTCCCTGTGCGGTTAGGGAGGTAAGCCGGCAAAGCGATACCCACCCTAGGTGTAGCAGGACCTCACCAGGAGACATTCGTCCCTGTGGACAATTACGCTCAGGAGCAGTAGACACCAGTGGAAGAAAACCCCAACGAAGAAAAGCAGTCACGAGTTGTGGCGTGATCCAGGAGGGGTGGACTGTGCTGTCTGTTAACTGCACTGAGACCGCTACAGTTTTGGAACCGCAGAGCAGATGCAGAGGAACAGAGAGACTCAGAGAGAATGCGAAAGCCGTCCTGACAAAAAGAAGAGTATGATTTGCGATCCTAGGAACAGGCCAGGTGACGCCAAACCTCAGAAGAGAAGGTAACGGGGGTGTGGGAGACGCAGAAGGGATTACAAAGATAACAAGTACCAAAATCCTACTAGTTACAGTGAATGCAAAGAGTTGAAGTCAAGAGTGGATTATTATGTGAGAAAGTCAAGTGAAGGACATTACTGCCACAATCATACTAGTCCCAGAAATATTAAGAGTGGAATTTAGAAGTGAATCATGAATGGCACCATCATACACTTCACAGTAATATTGATGTGAGAAGGTCAAGTGTGGATCATTACTGGCACGATCATAGTCGTCCCAATAATGCTAAAAGAGAAGAATTAAGTAAGAATCATAATTGACATAACCATGCTCATCACAGTGACAGTGGGGAGTATAAAATAAATGATAACTTTAATTGGAAGAAAGACCTATCTTGTGATAGTAAGAAAGAGTGTCAAGAAACTGAGATGTTTATCAAGAGTGTTGTTGACTGTCTCAGCCAGGAAAGAAAGTGAACATTGTACCAAGAAGGCATAACAAATGTGTTAAACCAACAGATAGGGGAAAGGTCTTTCGGGAAGAAAAAGCCAAGTGTTAAAGTCAAGTTTGAAAAGCTGGAAAAAACCTATTTTGGAACTTTATAAACTTCTTAAAGTAGTGACTAGGAAATACTTAAAGATTGACTATTCAAGTGACTTTTGCTGAGAAGCAGAGTACAGGAGAAGGGAGTCATTCTATAGTGGTAGATGCAGAGCAGATTAGAGTTGAACAGTTATTATATTGGAGACTCAAAGACAACTGACGAGCACTCAAATTAGCTTTTGTTAGGTAGGGAAAGCATTTAGCGAGGAGTTACTTTATTTCCCCGTTTAAGTTAAATAAAGCCAGACAAATGATTGAACCTCGTCTCTGTCCTTCTTCTGACCTGCCACAGATTGCAGTGAGGTGCAGCTCAACACCACTACACGCTCCTCGGTGCACATGACTAAGGGCCAGTATATATAGAGGCGCTGCACCCCGTGATCTTTGTTACACCCTTTTTCACTAGCACTCAGACGTGATGTACTAGCTACTCACTCATCTAGCAGAAGTGATGGAAACCAGGAAGCTCATTTTAAGGTGAGCAACCTTAAAGAACACGTATGAAGGGGTGTAAATTGAGCGCCCAATAGAAACATCAACACTACATTTAAATCCCACACCAGAAAAACAAACTGGCGTGGTGGAAACATATTAGTATGACCCCTTCAGGAATTACATAACTATGGGAATCATGAAAAAGGGGCCCTGCTCTTGGGGTTCTCTTTAAAAAGTCACAAGATACCCATTCACAGTAATGATGTGAAGGCCTGTCCAGGCCAATGACAGTAGAAAAAAGAAAACAGAGGATGTGGAGCAAGTAAAAGGATCTAGAACCCTCTCCTGGCACCAAGCTGCAAAGTTCCACACCTGAACACAGATGGATTTGGTGGTGGGCCTTCTAGCAGAGAGGAATACGTCCAGAACATCCTCTGACAAATCCCATTCCCTATATCTCAATAGCCAGGCATGAAAGCTCCGGGCTGCAGTGGTATGGGTGCAGGACATGCCCTTCAGAGTGGGAGAAGAGGTCCACCCTCTGTGGTAGGTGCCAGGCAAGGCAGATGACTAGGTCCAGCAACTCCAGGTACTACACTCTTCAGGCCCAGTCTGGAGCGATCAAGTTCACTTTGGCCCCAAACAGGCATAGCCTCCTAAAAACCAATGGTATGATAGGGATCGGCAGGAGCGCATAGAGCAGGTCAAAGTCCTGATCGACTGTTAAGGCATCCCCCAGGGATCCCTGATGAGGGAGCTCCCTGGAGCAGAACCACTTCCACTTCATTTTCACGATGGAAGTGAAGAGATCCACTGACAAAATACCTCAATGCGAGAAACTCCCCTCCAGATCTTCTTGACAGAGCTCCCACTCTTGGGAAGTCAAAGACTGTCTGCTCAGTGCATCCGCCAGCACATTATCTTTGCCAGTGAGATAGACCGCAGTCAGAGACACATTATTCTGCAGAGTCCAAAACCACAACTGCATTGCTTCTCTGCACAGAGACAAATAGTACACACCACCCACCTGTTCAGATGAATATGGCTACAGTTGTCTGTCAGGCCCAACACTGTCTTGCAATTCACAGAGAGAAGAACAGCGACTATGGTTGCCTGATCACTCTCAACTCCACCAAATTGATGTGCTCCCGAAAGTACGGTCTTATAGGTGAGCGCCCCAGCTTTTCAGGCACCATCCATGACCAGTCACTTGTGGCCAAGGTTGATGAAACAACAACCCTTTCAGGAGGTTGTCCTTCACGGACCAACATTGCAGGTCTCCGGACACTCACCTTGACACTTGGAGAAGGTCTGAAATTTGCCCCTGAAGCCAATGCAGGGTCCTCATGCATAGCTGGGCCTCTGGCACCACAATGATGCAGGAGGTTATAAGACTCAGCAAGCACAGAAAATCAGAGACTGGAACTCTTGTTTGTGGTTGGGAAACAGACCATCTTGTACATTTTCACCATTCTGTCCGTGGGCGGGAACCCCAAGCCCTGGCAAGTGTCTGAGACGGCTCCAATAAATCAGAGGGACAGGAATTGCGAAACTTGAGACTTCCTGAAGTTCAGGAAGAAGCCCAAGCTGTGCAACAAGTGTGTCCTAGGACTGGGGAGCAGGCTTGGACTAGCCAGTCATCCAGATATGCTTTCACTTCTGAGGCGATCTTCCACCACTGCTAGAAGCTTGGTGAAGACCATGGGTGCCCGAAGAAAGTCAGAACGGTAGGACCTTGAATTGGTGGTGAAGGTTCCCTGCTTTGGATCTCAGGTACTTCCTGTACATCCTGTGGATTGTCACATGGAAGTAAGCATTCTGGCGATCCAGGTACAACCGCCAGTCATTCAGATTCAGGGCTAGATTGACCATCTTGAATTTGTCCTTGCATAGGTACAAGTTCATAAGACGGAGCTCCTGGATCAGTCTCAGTCCACATCCACCATAAAATAGGTTGAATACCAACCTCTATCTCGTTACGAGTAGGGTACCAGTTCTATAGCCCCTTTTGCCAGAAGCTGACCAACCTCCTCCAGCAGGAGAGGGTCCGGAGACTGGGATTGGTGGCTTGGGGGTCAGCCCTGTTGTACGTCCTGTAAGGCCCAAGCACTGGAAAGGATACTTTTCCATTCCTCGTCAAACTGGGATATCCTACCTCCCGTGTTGGTAGCCATCATTCAAGCCACACAGTCCTCTGTATGCAGACCAGACTGCAGGATCTGTCAGGAGGCCTCCTTGCCATCCCTTATCAGAACCTCAAAACCATCACGCATCTCGCCTTCAGGGATGTGTTCGACGCCTCTGCCATTACTGATCAGAGACTGAAAGAGAATTTGATAGGAGCACAGGAGGCATTTACACACTAGAGCCTAAGATCTTCCTTCCACTTGCATTCCTTCCTCTCTGGCAAACTACCGCCCGATCTCTATCACTCCTTTTCTGGGCAAACTCCTGGAAAAGCTGGCCATCTCCCAGCTTACTCTCCATACTGAATCTGTTGGTTGTCTCCATGACCATCAGTCTGGCTTTAGAGCTGCCAGAAGCATGGGAGCTGCTATCCTGAATGCTCATGAAGACCTGCTCTCTAATCTATAATCTAGCCTTCCATCTGTCCTCATCCTCTTTCAGCTTTCCTCTGCTTTTGACATGGTGAAACACGCCATCCTGATCAATCATCTCTGTCACAACCTGGCCATTACGGATCAGGCACTAGCCTGGTGGACCTCCTTCCTCTCCGAACAACCCTCCCAGGTCCAGCTGGGGTCCTTTCTCTCCACCACCTCTCTCTCTCCACATGTGGTGTTCCCCAGGGCTCTAACCGCTCAACTTGGCTCTTCAACCTTTACTTGACACCTCTGGCCAACCTCATCTTTATATTCTCTCTTAACGTTCAGTGTTATACGGATGACACTCAGCTCTCCTTCAGGCTCTCCTCTGCCTCCTCTCCTCTCTCGCTCATTCCTGACTGTCTATCCACGATTCAGGAATGGTGTGCCTCCAACAGTCTCTGCATTAATGCCAGAAAGACTGAGATCTTTCACATTGGGACCCCTGCTCCCGCTTTCCATTCTTCACTCTGGCCGCCCTCCTTGGGCCCTCTACCCACGCCTTCCTGCGAGGCAACAAACCTTGGTGTCATCTTCAACTTCATCCTCTCCTTCTCTCCTCACATCACAGACCTCACTAAGAAGTCCCATTACCAGATACCCCTCCTCAGAGTTATTCTTTCTTTTCTCACTTTCCCCCAGAAGCTCACTTCTCCAGAGCCCTGGTTCTCTCTAGGCTGGACTACTGCAACAACCTCTTTCTAAATCTTCCTGCTTCTACACTTCGCCTCATGTAACTAATCCGGAACATGACTGCAAGAGCTGTACTTGGCCTCAAGCCCAGGGATCAGATCTCTCGAGCCCTGAAATATCTCCAGTGGCATCGGGTAGAGCTGACGCAGAGCTGCACTGCACCGCCTGGCGACATAAAAGTTTCATAAGAGCAGCTGCGCTGGGAGATAGACATTCAAGATCAGGAATCCATGGAAGGAAGGCATCCATTAGAAATGCTAAACAACTAGCACTGGTATATGGAAAATAAAGCTGTTATGTGCTGGAAGATAACATCAAAATGGTTTACACAGCTGTGAATGCCTGATTAGTACTCAGTAGCAAACTATGTGTCTCTATGGAACATAAAGCTGTTATGTGCTGGAAGATAACATCAATATGGTTACCACAGCTGTGAATGCCTGATTAGTACTTGGAAGCAAACTGTGTGTCCCATTAAATTTAAACTGAAGGCTTTTGAATGTTACACTAGCTGTAGGAAGACGTTGCTGATAAATGAAGTGGCTGAATTCAACAGAGCTGGCTCAAAGGGATCCTACAGAGTGAGCTTTGGACAGGCAGGAGCGGATAGTGGGTGGTAATGCGCAACAGGAATAACATGGCCATGGGACAAACAATACCCACAAGGGTGTGTGTACCTCCACAGACTTAATCTCTCTATCCTTTTAGAACTTAGATAGAGCTAGAGTGCCATGTAATCATCAAAACAAAATATTACAAACCCTTTTGTGTGTGCATTTTCCCCATTTGCATGTGCTGAGCTCTACTTGTGTTGCCAAGGATGTAATAATCCACATCTCAGACGTGCAGGTCCAATTAGGCACATTTGTCAAGTTTGCCATTTCTGAAAAATGGATATAAAAAATGTTGGCACATGCTCAGATCCATGAACGGCAAACCCGAAATCATAACAGTGTTGGAAGCTATCCACTGGAACTCTACTGCATGTGTGAGGAACAGATGGTTACTATACTGGTTCTTTTTGCTGTCAAGATGGGCATCCAACAGGGCTGTGGTCAAGATGGGCATCCAACAGGGCCGTGCGCTGGCTCCAATATTATTCAGCTTAAATATCAACGGTCTCCATGCAGCCATGCCACACGTGGGAGCTGATATACCCAAATTAGGGAACCTCGAGTTTCCCTCTCTAGCATATGTTGATGATACAGTGCTAATACCCACACCCCGCAATTTTTGCAAAAGTGTATCTCAGAATACACCCTGTTTATGAACAGTTTAGATTTACATGTAAATGCTACAAAATCAGCGGTAATGGCATGCTTATAGGGGTTTGCGTGCCTCAATAGTCCTGGCTATGCATAGTAATAAGTGCACGATCCCACTTGTGTCCAAGTTTGACTATTTAGGTGTATGATTTACATCAACATTTTTACCGGAAACCCCATATTGGTAAATAGCCTAATCGTTACAAGCAAGCACTAGGAGCAGTACGTCGTTTCATCGATATGTCCAGTGCCAAACCTATTGATTTAATTAAGGCCTAACCCCCCCCCCCCGACACCTGTACTAAAGATAGTAAATGGTGTGCCAACATTCAGGCAGCCTTACTGAATAAAATCTCTACGCTACAATCCAAAATTAAAGACAAACAAGACAGTCTGAAGCTTGACAACTGTCGGTCCTCCCCAGCAAGGGCCCTCCCTCTAGACTCAGCTAACATTAAACCATTTGCCTTCTCACCGCTCACTATTACTGAGGCAGAAAATATCATCCTGAGAATTAAACCATCTAACTGCCAAGGTGACCCTTGCCCAGCTCCCATCATTAAGGACTCCGCACATGATCTGGCCCCATTAATCACGGCCTTCATCAACTTCTCCTTTAAAACAGGTATTGTCCCTGACAACCTTAAGGACACATGGGTGATCCCATTGCCTAAAAAACCATCCCTAGACCCAAGCATACCCACCAACTTCAGACCTATAACCACTGTCCCGTTTCTGCTTAAGATTTTAGACCGCGCAGCCTACCTTCAGATCCAAAATTACTTGGAATCTAACAATCTTCTAGGTCTACGACAATCTGGATTTCGTCCCAGACATGGGACTGAAACAGCTCTGATACACTTAAAAATCCAAATTGAGGTATTGAAGGACAAGGGCAAACTAGCAATGCTACTTCTCCTCGACCTCTCTGCGGCATTCGATCGGGTCAAAGTGCGTGAATAGCATGCAACCGGGGGTTCAGTTCCTTCCTTCTCTTGGATGAGTACTGCCCAAATAGCCTCTCCATCTGCTTCCAGTATGAAAGGCTGTGTCTGATCGGGCTGTATCAATACTGAGGCAGTGGTGAATAAGGTCCTAAGAATCCGGAAGGCTTCTTGAGCTGCTGTGAAGAAAGTAAACACTACACCCTTTTTGAGCAAGGAGGTCATTGGTAGGATGATGTCCGAGAAGTTAGGGATGAAGCTTCTGTAAAAGTTATCCAGTCCCAAAAACCTCTGTATCTCCTTCACTGTTGTAGGTTGTTTCCAGTCCAGAATAGCCTTAACCTTGTCGGGTTCATCTGGACACCTTCTGAGGTGAGGATAAATCCTAAGTAAGACACCTCAGATGCCTCGAAGATACACTTCTCTGGTTTAGCATATAAATTGGTTCAACTGGAGCCTTCGTAACACCTCTCTCACATGTTTACGATGTTCTTTCAAGGACAAGGAAAAAACAAGGATATCGTCCAAGTATACCACCATAGACAAGAACAACACATCTGCAAATATCTTGTGTACGAATCTTTGCAAGATCGCCGGGGCATTCACCAGGCCAAAAGGCATGACGCGATATTCATAAAGACCCAATGGTGTCATGAAGGTCGGTCTTCCATTTGTCTCTGCCTTTTGTCTGCAACAAATGGTATGCTCACGGAGGTCCAACTTGGGGAAGTATTGTGCCCCTCGTACTGCCTCAGGTATGTCACGAATGAGAGGCATCGGGTAGCGATCTCGAATAGTCAGCTGATTAAGGCCCCTGTAGTCTATGCAGGGTCTTAGTTCAGAGGACCCCTTCTTCAAGCTGAAAAACAAAGACGCTCCTCCTGGGGACCTGGATTCTTGGATAACGCCATTATGTAGGTTGGCTTCCAGGTACTCTTTGAGTGCCTGTTTCTCAGGAATAGAGAGAGGAAACATGCATCCAAAAGGAATCTGAGCCCCTTCTTGGAGTTCAATACCGCAGTCTTCCGGTCGGTGTGGGGGAAACAGACGAGGAAGTCTGTCTTCAAAAACTTCCTGGTATTCCTGGTATTGCTTTGGTATCAATGACACAGTGATCCGATCCTTGTCTGAGAGATCTGTTCGCTGGTCTGGGAACAAGCACCTGGTGTTTGTAGGCAAAACTGGGAGCAGTATGTGGATGCAAAACAAAGGGTATTGTTCCTCCAATCTATTTTGGGACTATGGCGCCTTAACCAAGGTATACCCAGTATGACCGGAAAATGGGCTGCTCTAATTATGTCAAAAGTCAGTAGCTCATTAAGATTACCCAACATTACTTGAATCCGTGAGGTTCCCAAAACTATGGGACCTGAGGACAGAGGAGTGCCATCTACACCTTCCACAGGAATAGGCGTTCCTTTCTTCCTGAGCGAGATCAGGCTGGTCTTAGCCCAGGTGATGTGGACAAAATTTCCTGCCGCCCCACAGTCCAACATGGCGAGAGTATGCATAGGGGAACCTCCAGCTGAATGGAAAACACCAAAGGACGACTGTACTCTTCATTCTCTACTGATCTGGTGTTGTTACAGGGAGTTGGGCGAACCCCCCCACTACCTCCCCTGCATAGGTATGGGGTTGAGCATTTCCCTGCCTCTTGATTGGAACTTCAGGATAGGAGCTAAGTTGATGTTTAGCAGAGCCGCAATAAGCACATAGTCCATTTTTCTCTTCTTCTTCTTTCTTCCGGTGACAAAGGGCCCCTAGTTGCCCCTATCGGCATTGGTTCCTCAGATGCTCCATGTTCTCTCATGGTGGGTGAAAAAGTAGGTAACGGGGGATAGAAACGTCCTCTTCTCTTCTCCTTCTTCCTTTCATTGCATCTGAATTCGATCTGAAGAGCAGCAGTGGCTAATTCTTGAAAATTGTTGGGTCTAGGTATTCGAGCCAACTTGTCTTTTATCTCCTCAGGCAGTCCATTGCGAAAAAGCATCTGTTGCGCTGAGTCGGGCCAGCCTGACTGTTAGGAAAGACGTTGAAATTGGAGACATACGTTTGAACATCCTGTGTTCCTTGTCGGATGTCCACCATGGCTTCAAAAGAAGAGAACTGCACCTCAGGTCGATCGAATTGACTCTTGAAGTTCTGCACAAACTGTTGGTAATTAGTCATGGATGGGTCAGTGTTGGTAATTAAAGGAGTTGTCCAGGCAAGAGCATTACCAACCAGGTTGGCTACCAAGAAGCCTTCTTTGGACCTATCTGTTTCATAAGTCTTAGGACGAAAAGAGAAGTATACTTGGCATGCGTCCAAAAATTCTTTGAGCTGCTTTGGGTTGCCGTCATATTTCCCAAAAGGGAATGGTAATGGAGGGAGATCACCTCTCGTATCTTCGCGGAGTGCCACTTGTTGGCACAATATGGCATTCTGATCTTAGTGTCTGTACTTCCAAACAAAGCCCCTGAATAGCATTTACTAACTTCTGGAATTGTTCCAGGGAAGCCATCTGGGTGGTTGGGTATTGTATACTGTCAAAGTCTGTGGTACCTCCTGTTCCTTCTCCTCACCTGAGTCTTCTAATGAGGCCTTGGATTCTTTGGATACCTTCTTCTTTCGGTGTTTCTTGGTTTCCTTTCTTTTTTATCGTGCAAATAAGGACGAGCTCCCTCGGAGGCCACCGTGACCTGCAAGGGAACAGGATCAAGATGAACACCAAGGAGCAAGCTCCCAAAAATGTCCAGGGAAAAAGCCTGAATTTGCGGAAAAAACTCTGGGTGAGATGAGAGTTCTGGTTTGTCAGAGAAGCAGAAATCTTGAAGTAAAGATTCCTTTTTGCTGAATGGAAAGTCTATATCCACAAAATATGCTCAGCAGTCTTAGTCCAATTAAGGTAAGACTTCCAGTGTCTCACAACACGGGTACCACCTAGAGAGGATGGCGGGATGGTTCGGTACTTTCCTTTGGAAAGGTGGATGATAACGGCATATGCAGTAAACATACAGTAACAGAAGGGCCAGAACTGGAAAGGACAGCCTGTATGCACGGAAGGGTTAGGATCGAAGCTTGAGAGAGCAGATACCAAGGCCCTCATTACAACCCCGGCGCTAAACCATGGCGCTATTAGCACCATGGTTGGTGCCGGTGTTGTAACGAGTCCGCCATGGTGGAATGGGTAAATACCGCCCCATTCCAAGGTTGGCGGGGCGGTAATTCCCCATGCCGCCATGGCCCTTTCCCATTCCCATTTTTGCCCCATAGGGCTCAATGGGACTGGGGAAGGCGCTAATTACGGCACCGTAAATTACGGTGCCGTAATTAGCTCCTAGGTCCCTTTGCGGGTTGGTTTTTTAACGCCTGCTAAAAGCAGGCGTTAAAGTGCCACCCGCAAAGGGACCTCGTAATCAGACGTTAAGGGTTTAATGGCGCTGACACCTTTTACGGCGCCGTTAACCCCTTAACGCCTGGGTTGTAATGATGGCCCAAGTCTACATCACAAAGGGGTTGAAGGTAGTAAAGTAACAACCGGAACAACCAATTAGCTTGAACCGAGAGAGTGAAATTACAACCAAGAAGAAAAAGAAAAGGCGGAAGTAGGCGCTAGAAGAACGACTACAAGATTAGAGTAACACAGAGAGGAAAAGAATAGTCTGAATACAGTATGGCAAGAGGACCGTAAGGATAACAGGTGTGCGGAACAGAAATGAAACGAAAAGACTAATGCTTGAGTCCTGGATAGGGGAAAAAGGAGAGTATTGCGTACCGCTGGCACAATGAATGACGAAAGACACAGCGTACCGTCTGCGCTGAAAGTAGCATGGAGGCAAAAGGCAGAGCAGAGATCAGAGGCGTGACAGACTGATGAGCGAGAGATAACCCAGGCAGAAAACAAAGAACAGAAGTGAAGATACAGAAAACTGGAACAGAGCGCTAGTACTTATCAATCGTACAGCAGCGAGGGTCCAAGATGGATACAATGCGAAGCGAATCCGGAAGTGACTTCCTTTATCATTACGGCGGCCGTTTTAGGGGTAGACTAGACCGCTGAAGCTGGTTGGACCGAACAATGCTCCCCAATCTCCATCGATGCCAGCGTTTCCAGGGACAGAACGTGACTGTAGGTTCTATCTGGTCAATGTTACCAAGAAAGGGTGCCTGTTGTTTGAGGTTAGTCTGAGGTGATAAGCTTCAGTTCCAGTTTTTCTGATGGCATGCTGGTGTCAGTTGAACAGCCATGTTTTCCGTGATTGTTTGCAATTGAGGTGGTTAAGCTCATCATGACTTCTTATTGTGGATGGGTGCTGGTATCTCTGCAACATCCCATGTTTTCAGTTCCAGCTTGCGAAGTGACTCCTCAACTATGTGCACCCCTCCAAATCAAGTCAAGTGTGCAAGGGAATGGTTCTAAGAACAGGCTCATGGACCATTTGCGAAAGGACTTCGATTTTTATCTTTGCCAGCATCCCACTTGACGTTCCAATTTGGGGACTGCCAGGCAGCCAATTAGGCCACCCATATGCCCTCACATATTCTTGCGTGCTCATGTACATTAGCAGGCCAGAGTGGGGAAAGGATCTGTGTGAAAAGGCTGAGGAAAAAAGCCAGAGTACCAAAAGCCAGAATTCGTTTTTTTGCATTTTTCCCATATAATATATACATATATATATATATATATATAGACCCCCCACAAACCCCCACCTTACGCCTGTACATGTTTGATTAACTTTACTGCCCCCCACCCCAACATATACACTTTTTGGGCCTCAGTCTTTTTGGGTGTTCCGAGGTGAGTCGCATGGCATACCAGGCAGCTTTCCAGGGTCCACAGAGTGCCCTGTATCCTCTCCCTTAGACTACCAAATGGAACTTTGTCACAACTACCCATCTTATGTGTTAAGAATAAGCCAAACACTGCAACTAGAGTGCACACATTTGCACTTTCTGGTTAAAACCTTCTGGTCATCTGATAAGATGTTTAAGGTTAAACTGTCTGTACTCAGACCCCAAAACAAAGGTGGCAACCAACTCATTGCTATCTGAGAGCTTAAAGTAGGGTCAGGAACCTATCAAGGATGCCCCCTGTCTCTGTTGCTCCTTGCTATGGCAACGGATCCCCATGCAGCACTTACCATGAAATGCCACGCTTACAGGAGATTAGTTCTGTGGCCCCAAGATAAATATCTCACTATAGGTGGATGATGTATGCCTGTTTATTAGAGACCCCTTGGCAAACGTATTGCTGATTACTCAACGAATGTGCTTAATGTGCTATTACCCCAGGTATTATTATGGGTAGAAATAAATTGGTTGATAGCTGACCTTTTTACAATCATGTCCACCACCCAATTGCTTCCAAATGTAGGATCCTGCAGACTGACCCCCAATAATATAATTTATTTCAGCAATTGGGTGTGGAGGAATGTAGTGATTTGCTAAAAGTGGACCATGGGCACACTGAAGTGAGAATGCATTAAAATAAAAAAGATGGTTCACTATCACAATATCCTTATTCCAAAGGGCTTAACTGACAAGAATGCTAGTTTAGCAACAGGAGTCGATTTCTATTGCTATGTTGTTTCTCGTTTCTGTGGCCTGGCAATCCATGCTTCTGCAAATTTGCTAAGATAGGTTAAAAAGGACATATGCGGCCCCTGATATGGAGCCCTATTTCCCGGGTGGCTGTATACGGGTCTGTTACACAGTGCTCCATTCCCTATGTTGTCATTGAACGGCTTAGTTTGTGCCTTCTATTACTGAGCTCCTTATGACTGTCTTGTGAGTTATGTGAAGACTAAGAGTAATCCTGTGATTTTGATTTGATTTTTATGAATACTTTCTGAGCCATAGGCCTTTCGTATAAAACACACACAACAGAATTAATAAAAACATATAACAAATTAAATAGTAGAACCGTGAAGATACATACAATCTTCATCCCATTCATTTATAAAAGGTTAAGGACATTGCGAACATTTACAAATCATAATATACACATGAAGTACCCTTAATGAAACAAAAAAAATAAAAAAAAATAAGCAAACATGCATGTGTCCTCACAGCCTCCATAAGGGAGGCTGTCATTTACTGATACAGTGTGACCCAAATATTCTCGAAATTTCCAAGCAGCAAATTAGAATGCTCTCACATTTCTTTTCCCCTTATCATCATAATCGCCCAGAAGGAAGTTCATTGCCTCATTTGTAGAGCGTATACATTTTGCTCTGAGTCTCAGCTGTAACTTGTTATTTCTCAACTTTGTGTACAGAGGGCAAATGCAGGGTGTACACAACCATTCCGAATGTGCAACTGCACTAACTAGTATTATTCAACTTCCAAGATTTTGTAACATGATTTAACAGCAGCTTGTCACACAGGGCTAACCCAAACAGATGTGTTTCATGTGGCCTACTTCCTCTCTGTTTCTTTTTAGATCTTACATAATGATTACCTTCGAATAATTGAGTTGGTATCCAAGCAGAGAAGGTACGACAAACCTAGCCAGCATAATTCCACCTGAAGAGATTTAAATTAGCAATAGGGGACCGGAAGAGTAAAAGATCTTTCCATGCATAATCAATTACATTGATATTATTTGCTAAAAATCTCTGTATATCTGGACGTGAATTTATGGTTCTCTCTAATGATATGATATGATAGTTTATTTATATAGCGCCTATACACATGTGTTTCAAAGCGCTTCAAGGCAAGGGAGGGAACAAGGGAAAATACAACCACATTCTTACAGGCCATGAACAGTAAGGATGTGAAATTGACTATTGTACTCGGCCTGACAACATTTCAGATAGTGCAAGAGCTAAGGCATAGATAAGGAAGGGAGGGGGAGAGTGGGAAGGAAATGGAAACAGACAGGCGACTACCGTACTAGGCCTGACGACATTTCTGGTAGAGCCGGAGAAAAACAAAAGGTGAGGGAGAGGGGTGCAGAAAGGGAGGGGAGGAACAAAACAAGCGACTATCATACTAGGCCTGACGACATTTCAGATAGTGCTGGAGGGGTTGTGGGGAGGAAAAAAACTGTAATGGGAGGGTGGAGGAAACAGACGAGGTTGCTATCATATTGGGTCCAGGGACAATTCTGATAGAGTAAGTGCATAGAAGAAAGTAAGGGGAGGAGATGGCAAAAGGGAGAAGGGAAAGGAGGAGAGAACAGAGAGTAAGCAGTCAAAAAGAGTGGAGAAGCAAGAGTGGAGAGCAAATACAATTGCAGAAGTCAGTAGTAACACATAATGTTGCAAGCCAGGATAAAAGATGAAGATGGGAATAGCATGATTCAGGCCCACCATGAGTACAAGATGCAAAGGAAGTCCAGCATGAGAGTCGAGAAAGAGTGACGCACTGTGAATAAATGAAGTCCTTAAAAGTCAAATCCAGCATTGGCCACAAGACGGTGATGGTGAAGGGAGGCACCAGGTGGGCGGGGCTTGCTAAGTGGTGAAAAAGAGCAGCAGGCAGGAAGGCACCAGGTGGGCCGGGCTTATGCCAGGTGACCTAGATCCACTTGCATCTGCTCCCCATCTGCAAAGGAAAAGAAGCTGGAGGGCTCCTTAAGTAGGGAAACAGAGCGGCAAGCAGGCACCAGGTGGGCGTGGCTTGCTAAGTGGTGAAAAAGAGCAGGAAGAAGGAAGGCATGGATTTATATGTTATAGTTCCTTAAGGGGCACTTGGGAAACTTTTAGGTAGAAGGAAATGCCTTTTGAATGGGTTCAGAGTTTTTTGTAGCTTAAACTGTATGGGGCTTCCAGATAGTGTTATCCGAAATCTAAAGACTGTACTTGCTCCCTTGCATAGCCAATATTTGCAGAAAATCAGAATTCATTTACCCGTTCATTTTTAGGTTATTTTGACTACAATACTGCCTCACTGCCACCATACAAACCTGTAGAGCAGTTTGGGTTCTGGCTAAAATAATCAAATCATCAGCATATAGAAGTGAGGGAAACTTCTCTACCACAATGTGTGAGGCATCATCTGAAACAGCCAAAATGAGGTCCACCAGGACATTGGCATGAAGTGAAAAAACAAAAAGGTGCAAGAAGGCAACCCTGCCAAACTCACACTGTCATCCTAAAACGGATAGAAAGCTTCTGTGAATGCCCACACCAAACTCTGGTGCAGTATTTCCATAGAGTCCTCTGATAATATTTAGTACCCATGTTGGCTAACTTAGATCAGAGTTTGCCCCTTCCAACCAGGTGAAACACTGAAGAAAAATCTGAGAATGCTACAAAAAGCATCATCTTCTGTGCTAGAGGATAATACCTGGTCATCACTGGACAATCCTGGCCTAAGACCTCAGTGTATTGTGCATAGAATAGAATGTTTGTCAAGGCAATCCTTTATGGCCCTAAGAATCATTTGACAATAGATCTTACAATAAATGTGAATTAGAAAGATTGGTCTGTTTGATGAAGGAATAATATTGGGGCCTTTTCATACAGGGGTATTACGCTACCCAACTGCCATAAGACTGGAAAAATACCAGTCTCAAACGATCTGATAAAAACACATGGAACTTACCAGGAAGGGGCACATTTAAAATGTTCAGGAGGGATCCCATTGGGACAAGGTACTTTTCCTTTCACTAGTTTATTAATATCAGTTACGATTTAGTAAATTGGTCCTGCACTGTTCATCTAACAAGATCATCAACAAACCTTCCTACAGAGTACAACACCAACCAATTTACTGTTATCTTGGTATCTACAAAAAAGAAAAAGAAAAAACGACCAAAAAAATGGCTGCCGGGAAAGGGAAAACGGACTCTGTTTTCTCTTTTCCGGTGGCCATTTTCTTGGTGTTTTTTTTTTGTTAGTCCCGAAACGTTTTGGGACAGAAAAAAATGCTTTTAGTGCCCCGGTCACGCAAATCAAGCGGGCCGTGGTACTAAAAAGCAATATGGCCCTTGCGGCGGGGGCATTACCTGAGTCGGTAATGCCCTTGCCGCTCTGGTCATATTGCTTAATTATCGAATGTCTGCCTGTCTGCATTTTTTCCTTCATTTTCTCCTTTCCCTCATACTGCTTATTATTGTTTTATTGGGCCCAAATGTCATAGGTGAAAAGGCATAACTAAGAGTCTGAAGCAATGAAAAGACCGAGAAAAGCATGTGAGCGTTTTTCCTGCCCTTATACCAAATGGATATGGATTGTCCTGCTGCACTAAATGTTAGCCGTGAACTATATATTTTTCATCAATAGCGAGAAAGCCTATCCAATTATTTAGGTAATTTCTTCTGTTTAACATGCGACTACAGTGTATTGTTACAAGTATACCAAAAGACCTTTGATCTATCTCTTTCAGGTTTAAACCATCCTGTCCATAGGAAACAGAGCGCTCTTCCGTCTACAATGATTGTGTCCTGCAATTGGAGTTAACAGCTAAACAAAGACTGACAAGAATATTTAATTCATGAAAAAACAATAGAATCTACAAAACATCTAGAATTTCGGAACTGAAAGGATACAAGCGATATTCAGTGCTTTCAAAAGGAACATGTTTTGTAAAAAAATTAAAAAAGAGTTGCCTTGAAAAAGTGTGGAGCCTGAAACATGTCAGCGATCTATCTGTAACAATCAGCTTCCATCAGAAGTTTGATGAATTACAATGGAAATGTAATATGCCACCACAATAACATAACTGATTTAAACAATGCATTAAAAAAAGAATTTTGAAACAAAATCAATACATATATAAAAGACTGATATAAAAGGAAAAGGAAAAAGGAATTGGTTGCATCTATTCGTGTTGCAGTGCGTTGAACCCTTACCTTAAAATACTTGTAATGAAAAGACATGTCTGCCCCACAAAAGCCTTTTTTAATTTAATTAAATTATAAATTGAGGCATTTCACAAGACACACATACTATATCAGTTTTATATATGGCATTTCATGCTGGCTTCCTTAAGCTTATATGTATTGTAACAATAGGTGTCATTACTCAATATGTCAACTTAGAACGATGAAGTTTTCAGTAAGTTTTGCTGGGATTTGAACTAGCCAAGTGCAGGCTTGCTTTGTATCAAAGGCAAGAGCTTAACCTATAAGCTATCCACTCAGCAGGGAAATCGTTTACATTTCTGATGCATTATTTGGTGAAATGTTCACCAAAAGCATTACCATTTTTTTATAGTGAAAGTTACTCATTCAATGAACACATGCGTCATCGTAAGAAACGTGCAAGTAACACAGTACTGTTTTAACTAATTAATGCAGATGGTTTTAAAATCTTCCATGTATGATTTCATGTATTCTAAATGATTTAGCATGCTTGCCGAATAAGTTATCTGCAGGGACTCCATCAAATGTATTTAACATATGAATACAATGCAATGATGTTCATCTCTGTATTATAACATATGAACATTCCGAATACAGATGTTACAGTTTCTGCATTTAAAGTAACCCTTTGGTATCTAAATCCAAGATCCAGTCATTTTTGTTGTTTCAAAAAAGCCTGCTTATTAACTTATCCTTAGGATTAGCAGACCCTCCCATAACAGGTACGAGGCATGTCGTTAATCCATTTGTGTAGAGTCTGATCTCTTCTCAAAAGAGGCCAACTTTAATTCAACATAGTAAGGGGATCATTTTTGATCCCCACAAAGTAAAGTGGTAAATAAAGACATACATGTTTTACATCTTGCTCTTATGGTCGGGGAGGTGGGGGTGTCAAAGCTGCAAAGCACCTACATTTACACCTGTATGAGATTGCATACAATTAATGGATTCCTATGGAATCTGCCTGCATTTAGCACCTGTAAATGATATCTGCAATGTGTAATTTGCTGTGGGCATTTACAGTTTTCACAAAACTCTTTCCTTTTGCACTCCGTTTTGTGAAATATGAAAATTGCATTCACGGGACACATTACATAACTGCTAACGTCACTCTGGCTTCTGTAAAAATTGTACAAAATCTAGGCGTTAAGATCTCGGCTTCCCTGTCACTAGAGCCTCAGGCCAACTCTATTTGCAGTGCAGGATTTCGTAACTTGAAGCAACTGAAAAAAGTTCTGCCCTATGTGCTCTTTGATTTTCATGCAGCAGTTATCACTGCATCGATAAACGCAGTCTTGATTACTGTAACACGGTTTTTCTAGCCCAGCCTGATTATCTACTAAACCGGCTGCAAGTGCTGTAAAATGCAAAAGGCCGACTAGCTAAGAGTATTCCTTATGGAATGCCCACTACTGCAGCTCGGCAAAGCCTTCATTGGCTTCCGGTTTGGGCACAGATTCAGCTAAAATCATTGTGCACGATTCATCGAGCATTGCAGAGCAGAGGAGCACTACAAGAGAAAATCATTCCGTACCACCCAAATTGCCTGTTACGTTCGGCCTCCCAATGCCAATTGAAAATTCCATCTTACCGCTGGTTGAACTTTTTCAGTAGCCAGCCCAAAACTATGGAACTCTCTCCCTCCATATTTATGTAAGATCCAGGACTTTGGTCTTTTTAAGGCACAGTTAAACATGTATTTGTTTGCTTGAGTGCTCTTCTTGTCCTTGCCCCAGCTCTCTAGCTATTTCTTTAGCACCCTGATGCCTATGGTGAACGTTTTTGCACTATATAAGTGTTGTTTTGTACCTTTAAGACAATCTGAGAAGAATTTGAGCAATAATTGTGACTTAAGTTGGACAGTCAACTAGTAGTATCCATTCAGATCACAACCAAATCAGCCTTGACCAGGATTCTATCTCACTTGGTGCACATGAGATGAAACATCGTACCCAAGGCACTCTGGTATATGTAAAGCCTGAGGGACAGAAGCATGCATATTTTCTCCAAACAAGACGGTTAGCTTTAAACTGAGAAACCTTAGCGCATCAACTCCTCCATTTAGCAGGGGAATCCAGTCTGCAGTAACTGGCTTTAGCACTTTGAAAGGTGAGCTCTATGCACAGTTTGTATTGGTTGGTTCTTCATCAACCTTGCCAAATGTATCAGCGTTTTAGCCTTTCCCTGGGGTGCACCAAAGTGACCAAGAACCAAGGTAGTGTTTGGGATGAATCAACACCATTGATATTCAATGAGGTATCTCACCCTTAGTTATTTTACCAACCCTTTTCAATTTTAACTGCATCGTATCTTCTATGTTCTTTATACTTTACCTGATTATTATATGCAAAGGATGTTTACTTGTATTATATGTCCAGTTTCTATATGTTTCAATACACAAGTCCAATACATTTGTGACATTTCTGAAGGTGTGCATCTAATATTTCATAACAGTATATATTTAAATTGTGTTGCTTATTTACTTTCCCCCAAATCTTTGGATTGGATGTCTTTTGCCCAGTCATCTACCAAAATAACCAGCAATTTTAACTGAAGGATTGACTGTTTTTTAGTTTTTTGTTTTGGTATGGCACTCCGACCCATGGGTATATGAGCACTCAACTAGTCCGATAACGGTGGCAGATTATTCTTAGAATAATAGAGTTTCAATTATTTTGCAGAAGGACAGAATGTCATGGATGTCCCGAACTTCTGGAGGTAGCAGGTTCCAGAATTTGATTGCGTTTATTGAGAAAGCTCTCCCCATGTAATGGGCTTGTTTAAAGCCTGGCATATGGAAGGGGAGAGAGGTACTCAATCTTAGGTTGCGGGAAGGATTGTACTTCGGCATTCCATTCCTACTATAGAGTGCACATCTGTCATAGAATGTTTTATGAGCTATGGTTAGTAACTTAATTCTGATCCTATCCTCAACAGTAAGCCAATGGAGCCTACAAACTTGAGAGATATGATGATTACGAGGAGTATTTGGGACTGCGTACAGCTGTATTTTGTCGAACATGTAGAGTTTTGATTGCATTCTTGGGAGAAACAGCATACAATGCATTGCAGTAGTCTGATTTAGAGCCGATAATGGCTCTTGCAATGGTGGCAAAATGTGATTCTTACAGTCATGGTCTGAGTTGGTGTAATAGCATCAGGTGGTAGTGGGTAGAACGGATACTGAATGAATTTCAGGAACCATTGCAGTTTGGAGTCAAGAAGCATTTTCTTTGCTGGATGAATCCTGGATGACACTTGGTAATGTTAGCCTGTGGATCTTTACCAAGCCTACCAATCTAGCTGGGTATTATCTGAAAAGGTTTGGTATGTGATGTCCTAGTCAGACAAAATGAAATGGAGAGGTTTTAGGTAGATGCTAAAAAGTAATAGGGACAAGCATGATCCCTGTGGGACACCACATTCCACTATTTCAACCCGTGATTGATATTGGCCAATGTTAACCCTAAAATGTATATTGGTAATGAAGGTTGGTAGTGATTTGGTTGCTTTATCAGATGCATGCACAGTTCCTCTAATGCAATTAAGTAAGTTTGAATGATCTAAGGTATCAAACGCAGATGTTAGATCCAACAACATTAGTATTTGCGAGTTTTTATCTGTCTGTGCCCATTTCCTTCTGATACACAGATGAGAAATACCCCTACCATTCTTCTCTCTGATTGAAGGTTATGAAAAATCATTCCACCTGTGCAAACATGTGCCTACATCAAAATCTTACATAACGAAAAAAAAAGAAACATCAGATGCATGCCTAATGTACATAATAATAATTTTAACACTGATAGGGAATACTTACAACCATAGAAGGCCCGGGACAAAATCTGATACTTCATGTTGTCACACAGCATTTTTAAAGGGGCTCTAAAAAAAGGTAGTATAGTGTTACAAGATTTGCTAAGGACAACATATTTTGAACTTAATATTAACATTTAATGATATTCTACTTTGCATTCAAGCAATCTAGAATTTACACCCTACATTGTGCCAACAATTTTATTTCTATGTAAAACCGCTATAAATAAAATTACTCTCCTGACCATAGCAAAATTATATATTTTAATTTAAAATGCTTTATTCAGATTAGGCCTTCAGCACAATTCATCACCACAATCAATAATCAATTTTACAAAATGTTGAATAATAATACGCACAACAATCTTAAGAACACATATGAGTCTTAAAATTGGATCTACGTTAATTATTATCTTGCTAGTGGAGTTACCTCCTGTGAGGAGATTAAGCTTGCAACCTCATATCACTGTCCAGTGTAACATTTTAAAAGTACTCATCATCCTCCTTCTTAGTAACCAGGTACAATGCATGTATCTAGCAGAGGCAAACACAACTTTCCACTCCAATGTGCACATTAAGAAAAACATAGCTTCTCAAAGTGTTCCTTATCCTTGCACCCATCAATAGAGCTTCTAAGTCTCTACGCCTTAGCTCTTGTAAAACAGGGCAGATTAATATGAAATGGGTCAATGTTTTGTTTGCTAATCTGCAAAGGGGGCATTCGCTGGATCTTGACAGCGACCATGCCCGGGAGTAACAGGCTATATGCAAGATCCCAAGCCTATAGCAAATATATAGGGAATGCTCATAAGGCAGGTGAATTTTGTCTAATATATGTTTGCATTTTCCCATCCTATTACAGGGTAAGAATTCTGGGCCAATCTTCAACGAGCACCTCAGTACCCCTAACGGTTCAGGGCTTTGCTCTTCGCAATTACTTTGAGTTTGGCTTTAGATGTTATTTGACACTCAAGAGGATTGTCCCATAAGGATTTAACATTCAGCCTACACAACCATTCTCTTACATGGGCTATCCAATCACACCACTTTGCACCTTCCAATTGTAGACAGTTCCTCAGGGCATCTCTATAGGGAACTAAACTAGGGGAGGACCCAAGTCTTACCCAGTATAATCCAGGTTCAAGGGCACTCTGATCAGCTATAGGCCATATCTTAAGGTCTATTTGGAACAATGAGATTGGGGCATTTTTCAGTAGGAGCAATAGCCTCTTCAAAAAGATATTTTCAATTGCAGATAGTAAAGTTATGTTGGAAGAGCCCCAGATCGGAGAACCATAGAGGGAATTCAAATAGTTCCAGTTCTGCCCAACTACCATGACCCATAAATACATTTGTGAATGCTCCCACCATACCTACTTTGGCTTTAAGGAGGTGGTCCAACCATCCCCCCGTTTCATTGAACCTAATCCCCAAGTAATCAAAAAATGTTACTGTTCCACTTTTTAGCCCTCTATCTCTATGTTCACGCGGCTGGCCTTAGCGAACAGTGGTTTGAAAACCATAACGTTTGTTTTATTAACATTCAATTCACACCCAAGCTCCTTACATTTTCCCATAAAGAGGTCAAGGGATATTTCCAACCCCTTTGGTGACGTGGAAAGAATGACCGCATTGTCTGCGAAGAAGAGGGTTGGCCACCTCTTGGATGCAATTCTAGGCATGTCCAAAGCACCCGCCCCTAAAGCATCCACTATTGCCAACTTTTTTAATTGTTCAGTTGGTCTATGTTGGCTGTCTTGCCCTTTTCTGATGTTTAGGGGGTTTGAATTTTGGGAGTACACAATTGTATCTGTACTCTGTAATTCTGGGTGTTTTTGACATTGCTTTTTTCATTGTAAATTGCCTTTACTTTTCCCACAAGCTTCAATATTGCATTTTGCACCAGCATTTTATGATTACCAACTTTTCTGCCTATCTAATGCTGCTAGAGTCATAAGTTTACAATCTAATGCACTTGCACTTTACATTGCAGCCTGCAACATGTTTTTATCTTAAAGGTCGCACATATTGACTGTCCTCAAACTGTCAACAGAGTGTTCATATTAGACAGCATTATCTTGTCCCAGCTGCGTTTTCTCTATGTATTATAATCATATTGCCTTGGTGAGCTAGACATGCACTCGCATTTTATATATATATTTTTTTTATATATATTTTTTTAGCTATTGCCTGCATATTTTTTCATAAGCTTACATAGGAACGCATTTACACTCTATGTCATAGCTGTGGACTGCTAATTTTTGCTAATCTGTGCTAATGTTTGCTTTGAGTGAAATTTGTTGACATCTATCTCACTGCATTTCCTTTTATTATATTTCTACATGTTTGGTGCTGAATTTTAATGTGCTATTGATTTTACTGCTATTTTTAACCTGTTCTTTTTATGGTTAATGCAGTTTTCTGCTACACTCTAAAATGGCCGCCATGTTATTGCGCCAAACTGTTAGCTTGTGTTGGTAGGCAACATGGAAGAAGGACCCATTGTTAATATCTACTCTCATTGTTTTCATGTCTCACTAACGTGATCAAGCGCTCGGAGAAGCGCGAAACGCGTCGTTAAGGACACTGCCCTGGCGTTCTGTTTTGTTTGCTGTGTGTTTTTTGCCTACTATTTTTAACCATCTATTAAACTCGTTTTTCTGTTACTTGGATTCGAGTTTGCTACTTTGTTTACTGGGACCTGCAGACCTCATGCTTGGAGTGCGGTTTTTTCCTTCCTCCATGTCTTAACGATATATATATATATATATATATATATCGAAAAAAGGAGCAGAGCCAATACGCATTCTTGGCGGACTCCCTTCTGGACAGCAAAGGATTCAGATTGTACCCCTCTTAGCCCGTAACGGACCAAGGCCTTTGTCTCCACATGCAGTCATTTCATTGCATTTACGAAGCCCATCAGCGCTTTCCTCCCCTCCAAAACGCGCCACAAAGCTTCTTCTGGCACTGAATCAAAAGACATTTTAAGGTCTATGGCGTATATTTTTATTTTGAGCACTTTGGTATATTTCTGTGTTAGTAGAAAGAGTAGGAAGCAATGATCCACAATGGCCCTATTGGCACTAAACTTGGCCTCAACATCGCTGATAATCCCAGTGTCATCCACCCATCTTTATAGTTTAACTTGTAGTACCATCCTGAATGTCTTCCCAACACAATCTAATAATGAGATTGAATGATAATTTTCCAGGTGGTCTCTTTCTCCTTTTTTGTACACTGGGACTAGTGTTGCCTCCCTCCATGTTCTAGGGACTTCCCTTGAGCGTATAGCTGCATTAAAATCTCTGGTCAGAATCGGGGCCTAGATGGTAAGTTCATCCCTATACAAATCCAGAGGTACCACACAGGGCCAGTGGCTTTCCCCAATTTCTGGGCAACCAGGGCCTCTTCCACCTCTTCCCTAGAGATGGACAATACCTCTTCAGGGGGAGGAGGGGCTAGTTCATTAATTTTGGCCAACATATGTAGTCTCTCTGAAGCTGCATATAGACTGGAGAAATGTCTCCTCAATACAGTTTCTGGGACACAACATTGCATGCTCTGCTCACCATCCAACATATTCGGAGTGACCAATTTCCAAATTCTTATCGTGTCCCTCTCATCCAAAGCCAAATATAATGCTTCCCGGGAGGCTTTTACATATGCCCCTTTTTTCCTCTTTAATAACAGCTTATATTTAGCTCTTAAGGATCGGAGTGCATTTTTATCTGGGGTGTTGTCTGATCTAGCACATAGGACTATATCCCTCTTTGCTATACAACACTCCTCGTCATACCAGGGATTTACTCTTTTTTATTTGATCCTTTGTGGTGGTAAAAACGGCATTAGATTTGTCTCAAATTCTGCAACGACAGCACTAGCCAATAATTTGGAGTTTCAAATATTTCCCACATTCTCTACAATTGATGTGTATGCCTCCCCTTTTAGTTCCCTACCAATCCAATTAGCCCACTTGATAGATTTTCTGGCATGACCATCTATAGCAATACTTTGGTTATCCATTGGTCCATTCACCCCACTGGACCCACCAACCCCTAAACATGATTTGGATGAGAGAGGGTTATGATCACTCTCGTGCCTATCAACTACAGCTAGGTCCCTGGTTCTTTACCAGCTACTACCAGTAATAAATATGTAGTCGATACGAGAAGACCCCCTTAGGGCCTCTACATTTTGTTCTAGCAGGTTGGTCACCTGTCAATCTTCCGTTGCAGGCTGTAAGATTTAAATTTGCGATAATACACGCTGATTCTACTGCCACTTTAAAAGTATACATCACACCTACCCCACAAAAACTCAAAGGAGTGCAAAAAGTGAATTGTCAATTCCGAAAGCAATTGATTTGAAATACTGCTATAGGACTTGTAATGGAAACTGAATGCACATACAGTTGCAACATGATTTTCTCCATTCCTGAATGTCCAGTCATGGTGAAACAAGAACTGCCAGTGCCAAAGGGTTGTGCTTTTGTATTATGCATGCACATTTATACAGAACACACATACAGCACCAATTCAGATAACACAGATTATGGTGCCCATAAATGCTCCCCATCAAGGAGTAAAGGCATGCCCCCAATAGGCAATAATGATTCCACTCCCCCACACAAGCAATAAAGTTATGGCTCTAGCAGGTATCAAATATAATTATGACTCCCATTGGGCAAAATAGGCAAAAAGAACTCCTATCACAGATTGTACATACCCATCCACCATACATAATAGGTAGAAATGGCAATGGACTCCTTGGGTATACATTTTAATGTTTTTCTTTTTCATTGATTTTCAAACAACCATTACAACTTCCTGAGGGGAATTGTTTACAACTTCCATGATCCTAAACACAGAGAGATGGCTACATCTAGGTCAGGTATGAGACCAGTTTTGACATTTGCAGCCATTGAGTCATTAGAATTCTTTGTTGCTCCCCTTACTTCCCTTCTCAGTAAATATGCTTTGTATGGGCACCACATATCCTTCGTTCTGCAGGGCACTGGCACCATTCTAGAAAATTCAGTGTCGTAGTCGAAGCATTTTGCTATCTTCTTCATCCAAGCCATAACCCCCGGGCAGGACCCTTCATCCACGCTTGGGCCATGCATCTCTTAGCCAGACCCATTAATAGGCCCCAATATTTCCCCAGGCCAGTCAGGAGTTCTCCCTTCCAACCTAATAGACCCATCAGTGGTGATGCCTCCACCTCCATATCAACCATTTTAGAAGCAATTTCGAACACCTTTTCCCAAAAGGGCACCACCTGGCTACATTCCAAGCTCAAATGCAGAAAGCCAGCATCCGGAGTGCTGCCCCACCCACATGTATCCGGCCTGTCAGGCAACATTTTGTGTAGCTTCCTAGGTGTCGGGTAGCCTGGTGCACAAACTTGAAGTGGATTAGATTTAGCCTATATTTGAAGGAGATTGTTTTCGTCTGCTTCCTAACGTATTCCAATTGCCCATTGGTTATTTGCACCTTCGTTTGGGCCAACTGAAACTGTGCCTCCCTTCCCTGCCCAACTACAATGTACAGAGCCGATATCAACTTGCCCCATCCTTTACTGCATGTCCGTCAGTGGGGAGAACTCTGGGATTGAGGAGGGGAAAGAGGAGAAGAGTTCCTTCATTGTATATGATAGCTGAAAGTATATCATTATCTCCAGCAGAGAATTTCTCCCTTTATCATTGTATTCCTACAATGTTAGGGAACCCCCCACCTCTGGGTCGAGATCCACAAAGCACCTTATTGCCAACTTCGTCATCATGTTTAAATAACCTTTTTCCACTCTGAGAGGGAGACGAGAATGTGTTGCACTGATATCATGGTTGAGTATGGCCTGTTCAGCTCAGCATTCTTCACTAGTACTCCCCACACCTTATGCGATGTCGCCACTACATTCATTTCACTCTTCCCCTTGGGTACATCTGAGATGACCACTGCATATAGGCGCGAAAGAGCTGCGATGGCCGCTTCATGCTGCTGTGCTGTTGTACCTGGCTTCCTGCGTATCAAAAGGACAAGTTGTGTGCCTATGCAGTTCTGCAGTAACTAATCCAGTCCGGTACCTCAGGACCAACCTCATCTGGAGGAGTTGTGAGGATCTACTATCTTACCCAGGCCACCTTACCCACACAAAAAAACCTGGTGCATTCTGACTGCAAGTCACGAAAAAACAACTTGGGTAGCAGTATGGGGATGTTCACAAAGAGGTACAGAAGTTTGGAAGAATTACCATCTTGATTAACAAGATTCTGCCTATTAGAGAGACCGGATGATTGATCCATCTATTTAGTTTAGCTTTAATCTGCTCAATAACCGGACCGTAGTTTGGCTTAAACAAGGCCTCCGCATCTCAGGCGATCTCTATCGCAAAGTATCTGACACTAACCTCTTTCCAACTTAACTGCTTTAACCCTGGCCAGCTTCTGGTGCCATTTGTTAAGGAAAATATCTCTGCGTTCTGCCAGTTGAATACATAAGCACAAGTATGTCCTGAACCCGTGGACATCCTTCATTATTGGTTCTAGGTTAATCTATGGGTTCTTTACAAACAGCATAATGTCATTCGAGATAATCAGCTGGTGAGAGTACAATTAAAGCCCCTTGTCCAGATATTTTGACCTAATTAATTCTGAGAGGGGTTTGATTGTTACAGCGAACAATATTGGGGAGAGGGGGAATCCCTGCCTGGTCGCTCTTTTTCTCTCACCATTCTGTGGCAGACAATACCATTTGTACACACTCTGGCTGTAGGGGCATGTACAGTAGCTTGATATAGGTTATAGTGTATAAATCTATCCTGAGACCTCACCTCCTCAGGACTTCAAACAAAAAGACCACTCTATCGAGTCAAAAGCCTTCTCGGTGTCCAGCATAACTGTGGTGGCCTGCAAGGAGGGACCCAGTTGGTCTAACAGTCCTCCCATGAACAAACCCTGTTTGATCTTCCCTGGATATTGCTGGGAGAAGGGGCAGCAATCTATTCACCAATACCTTGGCCAGGATTGGCCAGGAGTTTATAATCCACATCTATAAGATAGATGGGCCTGTACGACGTGCACTTGTCTGCCTCCTTCCCTGGCTTAAAGAGGACTGTTATCAGGGCTTCCCTGGTGGATTCCGGATGTAAGCCCTTCTGTATCAATTTTGTATACATTGCCACAAGGTGAGGAGGCAGCACATTCGGAAAGGCCTTATAAAACTCTACTATGTCTTTGTACAGTCCAGGGGCTTTCCCACAGGGGAGGCCACCTAGGGCTTGCTTTACGGTGCTTGCTGTTAGTGATTTATTAAGCGCTTCCCTCATCACCCCTTTAGTCCAAAATAGCGCAAACTGATCGAGATATCGAGCAAAGGCTGATATAGGCTACTTGAGCATCGTGCTGTAGAGCTTAACATAGTAGTATGCAAAGGCACTGTTAATGGTATCATTTGTCCTGTTCTAGGAGCCGTCACCCCCCCCCGACTGTTCTAGGAGCTGTCACCCCCTCCCCCCCCGAATGGCACTGATTAAATTACTCCGCCTGTCTCCCCTCACCACCAAAGCCAGTATCCTGTCCGGTCTTTACCATTCCCCATATTGCCTCACCCTCATTTCCCTCAAGAGGAAATTGATTCCCCTGGTCGCTAAGTCTTGAAACTTGTCTGTCTCTCTGATCCTGATGAGAATTTCCGCCCTATGTGTAATTTGTATTTGTATTGTGTAATTTCAATTTGTATTGAGCTTGCAGATCTTGTATTACACCATCAACCCTGTCTAGGGATCTTTTCAAGTCTTTCAGGACTCCCCCTTCCTTGGACATGCACATGCCTCTGACCGTGAATGTCTCTCAAACTGTTGACTGTGATTCCACCAACCCTACATTGTCTTTGAAGAAGTTTATTATGTCTTCGCCTATCCGACCCTTGAAGGCGGTATCTAACAGACTGCCAAGCTTAAATCTCCAGCCCATCTTCAGAACCGTCAGGAAGTGAAAGGAGCAACACACTAGGGAATGGTCAGACAGAGTTCACAGGATAATGTCCGATCTGTTTGCCCACGCAACAAGCCTTTGCAAAACCAGTAGGATGTCAATCTGGGTGGAATCCTGGTGCACAAAGGAAAAATGGAGTAGTCCCTTGCCCCCAGATGCCCCTCCTCTCCAAATATCCTTAAGGTTGTACAGCTCCGTAACCTGGTTGATCACCCTAGCGGTGCCTGACATAGGCATAGGTCTTCCTACTGTACTGGACCTGTCTATTCTCGGCTCTACAATGTTGTTCGGGACCCCCCCCAAATTATATGAGTCTCTGCATATGAGGCTAAGCTTGCTGACAGAGTGTGGAAGAAGTTGGGGGATATCGACATTGGGAACATAGGTGTTGACTAGAGTCAATGCATGCTGGCTCTCTGCCCACTCACAATAAGAACCCTCCCTTCTGTGTCTCCATACTTCTGAAGCAACCTGTATCTCAGAGATTTGTTTAACAATATTGCCACTCCCCTTGAATGGAAGGAGTATGACCAAAAGTATCTGTGCTCACCCCATTTGAGGCCAACGCAAGTAGTCCCTGTGGGTTCACAATGAGTCTCTTGCAGGAAAGCGATGTTTCTCTTGTGCCTATTTAGGTATTGAAGGTCTTTCCTGGTTTAAATAGGGTGGTTTAGTCCACGTACCTTCCATGACAAGACTTTGATCACCTCACTTTCAGCCATAATGCTTATTCATCGCATATCCTCCCCCTGGGGTTGTCCCACCAGCTCGTTTCCCCACTATTATGCATCTTCTGGCCTCTTATGGCAGGCCAGCATTTAACCTCAAGTATCCCTCCCAGGACCCACCTTCCCCAAGCCCCCCACCCCCACCAGACCCCAAACTCGACTGATAACCCTGGATTCAACCCTCGTCCCAATGAAGAACCACCTCCGTTCTTTGGAAACAAACACAAACTCTTTATGTGATGTGCACGTGGGAGCACCAGGTGCAGTGTGTGGACCGACACTCTTATCCTCCCTCCCCTCATCCCCCAGACAGGGGGTAGAGGAGAGTGAAGGGTGCAGGCTCAAACGTATCCATGAACTCTTCTTCCTTCAAGCAGTCCCATGAAACTCTGTTACATATTGCAGAGTTATACTGCGACTTTTCAATGCCGACCTCCTCTTCCAGATCATCGCTTCCATTGTTCTGAAGTGAACTTTTTGCAGCTTGTTTCTTTACATTCCCGAGGAAATCCTCTGCTGTGGCAGGGGATGTAAAGAAATAGTCTTTCCTCCATGGATTACTCATAGTTTGGCTGGGTACATTATCGAATATTGTAGTTGCATCCGCTGCAGTTGGGCTTTCACATCACAAAAGGACATTCGTGCTGATTGCACTGCACTGGTGAAGTCGGGGTAGATCGATGTGTCCTCATCTCAGTAGCGCAGTGTACTCTTCTCTCTGGCCATGTGGAGGATTTTATCACAGTCCCTATAGTGGAGCAACCTAGCGATGATCCCACGACGTGGCGTGCCCAGGACTGGCCTGGCTACAAAGGCACGATGAGACTGCTGCACCACAAAAAAGGGGAAAAAAGAATCTGCCCCGAGCATAACCTTCACCAACATTGCAATACTTTTCATCGCCGTGGACTCTGCCACTCCTAGGATGCGTATGTTGTTCCTTCGCGATCTTGCCTCTAGGTCCTCGTTTTTGGCTGTGCCAGCTTTCATTAGCACCTTTATATTTGCAATTTCACTGGCCATGGCATTGGTAGCATTCTCGATACCGGATATCCATCACTCTGCTTCGTCAAAGCTCTCCTGATGTGGACTCACCCATGTTTGCATCAGGCCTACCATACAAGACTGTGTGTCAATCTTGGTGCCCACCCCTTCAATACTGGTTTTTAGCTCTGTAAACATCGTTTTGACCTAGAGATCTGAGGTGCTGCCCAGTACTGTGGCTCCGCCTGCTCCCCCTCTTAGAGAACCTCACGGGGGCAGTCCTCAGCTCTCTTCTTGGCACTGTTTGTGTCCATTTTTGCCAATGGCTATCAGCTTTACCCATCATGAAGTGGCCTGTGGGAGCAGGGCTGTCAGTGCAGCAGCAGGTTCCCTGGAGTTGATCAGCAGAGCTATGGTGAAGTGCCCCGAGCTCACAAGCACACCAGGACAGCCGCGGGCCTCCCTCTGTCGGTGCTGCCTTCCTCACTTTATCCCTCCTCTTCCTGAGGGTCATTGAGGCCTCTGGGTCCTTCACATTGGCACCGATCATACCTCTTCCCCACCACTCACGGCGCTGGAATCACTGTCCTTTTTCTCGCCTTGGCTGCATTCCCACTGCAACGTCCCTGGGCTTTCTCCTCTGCCCCCTCCTTTGGCAGGCGAGGCTGATCCACTAACAGCAAAGACAGCAACCACGCCCAGCTTGGGCCACCACTCGCTCGCCTCCTCGATGTCAGGTGTGGGAGCTTCACCCCTGCTAACCTCTGCCACTCACCACTGCTGTGTTTTTAGGCCACCAGAACGCGACTTTGCCTCCTGCCTCCACGACCTTGCCGTATATATCAGCGCGTCTCCAGGCTCCAACACAGCCCCAGTCTGTGGTCGTGCTCCCCGTCTCACTGCAACGTTAATGAGCAGTCCAATTGCATTCAGCAGTTAATGTGGGATCCAGCGTCTGCTCAAGGGGTTACACATTTATGGATCCTTGAGGAGGATTGTGCAGGTTTCGTTGGTGGTCCACCGGTGTGCATCTCCAGGCTCAAAACAGCCCCAGTCCACGGTCGTGCTCCCCATCTCACTGCAACGTTATTGAGCTGTCCAATTGCAATCAGCAGGTCATGTGGGATCCAGGCAGCGGCTGCCCAAGAGGCTACACATTTAAGGATCCTTGAGGAGGAATGTGCAAGATTTGTTGGTGGTCCACCAGTGCTCACACTTTGGCTGCCATCTTCCATGGACTCTCTAGCATCCCCCTCACCCCTTGAGTGTTATAGACATGGCCAAATTAGCTAGCATAGGTATGGGCCTATCAGGTAGCAAACTAGCCAATAATTAGTCACATCTTGCAGTATAGGCATCATGGCAGCAGATGCAGAGGAAGACAGCAAAAGAGCCCCGCCCTGTCTCCCACCACTACCTTGCCAGGGCACTCACTGTACATTGCTATATTGGCACTGTAGAGGATGGGAGACGGCAGCACAGAACCAGCTCTGGAGCTGTATGTCACCTATTCTGTATCCTGCTGTACTGTGTCAATATGGCACTGCACAGCAGATGCTCATACACGTAGGTGGCCAGAGACGGCTCTAGAGGAAGGGGCTACAGAAAGCAGTGGCTATCACTTTCTCTCACCCCCTCTCATACACAAACACTCACCTATATTGACAATGCAGCACTGGCAGGGGAGAGTGGCTTGATGAGACATTCTAATTATGAAATCAGGAGACATATGTTCCAGACCTATCCTCCCCCTACAATACAACATTTTTTATGTCATGTTAAGCTGGTGATCTCTGCCGGGCAGCTGTATGTGGATCTTTGGAGTGACGCCTAGTGTTCCTGTGCGGTTTAACATAGAGGATGTAGGAGATGATGGTGCTTTAGTTGTAAAACATCTTTCTTCAAGGCAGAAAGATATCAAGGGTTCACCTAAACATCTGCCTAGGTCAAGATCGTCACAACATTGACCCATTCCAAAATGGAGAATCTGTTGAAGCCACTCCCAATCTAAAATTGTCTAATTCCACTTAAAGCGGGAATTCAGGTGGAATGGAGCTAATTTCCTGTAGCACAATAAACCTTTGTTGAATAAATAAGCAACCTACACAAAACGCAAGGTATGTGGCAAAATTCACTGACCATTGTGGGTTTTCTTCAGCTCATGAAGAATGTGTAAACAGCCTAGTTCTTATGGGACAGCCTTCTTTCAAAGAATATAATATCTGACTATAAAGCTGGTGCCTTTTTCTAGGTCCTGTTTTTGTCACAGTATTTCCCTGTTACAAATAGGGGGAAGGGAGAGCTCGTTTTCAGATCTGTGTGTTCAGCCTTTTTTGAGATTCAGAAAGCTGTTTTTTAAACTTCAGGCAGTTAATATGGAGCCGAAAATGACTGCTCTTGCTGGTGCCCATTCTTTAGTCCACCCTTGAAGTCTTATGTTGCAACCCATGCTATAGAGAGCGGCATCCCAGAAGGCAAAAGGGGTCTCTCTTCGCAGAGAGAAATGAGGCGTGGCGTAAAGTCAAGGCCTTCATTTCACATCAGTAATTTGAAGCATACACGTGCCATCTTGTCATGTGCTGTTGCGAGTGAGTGCTTCTTTAAGCATATTTATCAGTAAAAGGTGGACTTTTCTCAAAAGTAAGTCAACAATTAAAGATGTCTTTTACCCACAATGTGAGGTAGTTGTCTTGCTTTGAGAGTGAGCTTGAAGCTTGACCAATATCCCAAAACTTTAAAGAAATGGCAATAAAAAAAGTAGAGGAAAAAAGTCATTGTAATTCACAGTTGAAAATACACATTTCTTGAGATAATCTGCACACCTTGAAGATTTCTTACAGGGCATCAAAGAAGAAGCTGGTGTTTGCACATTTTCAATGGCATGTAGCAGATGAAAATGATCAAGCTGGCTTAAAGACATAATGACAAATACTGGCCCAATTCACACAGATGTGCGCTTGAGCAAACCAAAAGGGGCCCATGAGCAGCTCACAATTAAAACTGCTTCCCTATACCTCGCTGACAATGCCGGTAAGTGGAGCATCTTTGAGATGCCATTGAGAACATTTTTGTATCACATTTGCACATGAGGATCTCAAAGGTCCTTCCAAGAATCTCCACATTTACTCACGTGTTAAGTTTGTGAATCACATATAAGGTAGCATGTGTAAATCAGTGAAGCTTGCATGTGTCTCCAGATTTGCTGCTGTAAATGTCTTTGGAAATCAGGTCAAGTTAAAAAATAATACTCTTCTTTCTAAAAGCCCTGCTCTTAAACATCTTGCCCACTCGTTCATTACTTCACCGATGTGAAAGTGATCACTTGTGAGAAACACTTCGTCCCAGGTGTCACCAGACCAGCTAGTCCCAGTGATGAGAAGGACGCAGCTCTCCTTCCTGCTTAGCGTATTGGGACCGATGCTAATATCATTTATAAGTCTGTCTGAATCTTCTGCGTGTTAATGGAATGCTTGCCTTTTGTTACATCACAATGTTTTGCAATTTGGAGTAGTCCGGGCTCCTTCGGGTGAAGTCCCCATAACCATCCACACCTTTCCTCCCTTTGACTTGAGGCTTGGAGTGAAATTTGATTAAATGACAGTATGTCCATGCAAGGTAAATGTAGCTATAGAATCTCTGTAATTACCCCCTCTGCATAGTATATGTCATTAGATCATTGTTACATGTTTAATTTGGTAGAAGGATGAATCTATACCTCTCTGGTTCAGGGTGAGATTATTGCCTTGTTGGTACCAGAGATCGCACAAATACTCACTTTTCATTTCCTTGTAAGATGCCGATTCGTATAAAACATCCTCTGCTAGAAAGTACATCAGAGCTGCATTACCCTCCTTAGGACACCCGCGGAACTCAACACACTTCTGCTGAGGTGGTTTAGGCCAGTTTCAAAACGTCTCCAGACTAAGCCTGATGGATTTTGCAGCACTGTTGAACTGCGAAGAAGAGCTAGAATCGTGTTTTTATTTGACAGTCAGATAGCATGTGGAGAGGTTTATCTAAGGTTATGTGTAAAATTAGCTAGAACCATGTTACAAGAAACCCTTGGCATCATCATGCTCTTCACCCCCTCTTTACTTGAGAAATGTCGGCAGAATTTTTGGTTACTTAACATTGATGGGACTCTTCCTAAGAAGTCTGACCTGAACACTTACATCCCGGAATCAGATCACCCTCACCAATGCCTTTGTAGTATCAGGCCAATAATACCGTGCCAAATAATAAAGTTTAATATAGTGTACCAAAATAAAGAGCCAGCATAGCTGGCCAGGAAGAGGATCAACTCCACAGTACTCGTTTTTGGTATATTATGGCCCCTTTAAACACACAAACAGCTTAGATCTACACCATAGCAATCATGAGTCAAAGCCTTAATATAGATTTGCTCAACTACATAAAATTCCCCCACATGACTGGCTTGTGAATAAAACTGATTTCAGACTATCCATCAAGAGAACATCAACCATGTGATGAAGCTGGTTATGAATACATCTCAGTGTGGGGACTGGGCCACTCGGTACTCCAGAGGCTAGGACCCTGATTACAGGGTTGCCAGAAAACCCGCTGGTAGGCAACGGGTTACCGGTAACCCCATAACACTGTTTCCACCGCCTGACTTCCTAGTGCCAACGGGACATTACGGCATGCAGCGGAAATGTTGAATCCCCATTCCCGTGGAGTCCTATGGAGACACTGAAGCACCGGCACTGTTGCTAACGGTGCTTCAGTGAAAACCATGCCGGTAGGGACCTGAGATCCATAGCCCCTACCAGGATTTTTGTAGTATGGTCTGGAAAGGGTGCCGGTACATTGCTACTGGCACCTTTATTTCCGGACCGCCATACTTATAATGAGGGCCTAAATGTTAATATAGCTGAGATCAGTGAGTGAATTCTAACATGTGTAGCCAAAGAAAGAACTGTTTTTGCTAGACTGATCCCAGAGATTATTCCTGTGCAACTTGGTGAATTCTCGAAAAGTGGTACCTCCTGGATTAAACTATTAGCAACATTTCTAGTTCCTTTAGTGCAATATATTCTTGTCATTTCTTAATATATAGTATCTAGGCATAAACGAGTGAAATTGTCCATTGTTAAAACTATACATATTTATTAAATGCCCCACATTTCTCTAAAAGAAAGCTTTGTGTCTGGCCAGCTACCAACATGTAGACCATTGAAGGTAAAATGTTTCTTTATCTGGGCCACTTTTTAGGTGGTCTTTTTTCCTGCTGATATTCAATATGGGTCATTTCCAAGCAACACAAACAGAAAACAAATAGACGAACAGATAGAAGAGCATGCGAGTTGAAAAGGCACAGTAAAATAATCCATCTAAAGACAGAACACAGTTGTAAGACATGGGTCCTGCTTAGCACCTTTAAACAAGTTGGTCTCCTGAAAGTAAGTATTCAGAATCTGGTAATGATGAGATCTCTGACCAAGCAGTATTGGTTGTGGATCTTAAACTAAACATAGCACTACACTGGAGCTTATTTTCGTTGTGGCGTTACGTGTCATGCCACATTTTCATGCATTTGTATGACGCAGAGGAGGGGCAGAATGCAGCATGCATGTTCGCAGCCTCCCTTCCTCTCCTCCAGACAAATGCTCCAGCATTTGTGCCCCCATGGATTTTCATGCCGGCGCAAATTCTGGAGACCTCTATGGGGTCTGCCAGCTTTGTGCATCAGCATAAAGCAAGCGGATACTGTAGTGATCCATTGTACATGCTGCCTGCCATGCTCACATGGCAGGCAGCGCCTACAATTACAATTACAAGCTGCCCAACATGCTCACATGGCGTGCAGGGTTTAATTGTAATTGTGAGGGCTGCTGGCAAGCGGCGCTCACAATTACAATAAAACCCTGTACAGCATGTGAGCACGTCAGGCAGCGTTTAGTCCCTTTTCACTCAGGAGTGCAAAAGGGCAGGGCAAAAGGTGGCATACACACGTGTACACCACCTTTTGCCATGCACTTTTGCACTTCGCCATGCAAATGACCAACACGTAATGGCTCCCCGCCAACCAAATTACTTATCTGAAGAACATGCGCTCCTGCGTAGTTATGAAACAGCTCTTTTTTAATACAAGTACATCGGGTCTCAACATAAACTGCTTTTGTGGCAACGCAGACGCAAGCATTAATGTGTATGTTAAATATGGCTCAATTTTTGTGTGTCCAAAGCTTTGCCCATGATTTACATCTGCAACATTTAGGTTCCCTTTTTCTTTGATATATTTGAGCATGGCTCCATGCTCTTGGGCATATTCCTCAGCCATTCACCGGGACCCTGAATCTAGATTGGGTTTTTACAAATGGCCACTTTCGCTTTACTCCAGCTGCTCTTTTGCTTCCACGCCGTCAATTCCTGTTGGCCCTTTATTCTACGCTCCCGATTCTGCTGCTTTATGAACGTTGCACAAAGTGGAAAAGGAAATTGGCTTCATGCAGCAACCCTGACAGAATCCCGCGAGCGCGAGACAACAGAGGGGCGTTCAGAGCAGGCTCCATCATTGTTTGCAGGCGTCCAGCCCTTTCACTTCAAGCGCGTTCTGCCAACTTGATATCTCCCACAGACAGGTCGATCCGATTAGAACACACATAAAAATGAATCAAAAGCCTGTGAGGACGGCCTCCAGACTTCAAAGCCAAAAGCGAATTAAAGTAGATTGATAAAAAGGTTACAGGGACGACATTACAATTGGAATCGATACAACTGAACCTTTCCAAGACACGTATTAGATGTTTCAAAGAAAGAGCGTGACGTCAGTTAGGAGATGCCTGCTCGAACAACTCACAATCAAAAAACAGAAACAGGAATGTATGTGCACATTTATTAGGTCTGCTACTGCACATAAGGTTGAAAGTCATCAACCCGATTATCAAGGGAACCAATGAAGTAGTGAGGCGCCTTGATAGACGTGAGTTGGCAGATAGCGCAAGCAGTGAACACAAGTCACAGAGAAAGGGTGTGAGATTGGTGAGATGACTGGGCGAATGCAGACTGTGCTGAATCTGTAGACATGTGCTACTTTTGTTTAAAACAATGAAATGTTGGCTTTGTGAATGATATAGGAGCGAGTTCCACAAGGCAATGGGGGAGAGGTGTGTGTGCATTAGTGCATAACATGCATGCATACTGTTGCATAAGGCCTCGTTGCTTTTTTTCCACATTTCCAAAGGCTAGAGGCAAACCATGCAAGATTGTCAGTTTCAAAGAAGTTAATGTAATGGCCTGATAAAATGCACTTTCCTAAAGGTACATTTGCGGCCAGATTACAGAAACGTCGCATCAGTACAAGTGCAAAATTGCATTGCATTAGCACACTAGTGCAAAAAACGTTGGGTCCATATTCGAAAACATTTGCACCGTGACAAGTGCCATTTTTTAAGGTATAGACACTAAGGGCCACCTTATAAGATGTGCGGAATGGGTTTAACCACGCCGGTAATGGTGCCGGCGCCGTTAAACCCACTCCGCACTATTACGAGGTTCCCTCGCGGGACCCACTGTGGACGTCTGGTTTATCCATTACGAGGTTCCCCGCGAGGGACCCAGGTAGCTAACAACGGGCCCATTATGAGTGGGTCCGTTGTTAGCTCCCTCCCCATTCCCATTGAGCCCTATGAATGGAGAAAGACCGGGCCCGGGTTCCCTGAAGGAAGAATTACCGGGCCCTCCATACTCGGTATGGCCCGGTAATTCCCCATTCAGGGAACCCGGACACGATTTTGGAGGCAGCCACGTCGTAATGAGGCCCTAAGTTAACATTTTCCCTAGTGCCAAAAATGCTACTAAGGAATGGTATTACCACTAGGGTAAAGTTCGCCCAAGCAAAAATGCATTGAAAGTCCATGTTTATTTTACTAGTGCTTATAGAATGAAAGATTACACATGTCATGATGCAAATGTTTTTGAATATGGCCCCAATGGTTTTCCCAGTAGGGTAAACTTTACCATAGTGCTAACAGTGCAACGTTTCTGTAAACTGGCCTTTGATGTCTAAAATGCCTCTCTCTTTCTTTATAGTAGCTTGGGGGTTGAGGAGGCCATGATGATTCACCCAAACCCCCCCCAAGCCCCACCCCGCCGCATGCATGTATTTATCTACTGTTGTAATGGTGTAGATTTCATCCTTTCAAACTCGAAGCTTTGTGTTGTGTCTGCTACCGACATGCAGCCCCCTTTGTGTTGATATACATTTTTTTAATCACTGCATCTTTTGGGTGGGCTTTGTATTTACTGTGCCTATTCAATGCAGGTAACTACATATCAAAAAAACAAAAAAGGTAAGAAAATAAGGGAGATCAACAACTGAAAAACAAAGAAAACATGTGTAAAATGCAAAGTAAAATAATGCACCGAAGAACAGAATACTGTCGAAAAAACATGTATTATAAGCAAGACATTAAATAGCAAGATGTCTGGTCCAAAGATGGAAAAGCCCTGCACGAAACATGCAGAGCTCTGGATGGGTAGGCATTTCCACAAATGTAAGATGTCGCAACCGGTAAACGTGGTATCTTATTCTCTCCTCAAAGGGTCAGGTGGCCAGGGCTGGACTGGGAATCAAAAGTGGTTCAGGAATTTTGTTTCCCAAAGTTTCCACTTTCAATAAGATAGTGAGTGAGCCCAACCTCTTGTGTTTGTAGGGGACTCCTCCCCTGCCTCACACGCAGTCTCAAATCCCACTCTCTGTTGATCCCCACTATCTTATCCAACTAACCCTCAAGTAGCTCTGCTCATTTTACCTCTAAGGAAAGTGTGGGTACCCCTCCTCCCCCAAGTAAACCTAAAAAAATGCATCTAAATGGTGAACTGCATAGCACATTTGTCCGAATATGAGGATTAAAAAGTAGTATAACATAACAAAAGCGTAGTATAGGCCAACTATTTGATACAAGTGAGGAAAACATACAGGGAGCTTGATGACTGTGGGGAATGAGGAAGGAGGCAGGGTGATGGGGAGAGAGGGTAAAAGGAGCAGAAAAGAAAGCAGCATCAATCTCAGTAGGCCTATGCACTACTTAGGAATGCCCAGAGGCCACTCCAAAGAGCCAGAAAGGGCCGATGGATTGAAATTGTAATTGGTTATTTATAACACGCTTACTACCCAGAGGTTCCTAAGCGTGGACCCGGGGATGGAACCTGTGTTGCATCGCGTCATCTTGTTGCCAAGGCGAGCGCGTTTCCCCTGAGATATCCTCCAATGGAGGCTGGCCTAGGCACCTAAATACATTTATGATTAGGTTTTAGAGAAAGAGGGTTCAGATGTGTTGCTTGTTAAGTGGAGTGGAAGGCAGATTCTAAGTGTCTGCCAGTCCGGGTCTTAACACTCAGTGACTTCAGGGTGAACCTATTTGCGGTAAGCTCTTGCCCAAAGTTGCAATACCTGACAATCGAGATTAATGATGAGAGGATTGTGTAACCATGACATAACTGTAAAATGTCAAAAAGAAAGGTGTGATGGCTAGAGGGTTTACCATTAATCCTAACTTCTGGCATTGCTCCGGGCAACTCTCCAGACCATCATTCTTCACCTGCCAAGACATTACAAAAGGGGAACAACCATATGCAAATCAGGCTTGGTCCCTCCCCAAAAGGGTTAGTCCAGCCTGAGCTGCTTGGTCAGATCCCTTATGGAGACCAAAAGCATCTGTTAACATGAATAAGCCTCATTGTGTCTCATCAGTGAGGACTAGCTTGGCTCTCTAAGCCCAGCAGGCACGGGACCCATGTCTGGGCATACCTGTCCCACTCGGGGTGACTACAGAAAAACAAAAGAGGTGATGGCCGGAAAGGTTTTGTATTAATCCGAACATCTAGCATTGCTCTGGGCAACCCTCCAAATCCTTGTTCTTCGCCTGCCAAGCCATTACAAAAGGGGAGAGATTGTAAGAATGATTGAAAAATAGTCCCTGAGACAAAGTAAACACTGTCTGACAGGCTGTGTGTGTTTCAGAACAAGCAGTGTCTGCGTGATCCGCTGGTCTTGTGACTGTGAAGCATCATAGTGACTTCAAGGAGGACCTTGGGGGGGTGGGGGGTAGGGTGGCAGAACACAACAAGCTTCAAACTTCATCAAGTGCAGAAGAACAGTGACAGGTTTCAGGCTCTGCAGATACGAGTAAGCTAAATAGGGACCTCACACTTGTTCTTAGTATGCTAGGGGTTCATAACCCATAAGTGTGTGCTGGAAGTGTGCTGGCACATTGGCCTAGACACGTACATTTTGGCAATTCAGGGAAAGTACAAGGATTCTCCCTGTATCCGTAGGTTCACAAATAGAGCTTCTTAGAATTGGCACTGGTGCCCACAACCCAAAACCTGCTCGTTTAACGCAACCTCTGGTTTTTACCAGGCCAAATCCAGAGTAAGGTACCCCACCCACCATGTCTCTCGTGTCTAGACATGCCCCATCCTGCATCAGGGTGGCCCACAGCACTGTTGAGTATGCCAGAATTCTCATTTCTGCAAATCTAAGCTCAGGCCTATTGTGCATGTTCTCTAAATAACAAAGGCAATGGCCAGAGTTATCTCAGACGACTTATTTGCATTTGCATTTGTTATTCCCAAACACATCTAAAATAGGGACCTAGTGCAGGGATTAACTATTGTCAAACTAACAAGGTTTGTCCCGAGAAGCGGCGACTGAGCTAAAGTGTACTGTACTGCACTGTTTAGGTAAGCAGTCAGTAAGCAACAGCCTCTCTTACCAAATGTGGTTGCTCTGAGTCATACCCACATCGATGTTAATATATGTTTAACTTGAGAAGCAAGCTAATTTCATGTATCCTTTCTGAAGGACAGCTTTTATTGTGTCTGAATGTTAACTTAGAACATATTGGTCCTCATTATGAGTTTAGCTGTATTCTGCAGATTTACTGCCAAAATACCCCCAAACTGTATTACCGTTACCGCCACGTGGTCCAGCAGAATTACAGCCAGATAATAAATGGCAGTATGGCAGTGTTAGTCCCCATTTATGGAGTCCACATGACTCCATGGGGATTACGGCAGAATTACCGCTGGTGGTAATTCTGCCTCAAGGGCTTTTTTCTGTTGGCGGTAAGGTGGCAGAATTACCTCCAGCATTTTGATGGAGGTTTTTACTCGACCCCACCACCCAAAAAATAGTTGGGCAGTGTGGTAATGCAGAGGTATGGATGTGGTAATGTTGTTACCACTGCACTACTACCGGTTTTGCCCGTACCGCCCAACTCATAATGAGGCCCAATTTGGGTTTTAGCAAGGATGAACTTCCTAAGCAATTTATTCAAGTATCTATTTGGTGGATGTGTCTTCTATTTCTACTTAAATAAAACAGCAGTTCACACATAGCTCAAATGATCTAATGATATGATTGGTCATTTATAACGCACTTAATACCCAGAGGTTTCTAAGCACGGACCCGGAGATCGAACCTGTGTTACTCTGTGTCATCTTGCTTCCAAGGCGAGCACGTTGCCCTTGAGCTATCCTCCCGAGACAGCTATGTGTAACATTCAAGGGAAACAGCCCACAGAACACAAGAAACAATGGAAACCTAACTAAGCGAAACCCAGATCCCCTGACAAAATAAAGCATTTTAACACAAACCACCATAGAAGAATATGAACCCTGCCAGACCAACATAACCAGCGCACAGAAGAGCACACCTACCAACATCACTAACACTGCTAAAAATCTTCCAATATTCTGCATACTCACTGTCAAACACCAAACAAAACAAACAAACATATCTGTACGGCAGCAGAAACCTGCAACCGTGACAGAGCCCTTGAATTTCTGAGATGATAACAATCTGTGCAGATTAAGTGAGTATGATCCATGTAACAGTTTCGATACAGCAAATAGGCCTCACAGCGATTCTTTGTTTTTTTCAAGTGCACATTAAGGGGTGAAGACAAGGCAGAACAGTCAGCATAATCTTCAGGCAAGGCTTTATACGATCGTGCAAGTGTGGGAAAGGGCAAGGGAGGGGCAGAGGGATGATAAGAGGAGAGTAGGAGAGAGAGTATTGGACGTAGGTGAAGCCCCCTGATGTGACAGCAGCAAGAAGGGGCGGAGTCGAGACTAGCCGCAGAGCCTACAACTTTTTAACAGGCGAGGATCACCAAAGCAAGTCGCTAGGAGACAGACAAGCAAGGCACCATGGAAACCGCTGCCCAAGAGAGAAGAGGTGTCCAGGACCGGGTGGTGGCGTGACCACGAGCAAATCGTTGTGGGCAAAGCACCCGCACAACTGCGCTGAGACCATCACTGCTGGGAGTGAGCAGAGCTCCCTGTCATCCACTTCTAAAGAAGGCAGCAGCTCGAGGGGAAGCCTAGATTGGGACGCCGAAAAAACACAGAGCGGGAGCAAGCTGAGTACCACGAAGAAAACCTGAGAGAGTGCCGAGCCCTGCATGGTTTCCATACTCACCTGAAGGTACCGGGGAACAAACGTAAAGGGGGACGCAGCAGGGGGAGCAATACATGAAGAGTACAATTCAAAGGGGGGTCAAGAGGAGCACAACTGTTGAATTACCAATGCAAACGGTGCCTTGAACCAATAACCAGCAACCCTGTGAGGGGAATAACGTGCATGAAGAGTGTAACTCGTCCTAGTCCCAAAGAAAAGACACAAAGACTACATTTGTTTAACTGGCAATGTGGAGAGCTTGTAGAGTGAATACCAAATAAACCTAAAATGGTAATAGGGAGATACTGGAGACTACCCTGGGAGGAAGGGATACAGTGATGCAAAAAGTGGGGAGGAGGGGCACGACTGTGTTAATAAAATGTTGAACAAGTATTGTATGTTTTAAGGGCAAGAACACTTAATAGTTTCACTAATATTAAAAACTATTTCAGGTGCAGAAGGGTAAAGTCACCCGAGACATGGAAAAAGGCATATAAACACGAGCGCTTGTTTCAAACTGGTAGCCCTTATGTGCTCCCCGAGAGGACTAAAATTCCCAAAGTTATTAAGTGCGTTCTTAAGTGATGTCCCCTAAACTAGGTATCACGTTACACGCGGTTGCAGTAACAAATTCTGAGGAATTCTTTACAACAATGTCTGCATATTGGATATGAGTTACATTTTGAAGGCATACACCTAAACACTTAAGTAACAGCTTAAAACACATGAAAACAAGGAATGATAAGATGACATCCTATAAAGAATAACATCAGTCATCACTGCTCCAAAATTATAATCATGTTAAAATCATATTGATACATACTTATGTTCATGTAAAGGAAAAGGTTTTCAAATCCAACAGTAATTGTACATATCTACCTCTCTAAATCGAGGTATCAATGTTCATACAATTTGATTTTGTACAAATCAGACGAATAAACGTGCAACAATTCAAAAAAGAAATCAGGTAGATTGTGTTACATCTCCACACAATTTAGTCGTGAATCATAAAAACCAATTAGACAATTATAATCATCCAATAAGCTCCACTTGAAATCACAATTGCCAACGTGTTTTGGATTTTAGTAATCCATCTTCAGGGATTGGGAGCTCATAGTTCTGTACATTTCACCAGTTGAACTCTATTCTCTTAGACACCTAAAAGGTAATGACACTAGTATAGAATAGTATAGAATACACAACCCCAATCTCCATTGGTTGATTATAATTCTTATATTTTTTACCAGAAAAAAAGGTGGGGGCACAAACTCTTCTTAATACTTTAAATGGTAAATCATGTATCCCATAATTCACAGTAGCAACCTGCCAGCTCAATGAAGTAAGGATTTCTGAAGTCTGTCCTCGTAGACGTATGTCTGGTTATGCGATACAAATGTTTGGCATATTTATTCATAATTTCTGAATATTAATAATTGTATTCATTTTTAAAAATCATAGGGAATGTGGTGTCACATTCAAGATGAGACTCGCAGCTGCCATGTTTGTTTGCAACTGGTGTGGTTTTAGAGCTATGAGACAAATCAGGTTCTCTGTATAATGTGCTATTTGAATAATGCCATGCATTTGCTCTTTGGACAACATCTCGTACTTCAGAACATGACTCAATCTAACAAGTCTATTTAATGGGTTCAATAAATGATTGATTCAAATTGAGATGGCAGGTCTCCTTTGTCATCCTGCATTAGTTTAACAGTTGGCTGGCTTTATAGCTAGGCAGAATTCTAAGGTGCCACATTAGCTGGAAGAATTTCCCCTTTAGGCTTAGTAAGAAAACAAACCGATTCAGACCAACAGATGATAATCTCCTGCAGGGCCATGAATTTGATGTCTAACATTTACCTCTCCCAAGGAGTTTCCGAAGGTGGGGATTTCTCTGAGGTGAACTGCATGGCAACTTTAAGGCAGCACAATAAAAGGCTGAATTAAACACAAGTATCATTCAAACCAATACAAAAAACACTTATTTTCAACATATTGACACTACAAAATATGATATAACATCCACCATGTTACAATAATCAAACTGTTGTTGGAGTAATTAATACACAGTTACGTTAGATAAAAAGAATAGAGTGATAGATCATATTAGCTTCATATTTCAGGTACAACAGGGAAACCTCACTTCAAAATGAAGATTTCTGTAACCCCTGTCACGTTCTCTGGTTAGGAGAGAGTGTTTACCTTGGAACTTTTGTAATTTCTTTCTGTCAATTTAAATGTATGAAAAAATCAGTATTTGGCTGAAATATACTCAAGGACCAATATTGTTCCTGAGATGGTTTATTTTGTGGCACTATCCCTACCATGTGTCAAGTGCTTTCTCTCAGGTATGAAAGGTAACTAGCTGCATCCCACAGGTGCACCCTATTCATAGCAAAGCAAGTAATATTATACAAGTGAAGCAGTGAAAGCCACGATTCTGGCACTCCTCACTTTGAATTCAGGTAGTCTTCATTTGTCTTTGATTCGCTCCACAAGATGCAGTCCAAGCAAAAATGGCAGCCAAGGACTTACAGGTCAGAGCAAGCAGAGAAGTTTCAGAGCTCCACATAACAGAAGAGGTTAAACAATGTGGAATATTGCAATGCTATTCGTTACTTATGTTAATGTTTTGCTTTGGTTGCTCTTGCCATCTTCTGTACCCTGTATCATGTGTCTTCTCTGTGCAACCATTTCTAGTTTTCCTAGTAATTTCCTGCCTCTACTCTTCCTTGTTGATCATCACAGGCTCAGTCCTTTGATTTCTGAACCTATGTGATTTCCTTGCTATAAGACCTCCTCTCAACTAGAAAAATGCTTCACCCCAAAAGTGATTTTCCTCTGAGTGCTGGCAGGCAGCCCTTTAAGGTTGAACTCGCACTGCTCCCCATATTCAGCATGCACGATGGCAGAGTGGCTCCTAGAAAGTGAAGACATTCCTCTTTCCTGAAAAACAGGAAACATGCATCCAGTTAAGTCATTGGCCATGTCAGGGTTGATGCATGGATGATGGCTGTAGTGATGCTTTGAACGTGGTTAAATCTTGTGCTTGAGTGTTCGTCAAACTAAATTAGCACCAGTTTTGCTTCCATCTCTGCCATCAAATCTAGTTCAAAATTAAGCAAAATATTCAAGCTGCCCAATATGGTGAAAACACTATAAAGTCGAGAAGCAGATTTGAGTGGGATGGAAAATCACCACAACGTAATGTCACATAGCACACCTGCGATAAAGAAGGAAGCCAACTCAAAGATTTTGGTCTTTATTTGGGGAATTATTTGAGTGAGGCCAAATGAAATGGGAAAACCGGTTACTGGGAAACCATAAACACAATCATGATGGTCTTCTCCAAAGAACGGTCTCTCTCGCCAGAGGCTAGTAGTCAGTTCTTCTGGCCTCCAGAACCAATATCTCAGCCTCTACAGTCCTCAGGAGGTTGCCTCACCTCTCCTGCTTGATCGTTGCAGTTTTTTGGGATTGCCAAACCATCTTTTTTCTAACTAGGTGGATGACTGCAGGGGTTCCATTCTCCTCGAGTGACTCTGACCGATGTGCTTAAGGGCAGTGTGAGGGGTGGGGGTCCTAAATGGTCATATTGCTAAACCCCTGTCACTGGCAAGTGCCCATCCTGACAATGACCCACCCCCTGTTGTTGCCCATCACTCACAGCATGGTGGTCCCCGCAGGGAGCGTCCCAGGTAGCATTCTCCTCCAGCTGCAGTCGGTGCGCAAGGGTCCGCAGGAGCAGGGCACTGGCAAGAGGTGAGCGTACCGGGAGGCAACAACAGAACTAGCATCAGGAGAGGGGCAACGGGAGACACCACCATCTTAGCTTTCAGCACAGCACAAGAAGGGGGCTCACAGGCGTGCATGGGTCACCGAACATGCACCATCAAATCCTGTCCAATGGGCAGTGCAGATAAAGGAGTTGAAAAACTCAGCCTGCACCGAAGACCACTCGATACAGTCCACTGAGTCCCAGACTTCCAGCTCTACGGCGGCATAGACACAAACAAAGGACGCTATGCTGCCATGGTTCCAGCACAGCCAGAGTACACAGGAAGTAGCAGTGCCATCCCTAGATGGAGACAATGATACATCAAGCAACCATCTCACAGCAGTGAATTATTCCTGCCTTATAAGCAGACCTATGGAGAAATAACTATTATTTGGAACGTTTTTAATCACTACAAACAATTAATTTTGATAGTCCTCATGTTTAATGATAAATATATTAATAGAGATTTTTAAAATTAGTGTAATGGTTCCTTTTTTACAACAAAATCAAAATGATGCTAAAAATTGTGCAATTTTATAAGTTACTTTTATCAAAATGTAACATTCTAAGTTTGAATGTGATATAACAACATAAAACGGTAAACTACATTTCTAGATGGCAGCTCTGTCTCACAAACTAAAGATCACAAGCGTGGGAGGGAGTGCCAGTCAATTTCTTCAACTTTTGTTTGGTATCCATTCCATTGCTTGCTTGTGTTAACAAAACCGACATCGATTTTCGTTGCCTGTGAAAATACATGTCTGTTTCAACATAGGGATCACAATGTAGAACAAAAATGGCTGACAAATTCAGCACTGTAAAGAGTGCAAAAAGGGGTGTGGTTTAAGGTGGAGATGGGTGGGAATGGGAGGAAAATCATATATATTTGACTTAGAGATGGGCATTAAATGGGCGGGACACATAGCCAAACAACACAAATCCATTCTCATATGTCATCTGCATTGAAAAGCACTAATGACTGTGAGAAACCTGAAGGCGTCTCACTTACTAGTCCCCGGGGATCTGTCATCCAGGTGGCCAGGACATGGCCATCGCTATTGGATCCATTTTCTGGGGGTGCACCAGTGGTGGAGGATCACCTGGATGAGGGGTCTTCAGGGAGTGGAAGTGGGACGCCGAAGATTGAGACGCGGTACCCCCTTCCATGTAATATCTTTTTCCCATCCTACCCTGTAGGATATTTAGAAACTCTACCCCTCACTCCCCTTTTCTGACACAAACACTTTTTTTACACCGTAACAGACAACGGACTAACACCAAAGTCATTTATTTAACATGTCCCAAAACCAGGGTCAGGCAGACTCAGGCAATTGACAATAATCACACACACCTGACGGCCCTTTAACTTCCCCACAGGGATAAAAGGCGGAGCACACAAACACACAACGAGCAAGGCGGAACGCACGATGAAACAGCTACACGGAACCAGCATTTCAAACTGAGGAGAATGGCGGTGAGACCTGGAGGAATGACGAAGGAGAAACTGCCCTTGCCCTTTTCAACTCAGAACTGCAAAGCCCCCGAAAGGGAATTCATAAGACCGGGAGTTACAGCTGGCGTGAGGAGGAACAAATGTCAACGGTGCACGGGGGCCTCCCGCATTGATAACACAGACAGGGAGGCACACTGTCTACAATGGTACCGTCCTTGCTAGTGGACTTGAACCAATCAGTGAGTCGAAAGTAGCTGATAGCAAACCGAAGTGTATTGGGCCCAAGGTAGCAAGTGGCAACATTAGAGGAACACAAGAACTTGAGAACAAAGAACTTGTGTGTATTTGAACTTTTGGGAAAGCCCAAGAAGGGCCAGCTGCAGAGTGGTCAGGAGCAGCAGAAGTTCTCATTCGAAGGACTCTCATTGGCCCCTTTTTGGTTGAAACTGCAAGTACCAGAAGGCCCTAGGAAAGGACAGCATGAGGTGTCGGAGTGGTCCTACAAGGGTCATGACAAATCCCTTGTATACCTGAAATTCTCTGACCCATTGCCAAGAGAAAGCTAAGGGAAGTGAATCCTGCATCTTCAGAAAGTAAAGTGAACTGTATATTTGGCAAATGTGAACCCAGGTTGAGGGACGCCTGCATGTTGGGGTGAAAAGTAATACCCCTGCAAATATTGTGTAGACAAGAGTGAACCCGGACGAGGGTCGTCCGCATTGGTAAGACATTAAGGTTCTTTATTCTTGCAAGCTGCATTTGAAAGGCTCTAGTGAACCCGATGGAGGGAGGACCAAATTGCAAGAAGGATCCGAGCCTGGCGGAGAGATATCCAAAGGGTGAAGAAACCTTTGGTTTGTCTGTTTGTTTGCTGTTTACGAGGAATAATACATCCGGGAACAGTGTGTCAACACGAGTGAACCTGGTTGAAGGTTGTCCACAGTGTTGTTTGCTTAACAGACATTAAAGCTCCTGAAGATTGCGTGCATTATTTGAGAGGCCGTAGTGAACCTGACGGTGGGAGGCCCATTTGGCAAAGAGGATCCGAATCCGGCTGAGGGAGGTCCTAGGGGCGAAGAGCAATCGCCCGAAGGTACAAGATTACCGAAGGAACTTTTGTTTGTTGTTTTGATCCATCAGGCCTTCTAAGGCAAGAGACTTTGCAGAGAAGAGTCTTTAACCCCTGAAGGTTCTGGTATCGTTGAACCGGAATTGTGAGTCTCGAGCTGGAGAGGTCCAGGAGTGTGCTGTGCTCGGAGGTCCCTCCTTGTCCCGTGCTAAAAACATGGGTAAGGGAGACCCAGCCATACCATCCTGACTTATCATTTTGTGAACACTTCTTTCTTTTCTGGTGAACATTATCCCACACTGTTTTTTGTAACTTAGTGGTAAGGATTGGCAATAGGTTTTTTAGTATAGGCCCTTTTTATTTGACAAGAAGCTACTAGGACTGCCTTATAATTTTTGATGGTAAAAGCTTGCTCCCACCGTAGCTTTAGGTTTAGTTTAGGAGTTTTTCTCACCCACTATAAAGTTCAATAAACACAGTTGAACTGTGATCACTTCTGTCTGCCTTTACTGTTGCCACCAAGAGTTCCTTACAAGACCCTCATTCAAAGCCCCCATTTGAAGCTCTTATATTAAAGTTCTTATGTTAATAACAAACGTTTTTCGGCTTAAAGGTAGCACTTTCAGCATGACCTAATAGCCAAAACTGATAAAAATGGTGCATCACTTAAGTATTAAATGTTTGCCTTTTAATTCGCTAAAATACAAGGCTCATGGAATAATTAATCTGAATGCTACAAAAGGTGACCAGATGCTGTCCAGAGATAATTACTGCATGTATCCCACTCCTCCCAACTTTCTGTTGCTAGCCTTCCCTCCACTTTTTGCACATCTTCTCTGAACCTTATGTTTTTTTGTGGCTGATGCATTATTATACATCAGTTAATACATATATAATCCAACCTTCACTGGTGTAGGATTTACATCAATCGGCCACTTCTATTCCAGTCCCTTAAGCACAGACACACTAACAGGAATATATAGGTTAGTGGTGTGGTAATTCCATTAACATCACTTTTCCTTCATTACCAAATTACATGTTTGGCCGAATTACCACAGGTGGAATTACTGATTGGTAATTTCCGCTGATATTGGAGCAAAGGTGGATGATTTACTCCCCAAAATCCCATAAATGTTGACTAACAGCACCTTACCACCACTTGTAAACCCGTGGTAAAGCCACAGGACCAAGTGGTGGCAACAGCAATGCAATTTGGTGGAGTTACCACTGGAATACCGCCAAACTCGTAATGATGCCGATAGTCTGGCATCCCAGTGAGGGATATAAAGAATGGCACCCTTCAGTAAGATACATTGGGCCTCATTACAAATTTGCCGGTCCGGGAACTACGGTACCGATAAGTTTGGCAGTTACGTAGACCGGCAAACTATGAGTTGTGCTCGCGGGTGCTTTTCTGCAAGCCAGGGCTGACCTGGCGGGCAGAGCGGCACCCGAGAGCACAGCATGTGAGATGCACTGGAACCGTACATAACGGTGTCGGTGCATCCGGCTTCCCCATTCTCATTGAGCCCTATGGGAATGGGGAATAATTTGTCCCGAACCCAGGAATGGGCAAATACCGGGTCCAGCTTGGCTATAATGACCCGGTAATTGGCCATTTCTGGGCGCTGAAAGAAATAAAATACCGGCAGCAACTGTGCATGTATTACAGGCACGGCTACCGCCAGCCTCGTAATGAGGCCCATTGTCTGGTCAATCCACTTCACTTTACCTGTTAACCTAATGACAGCATACACGAAGGGCAGGGAACATCATAATGCAACTCCATGTTCTTAACTGTAAAACAGTTTTGTGAGCCTGAGACCTGAAGGTGTATTTTCTTAAGTAAATAGTACAGGCACTCAAATGGGCTTGACACTTTGGAAAAATATAGATGCCTACATTTAAGTTCAAGTACTTAGAACCTATTACATAGATATAATAAGGAGCAATATATCAATGTATTTGCAAGAGAAGAAATAAATATATATCTACACAATTTCTCTTTCTGAAAGCAAACTTCTCAGACATTACCAATCCAAAGAATAGATTGACGATATGCAGAAATACTGCACGCTTATTTCTTTCTGAAAGCATGATTCACTAAATTAGTTTTACTTTTAAAAAATAGGCAAAATCATCTGAAATGTACCAGACCTGCAGTTACAGTCAGTTGATGATACAATGCAGAAGTATAACCCATTTATAAACATTAGCACTGTCTCAAAAATACGGTAACGGCAGATGATAAATGTAATTTATTTTCATGCTTCCTATCCGGTTCATTTTTCTGAAGAATAGTTAATTTGTAAGGCACATGTCACATTTAAATGACTGATCCAGTCCAGCAAATTTAGTTTTATGGATTAAAAATAAATCTCTACTTATTGATACACTATATTATTCACAAGCATATACTTTTTTAACTTTTATAACTGAGGGGTTATACTTATAGCTCATATCCGAGCCCGAAGCTTTCACTGATCCACCTACTAAAGGTCTTGTTGGAGGCTCAAAACTCCACTGAAGCGAGAACCATCCCAACTTTTAGTTTGTTTGGGAAAATCCCATTTGTATTTATTTGCCTTATTTTATAAGCAAACTCTGAATACAGATAGTAAATGCTGATATCCGTGTCTGTGTGTGGGTGTGTCTATTTGTGTGTGCACGCATTCTCCACATGTGACTATACACATGTCCAGGTATATAGCACAGCAGGTTTTGTATTGCAGCATATGTTATCTGCTTCTACTGCATGGACCGGAATTATGGTTACATTTTCTTAGCCTCAAAAAATGAACCCCGAGCTTTGCTAAGTTAATGTCTGATGTTTTTGAGCATACACCAGCTGCATGTATGGGCTAGCTATATCCAGAACATCTCAAAAATCAAAGTGGCCTATGTTAAGATGTGTCTCTTAAAACATGTATTTTTGAGACTATGGGAAACTATTATATTCAAGGTCACAAGGTGCCTCAGGTAAGTTTTAAATAGGCCTTTATTAAGTTACAAGAGTATAAACAGAGGAGGATCCACGGGTGCCCACCCATCAGGCTTCATCCTTCCTACTGTCTCTAGTGGAACAGTCAGGCAGGGCAGCCTTCACACATATTCCAGGCATGACCACACTTATTCTGGCGTCACTTACACACAGCATTCCGCCACACAGTGAAAGACTGAATGAACAGATACAACACAAACCTAACGCGACAACACCTTTTTCTGCACAAACACATTCATCAGATTTGGCAGGTGTATTTGAATGTCGCTAAACATGCCTTTTGTGGGTGTTCATGGACAAGTTAAAAAAAAAACATTGTTTTTCATTTTCCTACATAATTGGTCATTATTATGAGGTGTGACCAAAAACTGTGGTAAGGCCATGGTAACAGAGTTACCACTGCATTACTGCTTCATTACTGCACCGCTGAACTAGGGGCTTGGAGGTAAGATAGAGGAAAAACCTCCAGTAAAATGCTGGAGGTAATTCTGCCAATTTACTGCCAAAAACCAGCCATTTTGGTGGAATTACCACCGGCGGCAATTACGGTGAAATCCCCATCGAGTCCTATGGACTCCATAAATGGGGGCTAAAACCGCCATACCACCACTTGTGGTCAGCGGTAAGTCTGCAATACCAAGTAGCAATAACAGTAAAATCGTTTGGTGGTATCTTGGTCTATTTACCGACGGAATACTGGAAAACTTGAAATGAGGACCTATGCTTTCAGAATATGCATCTGCTGTGCAGGTCTGAATAATAAATCAATTTTTTAAATATATCTAGTTTTTGAAATGTTTACATTATGCACAAGATCGAGGTAAAACCTGGGAGCATTATGAAATCTCAAAAAACAAAGCAGTTTCACGATATGCATCCAGAAATCACATTTGTTTGTTTCTATGGCAAACCCACTGCAAAATAGACCTTTCTTTACATATTGGGACTCATTATAAGGTCAGCGGTAACCTGCCAGTGCAACCAGTGGTTTGCCGCCGACCGGATCCACCACCTGACTTCCCAGTGCCACCAGGACATTAGAAGTCCCGGCGGAGCGGGAAGTCAGGTGGCAGGTTTTGTAAGTCCCCATTCCCTTTAGGACTCCATGGGAATTGGGACTCAGAAGCACCAGACCGTTGCTAACAGTGCCAGTGCTTCCAAGGCAAGTCTGCCTGCCGGGGCCGCTTTGCCCCATGCAGAGTTAGGCCTGTCGAGCGCAGTGGCCCCGGCAGGCGGACTCGTAGTGCGGCGGTCCGCAAACAAGGGTGCCGGTAAGCTTGAACCACCACACTCGTAATGAGGCCCATTGTCTTTCTACATGCCAACACATCTTGTAAGTTCACCAAATGTGGCCGTTGTCTTTGGATGTGGCTAGTTCCATGTCTTTTGGAAATTTTGGTGAACTTACATGGTTGTTAATGAGGAAAACATTTTTTCATTTCCCTATGTAAAGTGTCACGCAACCTTGATGACAGTGTTGTGTTAGAGCACAGAAACAATCATTTAAGGATTTCAATAGTATTTGGTAACCCACCCAACAGAAGTGTTTACATATGTGATAGATCCAACAGGCACATAACACAGAAGTATGTTTCAATTTTTTATTAACATGGTCAGGATGGGTATGGGATAAACTCCTATCAGGATAAAGGGTATTTTCATAGCAAAACAGGATATTCCTCTCTGAGAATAATCTAAGGAAATTGTGTTCGGAGGGGGTAAACTATAGGGTGATGGGGATCCTAATTTAGAAAGGGTAAAAGTCTCACTTAGATTCCCCAATCTATTGGCTAATATATTTTTTTAAGTGCTCCTTGGTTTCAGTCCACTAATAAAAAGGGGATGGGTTGAATGCCTGTAGGGTCTAGGGGTCACATTATAACATAAAAAGGTTTCCTTTCTTGGAATTGGTCTTGTTAACAGTATCATAAAGAGGCAAAACATACAGTGGTGAGGGTATTCTCCTCATGGGAATACTGGTTTTCCACAGGATCTCTAGCTATGGCACAACACAGTCTCAGAGTTAAAGCACCCAGACGCGTCTTTGCTTTACTCACAATATTGGGGCTATATCATCCAGCTCACCTCGTCTTGACTGGCTCAGTACCACAAAAATAGTGCCCAGCATGCTTCTTCAATTTAGCTATCAGCAAATGCCTCCTTTGCCCTTGCTTAGGGTACCAGTTTTGGCACAGATATTATCCCACTCTAGTCACAGGTCACCATTTGGGGCCAACAATGATACCTTTTACACACTGTAACTGGCAAGTATAGTATGTCTTTCATCTTGCTTAGGATATTTGTCAAGATGTGTTACTTAACTCATAATACCGGGGCCTATCCTTGGCCAAAGACTTCCAACAGTGTACAATAAACAGCCCTCTACGGGCTGTTGGCTTTCTCTCGATCTCTAGCTCTGGTGGCTGCTAGCATCAGAGATGCAGCCCTTAGCAGGATTTCGGAACTCTGTCCCACCCTCTGCATCTGGTCTGTCCCATTCGATGAGGTACAGCCCACATCCAGATTTCATCTGTATCTCGTTCATACTCTCTGGGTCCCTTTAAGTCCCCTGTTCCATCAGCTGGGTATGGTCTCATGAATAGTCAGGGTTTTCAGATTTTTCTCTGTGGGACAGGACTGGGAGTGAGTTTTTGTAGTACAGATCTTAGAAGAAAGGGCTTTAGAAAGGCTGGTGGGCATTTTGAATTCATGACCTGTCTGTATGATGTATGTTTGATGAGAAGTGTGTTTCCCTCTATCCCTGGATTGCTACTTTCTTTGGAGAAACCCAAACTATCAGGTAAGGGATATAAAAAAATCTATGCAGAAAACGACCAGTCTTTGGATGACTGTTGAGAGTTTCTCACCATGATGAATCTGAATACAGTAAATTAAAGGTAATTGATGGGCACATCTAAACTATTTGCAGCTCCAAAGGTGCCTCATCTTGTGTCATTCTCACATATAAAAGTGTTAATAATTGTCCTTGAATGCAATGGATAGCTTATCATTTCGGAAGCTGCAGGAACTGATTAAAACGCTGATCCTCTCTGACAGGGAATCCTCCTATCCTATAAATCTCCCTACTCAGGAACTTGGGATTTTGGAAGGTAAGTCACCATACATTCAAGTTCTGCCAGAGTCCTCCAGTTTCTACTCCCCTCTATATCCACTCTCTAATGAACACCAGTATATAGGCTTGAGAGTGGGAAATGTGTTAATTTGATGTTACTTCATCTGTGGTCTCAAAACAATGTCCTACAGGAAACTTCATCTCTCTGTTCTCAGTAGTAATTTTATGATATTGAAACGTTTTTGTGTGCAAATGCTGGCAGGTGACATTCTTGGAGATGGTGTGCTGCTTTTACATTGTGTATTGCTATCTTGTTTTTGTTGCAGCTGTTTTTCATTGGTGTTCGAATAGGAGTGGGGCATGGATTATTTTGCTAAGCTCTTTCAAGGCATCTGTTTGATGGAGTGAAGTGAATGGTTGAACCATGGTGTTTGGTGGTGGTTGTGGGGTTTTTGTTTTTTGAGAGATATTCTGTCAAGTACCTGTGTGATGGTGTTGTTCTAATTGGTGAGGAGTATGAAGGACTGTATGTGATGGGACTATCATGAGGGTTTCTAAGGCTATGGGGGTCATTCCAAGTATGGAGGTACCCATGCCGCTATTAGCGGCATGGCTACCCCCATACCGGGTACCGGGCCATTCCGACCGGTCTGCTCGCGGGATCCGCTAAGGACACCTGGTTTTACAAGGCGTCCTTAGCGGGTTCCTGCGAGCAGACTCATAATGGGGCAGTAAGGGGTTGACGGCTCCGGCACCTTTACCGGCGCCATTAACCCCTTACCGCCAAGGTCGTAAGGACCTCCTATGTCTGTAAAATGTTTGATTCATCTGGCTGGGGTTCGGGGGTGCCTGGCAGGTTGGGGGTATTGTATGTCATAGTTAGTGTGAAGGGTATTGCAAAGTGGTCAGCACATTACACCCAGATTTGATTTTTCACAGAGATGTGATTTTTGCATGAAAGGAAGTCCAGGGCATTGCCAGCTAAGTGTGTGGTGTAGGTGATGTGTTGGGTGAGGTCATAGGGAGTGAGGGGAGTGAGGACACTGCTCAGTATGGGTTTGCTCAAACCACCCAGGAAGATATTGGTGAAGGGGGATCTGTGGCTGTCAGTAGTGAGGTCAGACCAGTCAGTGTGGAAGTTAGGGTTGTGTGTTGGGGTGGCTGTGTGGGTGATCCCTATTATGGATGAGATAGTGTAGGGGAAGCAGAAAAGGGATTATAGGCATGTGGTGGGGTTTGAGCCATGCCTCTTTTAGAAAGAGCTTGGAGTGTGTGGTATTGAGGTGATTGATTTCATGTTTGTGTGTGAAGTTGCAGAGTCGCAGTTAAGAAGAATGCAGGTGCATCTAAGTAGTTGTTTCAGAGTTTTTCTGTGCATAAATTGGATGTGTATGTTTTTTGTTGTTATGTGCTTTGTTTGTGACATGTTTGGTGGTAGCTAACAGGAGACAAAGAATGAACTATAGAAAGAACATAGCTCCTACTCTTAGTTCTGTCCAGCCTTTACTCTGAGCCTCTGAACGATTGGACACCCAAAGGAAAGTGCTAATATTCCCCAAATAACCTGAAAGTAGTTAAAAAGGAAACATATAAATGGTAAATCACAGGTCAGTGCTCTTTTCAGCATCTGCGAAGCAGCAGCAGTAACACAGCTTGAGACAGCAATTGTGAGTACTTACATGATATTGTCTAATGCACAAATCAAAAATTCTTGCCAACTAAGCTATTTTGAAAATGTTTTAGAGATAATGGGGCTCAATACGGGTCCAGCGGTAACCGTGCCGGTGCTACCGAGTTCAACATTTAAAGTTGATCAAAAATGGCCCTTGGCATGCTCTGTCCTCTGAATCTCTGCTTTATGAACAAACACAACACAGACTTGGTGACCTTACAGCAGCTAGAAACAAAAGAGTGCAGAGAGTGGGGCAGTGCCGAGCGGAGTGCAAGGTTGACATTGCTATTTGCTGCAGGCCAGTCTGGACCCCCGAGGATGTGAAGCTCTGGCAGGGTTCTCTGGAGCTTACTGGAAGAGTTATGAGCCGGATGGACTGGCCAAATAATAAGGGGAATCCTCAGAGAGTGCAGGCTGGAGAGCAGCATGGGCTCACCAGCCTTTTGCTGTGGATGGAGGCTCCCGCCTTTTTCCAGGCTGAAAAGGGAGGCCTACAACAGAGTATAACGGTGATGTCTGCAGTATAAGCAGGGCACATAGGGGCATTAATCTGTGGGAATTACCGGGTGTGTCCTGTGGGGTGCTGTCACACTCTCGTGGGAATAAGAGGACACCACACAGGACTTTTGTCTCAAAACAACTTTATTTCAAACTATTTCTTTCTTTTTTTGAAAAAAGGATACTCGATGTGAAGTCTTCGTCAGGATCTCTAGGAGTTCTTCTATTCGATTGATGCTCAAAGTCTTCTCCAGGCTCCTTTATAATAAGTTCTCATGTGTACAGAACCCAATTCATATAGCATCAGACTTCTATTCTGTTTAACCTGCAAAACCACCTCTCCTTCGGGAAGTCTTTCACAGTCTGGTTGCCACTGAGTAAAATTAGTTTTTCCGTCCCAGATTTCTTGTCTTAGCATTGGATACAAATCGTGGTTCTGGGAACACAACCTTTTCAAATTAGAACGTGGCTATGTTTGTTACTCCCCTTTTATCCCAGCCAAAACAGTCTTAGCAAGAACGTATGTTCAATCCATTTGAAGGGTGTCGAAAAACTCCTATGAAGGAATGGGGAAGTGGCTGTAATATTAGCAACAGTTCTGGCTGGAAGCCTTCAGTGAGGTGAAGCAGCAGATTCACTTTGTGTGGCGATCCAAAATGTCTCTCTGTATTTCTATCTGGCACCTCCCCTCTCTTTTCCTTCAGCTCCGTCGTGGCAGGACTACGAACAGCTGATAGGTCCGTTGCTGCAAGACTATGAACAGCTGAGAGGTCCGTCGCTGCAGGACTATGAACAGCTCAGAGGTCCCTGTTAGCGTACACAGCTTGCTAACGCTGACAAACCAAGCCCCTCAGCCTCCAGGGCTCGGCAGTTCGCTCCTCCCTCTCACTCGCTGTACGTGATACGCCAAGGTGGACAAGCCCCTCACCTTCGGCGGCTCGTCACTTCGCTTCTACTTCTCTCGGCTGGGAAACCCCTCTCAACGTCTGCTTCCAGAGTTAACAGCAGGCACCTCTCCTGCAGGCTTTGCTCCGTGCGTGAAACTCCTTCGACCTCAGAGCGGGCTTTCCAAACAAAAGGAACTTTTCACTCTTCTTGATTAACTATTAACATACACAGCGCAACGGCGCAACGAGAGCTATTTATTTTATGTTACGGTGGAGCATATTCTAATACACCCACCCGTAACAGACATTTTCCTCTTCTTCCGCCGAGCCGGTCCCCTAGCAACCAAAACAAAACATGGAAACCTCCATTAGAGAAGAGAACCTAAGGACAAGTCAGATAAATGAACAATGAAGATCTTCATGGCACTGATAAGTCCCACCCAGTCTTAGCTTAGGCTTTCATTTCCTGTCTAACTTGTATGTTATTTCCAGCAGCTCTGCCTTTTTTCATACTTCCTTCACCATCCCCAGATGCCAATTCATCACATACCTCCCCTCTTAGGCCCTTACGTTCGGGAAGGGCATGAGCATGTGACAAAAAGTCAGCTTGGGTCATTAACCGACCCGGTTGATAAAATGTTTGGAAAGAGAAGGGCTATAGAGAAAGGAACCATCTTAATACTCTTGGGTTGGTGTCGTGTAAAATGTCTTCCCAACAAGTAATATCTCAGTGCCTCAATAGCCCATTTGACTGCTAGGCATCCCTTTTCAATTGTGGCGTATTGCAGTTCATGTGGAAGTAGCTTTCTGCTTATAAACATTATAGGTCTCTCCTTGTCTCCTTGATTTTGAAACAATACTGCTCCAAGACCGGTTCCAGAAGCATCAGTGTGTAAAAAAAAAAGGAGCTGCATAATCGGGACAGTGGAGAACCGCTTTTTGAGTTAAAAGCCTTCTCGGTCATATCATTTCGACATTTTCTTTCCGAAGGAGCTGACTTCTTAAGAAGCTCGGTCAAAGGAGCTGCCAAGGTTGCAACATTAGGAATAAACCTTCGATAATAACCTATAAAGCCCAGGAATGCTCGGACTTGTCTAGCATTTCCTGGAAATTGTAATCGTCGGATGGCTGACAATTTTTCTTCCTGTGGTCTGATTTCTCCTTGACCTACAAAATATCCTAGATATTTTGTATAAGCATAGGCTATAAACATTTTTTGGAGATTAATGTGAAGTCCTGCTTCTTGTAGTGATTTGAAAACAGCTTCTAAGTGAGATAGATGATCCTCCCAAGACTGACTGAATACAATAATATCATCCAGGTAAGCACCCACATATTGTTCATGACCCTTGATAAGGTGATTCATCAACCTCTGGAAAGTCGCCGGGGCTCCATGCAGACCAAAAGGTAGGACGTTAAATTGGTATAGTCCCGTGGGTGTGGCAAACGCAGTTTTTTCTTTATCAGGTGGGTGTAGCGGTATCTGCCAATATCCTTTTGTTAAGTCTATAGTGGTTAAGAATTTGGCTTTCCTGAGATTATTCAAAAGGTCCTCTATCCTTGGCATAGGGTATGCATCGAACTTGGAGACTTTTTTTAAAAAACTGTTTTTGTTTGCATTTTACAACATAAGTAAACATTACACAAACAGCGTGTTAACAAAGACACCCCATATGAGCCTACGCCCAGTCCCCAAGCAAAAAAAAAGATCATTACATGAAGACCAACTACATACAGGAGATAACCCCAGATGCAGTACCCCCGACCTAAACTAGGAGCCAGAACCCCCCTTCACACCCACTGACAAATATCCTGCATGCTACGAATCCGAGCTCGTTTATGAATCCACCTCCATGGCCATATATCCCCTGAAGGGGGCCCAGTAGTCCGTAGGCTTGCTGCTAGTTCGAAGAGTTAAGTTATACTGAGTCTGCATGCATTCACAGCACGCCATAAGGTTGAGCCAGTGTTGAAATGAAGGAGGAGCTGGGGAACCCTACTTCCGAGCCAGTAGTGACCTTGCGACCACCGAAGCCATGCCCACAAGGCGCCTCTGGCAAACAGAACCAACATCTATCAGTGCCAACAGCCAACATTCAGGGGTAAGAGGGACAGAAACATCAATCATACTCGACACAGCCTCTGCTATACTGGACCAAAGAGCATACACCCCGGGGGGCACAACCATACCACATAGAAAAAAATCAGCAGAGGTTTGACATCCCCTCTTACACTCCGGGGGCTGAAGAGGATATAGTCTATGTACCCTAGCGAGGGAAAGATATACTTGGTGTAAGAATTTAAAATGTATCAAACGAAATCTACAATTGGCAGAGATGGCCCTGGTCTGTACACAAATCTGATTCTATTGCTCTTCTGAAAGCACTTTACCCAGGGCTTCCTCCCACCTACCCCTATAACCTATACGAGGTGAGGGGCGTTCTTCCCTAGCCAAACCAAACAGGGTCGAAATTAGTTTCTTAGTGGAAGCTGGTGTAGTAGTGTATAACAAAAGAGGGGAGGAGCGTGGAGCAACTGGGAATTCACTCCACCTAACTCTCAGCACCTCTCTCAACCGAAAATATAAAAGCTGAGTTATGGGGTTCCATGAGACCCCCGCTGAAAGATGCTCCCAAGACAAGAATCTACCGTCCGGCGCAACATCAACCAGAGTATGAATCTGAAGCCTAGGAAAATGTTGTATGAACGCTGTTGCATGTGTGAGCGGGACCCCCCAAACGCGGTATATGGCCATCGCTGGGGAGTACCAGTGGGACACTGTAATTAGGAACCAATAGCGGCCAATCCAGAACAAAACAAGAGGGAGGGGGATGAGCCTATGATCACACCAGACCATATAATGACAAGTTTAAGAGATACGCGGGAACAAGTAAAAGCCCAGACTACATGTCCCAGAATGCACCACCAATCAACTATCACACCGGACAGTACAAATATAAGAAACACAAGAGAAAAGACACAAATGACATATCCCAGAATGCCCCAACGGATACATAATCAAAACAAAAGCCAGAAAATGGGAATAGAAATCAGACAAGGAAGACGAAAAACCACGTTTCCATATAATGGGGGTTCCGGGCAGCCGGGAGTTAAATGCAAAGCTAACTCCGTGAAGTTGAAGCTGGGAAGAGATGAATTAGCCTCAGGTGTAAGGAGCCCAGGGATGGGAACGCCTAACTCTAATTACTGGGGAGGAGACTCACCGGGGTTAAAAGCATCAGAAAACAGCTCAACTTGTCTCTCGTTTTGCAGGAGTGGAAGGAGGCTGACAGAGTGGACTCGGAATGGTACGAGGACAGTACCCCATATCGGTGGGCGTATTAGAGGAAAAAGGAAAACTCACCGGAGTGTACCGTACCGGACCTGTGGTCAAATCCGACTGCACAGCAGATGAAGACGCCTGAGTCTCAACGGCGGAAAAGGGGAAGTTTGGTTATTTACTGAAGTCCAGACAAGGACAGTGTGGAACGGCTGGCTCCGAGCACCGGCCGTAGAGCTTGAACAGAAAAGGCTCTGAACCATTCGGAAGTGTTGAGTTAACGCTCGGGGCTGAATATTGCTGCTTTGAATAAGAAAGGCCGCCATTCCTGTCTTCTCCGTATTTTGAACTGCAATCCTTGAGTTTTGTCTTTTGAGCAACCGGGAAGAACCCTTTATTTTTGGTTTTGTTGCGATGAACGCTAAGTGAAATTAATTGGATAAAGAGAAGTCCGGGTGCACAATCATTTAACCTCTGGTGAGCTGTTTGAAATAAATACTATTGAGTAACTTACCTCCTTGTCTCTGGCTCACTACTTTACAGTGGTGGCAGTGGCGGGATTCTCAGAGACACGTCTACCATGGAGGCAGTCATAAAGGCATTGGCTGAGGGGAAACAACAGTTACAACAGCTAGTGCAAGTGCAAGGTCATCAGGCCCAAGCAGACCGACAAGCCCTGCAACAGGCTCTACAGGTACAAACTGCAGCCCAAGAGCAGGGCAGGGAAGCCCTGAGGATCCTTGGGGAATCGGGAGCGGCACAGAGGTCACATCCAGCCATTCCGCCGACTGTGCTTCAAAAATACCAGGCGGGAGACGATCCCAGTTTCTTCTTTGTACATTTTGAAAGAATAGCTCAAGCAGCACAATGGCCCCAGGACCGATGGTCTTTCTTTCTGGCGCCCCTTCTTACGGGAGTGATGCAAGGAGCCTATCAGGCGGCCAATCCTAATGGGGACACCCCATATGCCGACATCAAGAAGTCCGTACTGGAGAGGCTAGGAATGGACCATGAATCATATAGGCTCCAATTCAGAGAAACCAGACTAAAAACCGGCGAAAGCCCAAGGCAGCTGTTTTATCGAGTACAAGACCTTACAGAGAAATGGTTACAGACCAATACAGCCACAATGGGGCAAATAAAAGAGAAGATAATGCTGGAGAAGTTTATTGAAGCCTTACCAGGGCCCATCCAGAGGTGGGTTAAGCAACATCACCACTTGACCCTGTTGGAAGCTATTGATGTAGCCACGGCCTACCAAAAAGCTGGAATCCCTCGCAGTGTTACAACGATACCAGCAAGACACCACCATGATACACCTTCCTTGCGCGGTAACAACCGAGGAGGCGCCCCGGAGCCGAGAACAAGACCTGAACTGAAAGCTAATAACGGCTCCAACCTAATGAAAGGACAGACGCCCCAATGCTTTGAGTGTGGAGAATGGGGGCACATTGCCCGGTTTTGTGCCAAGAGAAACAAAACCGAACCCATGGAAATAGGGAACTTCCAACCGCATGGAAATCGGAAGAAGCTGCCATATGTGATAGAGGTAACAGTGGATGGACATCCAAAACAAGCTATGATGGATAGCGGAAGTCGACAGACAGCCATACAACCACATGTGCGCGAACCTGATCCAGGACAGGTGAGATCTATTGACATTAAATGTGTACATGGGGATGTTAAAGGTTACCCAACAAAAAAAGTGGTATTAGGGTTGCAGGGGTAGGAACTACCGGTTAAAGTGGCCATTATCCCTACCCTACCCGCTCCTGTCCTAATAGGAAGAGACATTCCTGAGTTTGATCAATGGTTAAAGGAAGCCCCTTTTTCACAAACAGAGATAAGAGGAAGGGACATAAGGGGAAAACTCACAAAAACCCAGAAAAGGAAGAATAAACAGAGTGGGGAAAAAGAAGAGGATATTGCCCACATAGACTGGCGAGTGGGGGATCATATGCCATCATTCCGGACTGAATCAGGTCTAGAGGAAACCCTAAAACGAGCCCGGAAACAGGCATTAAAGAAAGAGGAAAACCCAGCTACCACTCCATACTTTAAGGAGAAACAAGGATTATATTATAGGGTGACACGAGGAACAAATACCGAAGAAAAGGAACAACTGTTGGTTCCCCAGTCCTATAGGAAAACGCTGATTCAACTAGCACATGATCATTCCACTGGGGGTCACTTAGCAGAAAACAGGACAGGGAAGCGGGTGTTACAGAACTTCTACTGGCCTGGGATATACGCAGATATAGCTAAATATTGCCAGGAGTGTGTCATATGTCAGAAAACGAGGAACCACACACCAGCCCGAGTACCCATGCAATGAATGCCCCTGATCAAGGAGCCATTTCAGAGGATAGGAATTGACATAGTAGGGCCATTAGAACCCTCTAGTCGTGGATTTAAGTTCCTCCTAGTAATAGTGGATTATGCCACTAGATACCCTGAGGCGTTCCCCTTAAGAGGAACCTCAGCTAAACAGGTGTGCGATGTACTATTACCCTTCTTTGCTAGGGTGGGAATACCCCTTGAGATCGTGACAGACCAAGGGAGCAATTTCATGTCAGTTGTAATGAAGGAAGTGTGCAAAACCCTGGGTATACATCACCTAAAAACCTCAGTGTACCACCCACAGACAGATGGTTTGGTGGAAAGATATAATAAGACCATTAAACAGATGATAAGGAGAGCCACCAGCCCTAACGGTCTGGGGTGGGAACGGGTTTTACCATGGGTGTTAATGGTGCTAAGGGATACACCCCAATCGTCCACAGGGTATTCCCCTTTTGAGCTGTTATTCGGTAGACAACCCAAGTCGGTGCTGGGATTACTGAAGGACAATTGGGACAACAAGAAGAAACATCCCTCACGGACTATGTTCATGACTTGAGGGAGCAATTGGGGAAACTGAGGGACTACGCTCAAGAAAACCTGGGTAGAGCCCAAGAAAGGCAAGAAAAGTATTATGACCAAGGAAGCAGAACCAGGTCCTTAAAGATAGGTGACAAGGTACTGGTACTACTGCCTACCCACACTAACAAAATGCTGGCCCAATGGCACGGGCCATATCAGGTAACCAAAATCCTGGGACCAGTAAACTATGAGGTGGAACAACCCGAACGGAAAAACAAATATCAAAATTACCACATCAACCTACTCAAGCTGTGGAAAGAAGGAACCCAAAGTATGCTGTGTTCATCCTTATAAGATATGTCCGTCCCAGAACAATTGGTTCCAAACCAAAATAGTAGCATACAGGATGTGCAATTGGGGAAACAATTGAATGAGAACAAAAGAACAGAATTGTTTGATACATTGAACCCGGTAGCCGAACCCTTTTCAGGTATACCAGGGCAAACACATTTGGCAACCCATGCCATACCAACGGAGGAGGGGAAAACGGTATGCCTTAGACCGTACAGAATTCCGGAGGCAAAACGAGGAGAGATCGCTAAAGAAATAGAAGAGATGCTGGCTCTAGGAACCATTGTACCCTCAAAGAGCGCCTGGTGTTCTCCAGTCGTCTTGGTGCCAAAACCAGACGGCTCCACCAGGTTCTGTATGTACTTTAGGCAGCTGAATGCCATTTCGAGGTATGAAGCGTATCCAATGCCCAGAATTGATGAGCTCATAGAAAGACTGGGTTCAGCCACATACCTGAGTACCCTAGACTTGACAAAAGGTTATTGGCAGATTCCCCTCGAACCGGCTGACCAGGAGAAAACAGCGTTTGCCACACCCCAGGGCCTGTTCCAATTCACGGTTTTGCCCTTTGGGCTACATGGGGCTCCAGCTACTTTCCAGGCACTAATGAATAAAATACTGAGACCGCATGAACGATATGCGGCTGCATATCTAGACGACATTATAATTTTCAGTAAAACGTGGAATGAACATTTATTACATTTAACCCAAGTGGTACAGACGTTAAAAGAGGCTGGTGTACATATTAACCCAAAATAATCGAAACTGGCTGCCCAAACCACAAAATATCTGGGGTATGAGGTTGGAGGTGGTATCGTAACCCCATTGATAGACAAAATTCAAGCCATCCAAAAGTTGAGAATGCCGGAAACAAGAAAAGATATTCAAGCCTTTCTAGGGTTCGTGGGATACTACAGGAGGTTCCTGCCTCATTTCTCAACCATAGCAGCCCCCCTGACGGACGCTCTGAAAACAAACCGTCCTCTACAAATCTCCATTGAGGCAAAACAAGCTTTTCAAACGTGAATACAAATGATTTCCTCCAAACCCGTTCTACATTGTCCTAGTTTTGCCAAAGAGTTCTATTTACAAACAGATGCCTCCGGATGTGGATTGGGAGCAGTACTCTCACAAGGTACCGAACAAGACCTATGTCCTGTAGTTTTCATCAGCAGGAAACTACTTCCACATGAGATCCCATATTCTACTCTGGAAAAGGAATGCCTAGCAATCAAGTGGGCAGTAGAGACACTAAGGTATTACCTCCTGGGAAGGCGGTTCACCCTCTTTACTGATCATGCTCCACTGAAGTGGTTGGCAACACAGAAAGACTCCAACCATAGAGTCCTACGGTGGTTTTTGACTTTACAACCATACCACTTCATAACAGTTCACAAACCTGGAAGATATCAATTGGTGGCAGACTATCTATCCAGAGCCATTGACATGCCCGAACGGCATGAGTCTTTGGGGGGAGTATGTAATGAGGAACCAATAGCGGCCAATCCGGAACATAACAAGAGGGAGGGGGATGAGCCTATGATCACACCAGACCATATAATGACAAGTTTAAGAGATAAGCGGGAACAAGTTAAAGCCCAGACTACATGTCCCAGAATGCACCACCAATCAACTATCACACCGGACAGTACAAATATAAGAAACACAAAGGAAAAGACACAAATGACATATCCCAGAATGCCCCAAAGGATACATAATCAAAACAAAAGCCAGAAAATGGGAATAGAAATCAGACAAGGAAGATCAAAAACCACGTTTCCATATAATGGGGGTTCCGGGCAGGCGGAAGTTAAATGCAAAGCTAACTCCGTGAAGCTGAAGCTGGGAAGAGATGAATTAGCCTCAGGTGTAAGGAGCCCAGGGATGGGAACGCCTAACTCTAATTACTGGGAGGAGACTCACCGGGGTTAAAAGCATCAGAAAACAGCTCAACTTGTCTCTCGTTTTGCAGGAGTGGAAGGAGGCTGACAGAGTGGACTCGGAATGGTACTAGGACAGTACCCCATATCGGTGGGCGTATTAGAGGAAAAAGGAAAACTCACCGGAGTGTACCGTACCGGACCTGTGTTCAAATCCGACTGCACAGCAGATGAAGACGCCTGAGTCTCAACAGCGGAAAAGGGGAAGTTTGGTTATTTACTGAAGTCCAGCCAAGGACAGTGTGGAACGGCTCGCTCCGTGCACTGGCCGTAGAGCTTGAACAGAAAAGGCTCTGAACCATTCGGAAGTGTTGAGTAAAAGCTTGGGGCTGAATATTGCTGCTTTGAATAAGAAAGGCCGCCATTCCTGTGTTCTCCGTATTTTGAACTGCATTCCTTTGTGAACAAGCAATATTGCAATCCTTGAGTTTTGTCTTTTGAGCAACCGGGAAGACCCTTTATTTTTGGTTTCGTTGCGATGAACGGTAAGTGAAATTAATTGGATAAAGCGAAGTCTGGGTGCACAATCTCTGGTGAGCTGTAAGAAATAAATACTATTGAGTAACTTACCTTCTTGTCTCTGGCTCACTACTTTACAGACACACCAACCCATTCCGCAAGCCAGAGCCAAGCACTGATAGTGATATCCGTAGGTTGGCATTCAGTTCGAGGATACTTCTCCCGTGGAGCCCAAAGGAGACCTCTGAGATCGTCAGGATACACAATAGCCTTCTCCAAACGAGAATGTGGAAGATCAACCATTGGGGACCACCACCACACAGCATACTGCGCCTGAGCAATCAGGAAGTATAAATAGAGTTCAGGCACATCCATTCCCCCCTGGGAATAGGGGCGGCACAGAATTTCCAAGGTTACGCGAGGGGGTTTCCCAGCCCAAATCAACTTGATCAACATACTTTTAACACAATGCCAAAAAGCGGCAGACGGCCAAATTGGAACATTATTGAACACATATAGCAGCTTGGGCAGAACCACCATCTTAGACAACGAAATGCGGGCAGCCTGAGAGAGAGGAAGGCAAACCCAAGTGTCCACCCTGTGCTCCAAGAGTTTTAAAACAGTGAGGTAATTCTCCTCGTACAGTCTGCCGGGGGAAGTGGACACCCGAATACCCAGATAATAAATGCTCAGCGGACACCACGCGAAGGAGTGCCCGACGTCTAGAGGGGATACGCCCGTAGTGAGTGGGAGCACGTCCGATTTTGTCCAATTAATGCAAAGGCCAGATCAGGCCCCAAACTCCGAGACCTCCTCCACCACTGGACTAAGATTAGCTCGCAGGTTTTTATGTAAATTAACATATCATCCGCGTATAAGGAAACAATCGAAGTATGGGAACGAAGTGAGACCGCCCTATGGGCATGATATTCCCTAAGAGCACAAGGTAATGGCTCTATGGCTAGGGCAAATAGGATAGGGGAAAGAGGACAGCCCTGCCTGGTGCCTCGCGATGGAAAGATGGGATCGGACTGGATGCCATTTGTGTATACTAAGGCCCTCGGGGCAGTATATAACAAGCGGATCCGCTGTAAAAATATGGTGCCCATCCCTGCCCACCTGAGGACTTCGAAAAGGAAAGGCCACTCGACAGAGTCGAATGCCTTTTCCGCATCGAGCGCTGCCACTGCTATAGGGACCTCAGGATTAACACTGTGCATCAAAGTGAACAATCTGTGTAGGTTGCTCTGTGTAGACCAGCCAGGTATGAGACCAGCCTCGTCCGGGAGGACCAAGGCTTGCATAAGAGGTAAAAGTCTGTCTGCTAACAACTTAGCTATAATTTTATTGTCTGTATTTACCAAGGACGAAGGTCTATAGGATGGACAGCGTCTGGCGTCCTTATCTGGTTTCAGCAGAACAGTCACCAGCGCAGATCCAGTAGTTTCAGGGAGAACCCCAAGCGAAGCTGACGCTTCAAACATGTTACGCAGATGAGGGATTACTAAAGATGAACAAGTTACTTCTTACCTTGTAACGTTCTTTCGATGGGATGTTCCTCCGACGTATTCCTTATCTTAGATATCTCTTTCCAGCTTTGCTGGCCTCGGAAATTTTTTCTCTCTAGAGGGCGCTGCGCGTCGACGTCCGCCGAGTCGATGTCCCTCGACAGCCGCCGTATCGACGTCGACGTCATCCTGCCTATAAATGCCGTGCGCAGCGTCCGTTGCTCAGTTCCGTTTTGTAGGCCACATAATTCTTTCTGGACTCGACTAATCACCCTGAAGGAGCGTAAGCTGCAACAACAAGGGAAGTAGTACTGCGGGGATGGATGGGAGGGTCGTCAAGGAATACGTCGGAGGAACATCCCATAAAAAGAACGTTACAAGGTAAGAAGTAACTTGTTCTTTGAAGGGATTGTGTCCTCCGACGTATTCCTTATCTTAGATAGGCTCCCATGGCAGTATTCTGTTATTGGAGGTGGGAGTACTGACTTCATGCTTCCTCTTATTGATGAATAGCGTGCAATACTGCCCTTCCAAACCTAGTTTCCTGACTGGAGGAGGAATCCAAGTTGTAAAACCGTGTAAAGGTATGGACGGACGACCATGTGGCAGCCGCACAAATGTCTCGAACCGGCACTCCTCTTTTGAGGGCCGATGAAGCTGCGATACCTCTGGTCGAATGACCCCTAAGATTTTGAGGGGGCTCTTTTCCTGCCAGTTTATAACATTCCAAAATGGCTAAAATAATCCATCTGGAAATGGTCTGCTTAGTTATCGGTAGACCCAGCTTGTGACCTGCGTAGCCTACAAACAGCTGGTCTGCCTGTCTTATCCTAGCCAGTCTACTAATGTAAAAACTTAAAGCCCTTCTTGGGTCCAGCCTGTGTAACCTCTCTTCCTCTTTCCCCGGATGGGGAGGAGGATAGAAAGATGGAAGGGTAATCTTCTGTGTGATATGAAATTCAGAAACCACCTTTGGGAGGAAATTAGGCTTCACTTGCAGAACAACTTTGCCTTTGTGAAAGATTGTATGAGGGGGTTTACAAGAAAGAGCTTGTAACTCGCTCACCCTTCTAGCAGATGTAAGTGCTACTAATAAAACAGTCTTAAGGGTAAGAAATCTTAACGAACAAGAGTGGAGTGGTTCAAAAGGTGTGGCCATCAGGAAAGTTAGGACTAAATTTAAATCCCATAGGGGAACCTGGAATGGTCTTGGGGGATAAACGTTAGTTAACCCCTTTAGAAACTGTATTACCAAGGGTAACTTGAAATAGGATGGTTCTTCCACAGTGCGCTTAAAGATGGATAGCGCTGCGAGATAGCCCTTGATGGTGCCAACTTGAAGGCCTGAATTCGCTACATAAAGTAGGAAGGACAAAACCATTGGTGTACCACATGAAAAGGGATCGATATTCTTTTCCCTACATCAGCTGCAAAATCTGTTCCAACGGCAGCGGTATAAAGATTTTGTTGCTGGCCTTCTTGCCGAAAGCAACACCTCCATAACGTCATCAGGGAGGTCCCAATCCTTGTACCTCAGCCTTTCAGAAGCCAAGCGTGAAGGTTAAGGGTTTTGATGTCTGGATGGAGAACCTGACCTCCCTTCTGTGAGAGCAGATTCTCTCTGAGTGGAAGTCGAATTGGAGGGCAGATGGACAAGTCTAGAAGGTCCGGGTACCACGTTCTCCTGGCCCAATCCGGGGCAATTAGGATCATGGTTTTCCGGAATCTTCTCAACCTCCTGATCATTTGAGGAATGACAGGGACTGGTGGAAACGCGTACAGGAGTGGAAACTCCCAGTCCACTATGAACGCGTCTCCCAGAGCTCCTCTCGGGGGAAATTCCCTTGAACAGAACAGATCGTACTTCCTGTTGACACTGGTGGCGAACAGATCCACCTGAGGGGTTCCCCAAAGGGCGAAGATCTCTTGAAGGACTTCCTGAGCTAGTTCCCACTCGTGGGAGACTGTGCTCTGCCTGCTCAGAGCGTCCGCTGTCAAGTTCTTCTCTCCGGCTAGGTGAACTGCCGATAGAGAGATTCCTTCTTGGATTGCCCAAAACCAGAGCTGCATCGCCTCTCTGCACAGAGGTAGTGATCCTACGCCTCCTCTTTTGTTGAGGTAATGCATGGCCACTGTGTTGTCCGTCATTATCAGGACATTCTTTCCTTGTACAGATGGCAGAAAAGCCTTCAGCGCAAGTCTGATGGCCCTCAGCTCTAACAGGTTGATATGTAGTCTGGACTCCGATGGAGACCAACGACCGCTGATGGTCAAGTCGTTGGCGTGGGCTCCCCACCCCGTGAGTGAGGCATCCGTGACTACTGTTATCTCCGGCCAAGGTTGCCAAAACTGTTCTCCTTTCAGAATGTTCTCCTGACAGGCCCACCACTGAAGGTCTCGAGCCACCCTGTCGGGAACCTGAAGAAGATCTGTCATTCTCCCTGAGAATTGTGACCACTGAGTTCTCAGTGCCCACTGGAGAGATCTCATTCTCAGGCGAGCCTCTGGCACTAGGAAAACGCAGGATGCCATGAGGCCTAGCAACCTCAAAAAGTCGAAGGCTGGGAGACGTTGGGCATTTTGAAACTTGGTGACCATCTGTAGAATATCTTGAGCCCTCACCTCTGGTGGCGAGGCTTTTCCCAGGGAAGTGTCCAGGATCGCTCCGATGAACTGGAGTCTCTGCGATGGTATCATTTGTGACTTCTTTAAATTGAGGGAGAAGCCCAGTCTGTGAAGGGAGTGGCAAACATGATCTAGCTGGATCTGAGCTTGTTACGAAGATACAGCTCTGATCAACCAATCGTCCAGGTAGGGGTAGACGTGAATCCCTTGCCTCCTTAGACTTGCAGCCACTACAGACATTAACTTGGTGAAGACCCTCGGGGCGGAGGTCAGCCCAAATGGCAGCACTCGAAATTGATAATGAGAGTTGCCAATTGCGAACCTCAGGTATTTCCTGTGTTTGAGATGGATTGGCACATGGAAATAAGCGTCCTGAAGGTCCAGAGATACCAACCAGTCATGGAACTGAAGGGCCTGAAGGATCTGAGAGAGAGTTACCATCTTGAATTTGTCTTTCCTGAGGAATTTGTTCAATTCCCGCAAGTCCAAGATGGGTCTCAGTCCTCCGTCTTTCTTTGGTATGAGAAAGTAAGGGGAGTACCAGCCCTTGTTCCTTGTATGCGTAGGAGAGGCAGGCAGTAACCTTGTGCAACTGTCTCCAATGCCTAAGCATCTGACGTGATAGCCTGCCATTCCGCCAGATGTTGAGTTAACCTGCCTCCTACAGGTGTCTTGTGAGGGAAGTCCTCAGAGTGGTTTTGGGGCGGCTGATGCAGATGCCGATGGTAAAGAGGCACCTGCTGTTGCTGCGGCTTTTGAATATCTACCCCATCCACCTCGGGTAGTTCTTCTTTGTCCCCTTTGAGCCGGTCATCCTCTACCTCTTCCGAATGCGGAGTAGAAGCGAAAAGACTTGCCTCTCGCAGAGTTTCCTGTGGGACGAAAAGGTGTCTGACGGATTGCAGCGCCTAGGGATTTTGCTGCTGCCTTTGATGTTTGCAGTTTTTCTAAACTGTCATCCGCCTTTTTCCCAAACAAAGAAGAGCCATCAAATGGCATGTTCAAGAGCCTGGCTTGCACATCTGGGGCAAAACCAGACTTTCTCAACCAAGCAAATCTCCTGGTTGTTGTACGTGCCGCCATTGCTCTGCTGATACTGTCAGCCGAATCAATGCCCGTCTGGAGGGATTCGCACATAGCGTCTTTACCATCCTTTATGATATTTAGGAACGCCTCCCTTTCTTCTCCCTCCGGGATGCAGTCAGCCGCTGTAGAAGCACACTCCCAAAGTGTATGGCTAAATCTAGCAAGGGTGCAAGTAGCATTAATAGATTTTAACGCCATGCTACATGCCAAAAAGACTTTCTTAGCCATAGCATCGTATTTTTTATCGTCCCTGTCCTGTGGGACGGTAGGGTAAGCAGTCTTGATGTCAGTAGAAGATGCTGCCTGTACCACCAGACTTTCTGGGGATGGGTGTTTGGACAAAAACTCTGGGTCTGCAGAAGATACCCTGTATTTAGTAGACAGTTTTTTATTTACTGCCGGGACGACATCTGGGGTTTCCCAGTTCGTCATTATTTTTCTTTGAAGAGCTTTATGAAAAGGTACTACAGGATCCTCCTGTGGACCTTTATCAAGAATATCCGTGAGGTCATCCTGTTGGAAAGCCTGTGAAGGTGTTTACCACCCCATAAATTCTGTAATCCTGGCCATTAAGGCTCTATAAGGGGTTTCAGCATGCTCCCCCGAGTCTGGCCTAGCGAACTCCACCTCTGGGGAAGTGACTAAGTCACTTGCCTCATGTAAGGAATCATGGAGTTCCTTTAATCTGCGCTCCTCTGAGGATAACTCCTCTTGAACTGGGGTTGCAGATCCCTGCAACTCAAATGTCTCTTCTTGGTCAGACAGTTCTCCCTCTTCCATAATTGAGGACATTGTTCTCAATTGGTCTGAGCTCACAAAGGGTGTGAACCCATCTCCAAGGCAGAGGGTGCCAAACTTGTCGTAATCGGCCTCGAAAACGTCAATGTCGTCGATGCCGACGTCGAAGGCTTCGAACGTGGCGTCGAAAACAAAGGTGGAGGCCTCGAGGTCCTCGACAGAATCGGAATTCTGCTTGAGGATATCGACAATCTCGACGACATCGTCATCGAAGACCTGGGAATAGCCACTGGGTGCGCCGCAACCGTGACTTTCCTTGGCGTCGAAGCCGGTGTTGAGGATGGCGTCGAGTCGACAGACCCGTGTGTCAAAGGTCCCTTCGACAACGGCGTCGAAGACACCGACCTCGGCGTCGACGGAACCTTCGTCGACGGCATCGACGGAACCTTCGAAGAAGGATTCGAGGTCTTTGCTTTACGCGAGGGTTCGTGACGCGCTCGAGAAGCTTCCTTCGATGGGTGCTGCGACTGGCGGCATTTTTGGACCTTCGGGTCTTTCGACCAGAGCATCGCTCTCGGCAGTCTTCGAGGGGGTCGAGGCCGCTTTCTCGAAGACGCTCATCATATTTTTTCAGAATTCCTCCCATTCAGCCCGGGAACTGTGTTTCGTGGGGCAAGGGATTCTCTTAGGTGAAACAGAGGAAGAGGAGGATGAAGAAGGGGATCTTCTGCGTCTCCTTTTCGAGTGCTTCGATCTCGAGGAGTGATGGGACCCGCTTCGAGACCTGGAGCGCGAATGGTGACGAGGAGACGAATGTCTCGACTTCCTCGAGGAAGAAGAAGCTTTAGAAGTCTTACCATTTTCCAGCTTCCCCCTACGCTCCTTCAGGGCCTTAGCTGTCATGGACATACAGTCCTCACACTCCGAACAATGGTGTTCAGCTCCCAAACACCACAGACAGACCCTGTGAGGGTCCGTTAGCAACATCTTTTTTCCACAGTCTCTGCATTTTTTAAAGCCGGACCGAGGGGTCGTCGGTTCAGACGAGGAAGCCATAGAGTATGGATCGAATAACTTGAGGAAAATGAAATATTATCTCTACGAAACTGAGCAACGATATTCCGAGGCACTGAGTAAGCGCGGAAAAACAGAACTGAGCAACAGACGCTGCGCGCAGCCTTTATAGGTAGAATGACGTCGACGTCGATGCGGCGGCTGTCGAGGGACAACGACTCGGCGGACGTCGACGCGCAGGGCCCTTTAGAGAGAAAAAATTTCCGAGGCCAGCAAAGCTGGAAAGAGATATCTAAGATAAGGAATATGTCGGAGGACACAATCCCTACGAAGGGAATGTTTTATACAGCTCAGCAGTAATGCCATCAATACCAGAGCTTTCCCATTAGGAAGGGATTGAATAACTTCAAGCAACTCTTCGTCCATGGAGTGACATTTAGTTACGCCCCCGCTACCGGGTCTAACCACCCCAGTGCCACCCTATCCAAATACCGTGTAATGTCGTCATGAGATGCCTTTGATTTAGAGGTATACAGTGAGTCGTAGAACCCCCGGAACACTTCATTGATCCTGCTACTATCCCTAATGGACTCGCCCTCGGCAGTAACAATTTCCACTAGGTTGTAAATGACGTTCTGTCGAACGGCCCACGCCAAGGTTCTACTAGGACGGTCCCCCTCTACGAACCTGGAAGAAATTATCGGGTCCTCCAAGAATCTGTCCTCATCAGCCAATAGTAGACGTATTTCCCTTTTCTTAACCTCAATGCTATCCTGAAGGGCGGGGAAACAAGTCTCCCTCAGTCTCACCTCCAGCTCCTTCAATTCCTTTTCCTTTGACACTATGGCACCACGAATAGACCTCAGAACCCCCCCCGCCCCCTCCTGCGAAATACACCACCCTCTGATGAACAACTTAAACGTTTCCCAGACCACCTTATGGTCCGAGACAGAGTCCACATTTATTAGAAAAAATTCAGATATAGCCTGGCGGGTGTCCTCGCGTAACGATAAATCCTCCAGGGCACAAGCTCTGAATCTCCACCTACGTTGTCTAGAGAGAGAAGAGGGAACAACAAATTGGGCCAGGACGGGGGAGTGGTCAAACAAAGTGCGAGATAGTATCACAGTTTTAGAGGAACCACAGAACAGTTCAGTGGACGAGAAGATGTGATCTATTCTAGTCGAGCTCCCATGCACACTCGAATAAAAGGTGAATTCCCGGGAGTTCGGTTGATGAAGTCGCCAAGTGTCTAGCAGGGAGTATTCCGAGGCAATGGAGGACCACTTAATAGCTGCCTGAGTGAGAGACGTCTGCATTGAGGAGGACCTATCCAGGGTTAAGGATAGCGCCACATTAAAATCTCCAGCCCAGACCACCTCATACCCGGGAAACAAACGTAAGTGCATAGCGCAATTCTGAAAGAAGTCAGGGCAATCATAGTTGGGGCCGTATATACTTACAGATAGGACCAACCGGCCCGCAATCTCCCCTGCAACCAGAACCAACCGGCCCTCTGTATCAGCTAGTGTTATATGCAGTTTGAAGTTTAGTGAACGATGAATGTAAATAGCTACACCCCTGTCATGGGTTGAGTAGGATGAAGCACATCTATGTACACCCCAGACCGCCAACCATGGCAGTTTCTGCTCTTGCCCCAGGTGTGTTTCCTGGACACATAATACGTTGGTGTGATGCCTCCTCACATAGTTTGCAATGAGATGGGACTTTTTCCCATTAGTGAACACCCGGATATTCCATGTGACCACAGTCAGAGTTGTTTTCAAAAGCGTTTCAGCCCCACAAGGCTGGGTTACGTCAGGAGAGAACGAAGACAGTAGTTATAAGCTTCCAATAGCATGTGAAAAACATTTGCTAAACGAAAGGAACATGGGGCAAAAACCCAAGGTGCCAGTAATACACAAGACCTGGAAGAGAGAAGACAGCCACCCACCCAAACAAAATCCCCTCAACTTCTTGTACAACTGACGATACCCACCAAACTAAACCCCCCCCTTCCTCCACCCACACCAGAAACCCCAATCTACCGGCTAACACATCCCTCTCCCCACCCATAGATCCCTCACTAAACACACCAACCAAAAGAACCAGTGCCACTGGGCATGGGGGTGCTGGCGGCCGCTGCAGCTCCTTCTGTCCGGAGGCTATGCCATATCACCGGAAGTATAAACCACCACCTTATTACCACTTCAGTAACATTGATGAATTTGAAACAGACATATGAATGCCCCTGAGGGTGCCACAAAGAACGCATAACATGAATACATAGCACGTAATAACCAGCGTTCAAGCCAAGGGGAGCCCCTCGGCGACTACTCCGGCTCCGGAAGTTCAGTTGCAAATTTCTCTGCAGCATCTGATGAGGTGAAAAACATGGTCTTGCCTTCGTGCACTACTCTCAGCTTCGCAGGTACAGCATAGCATAGCGGACAGCCTTTTGTCTCAGGATGTTCTTGGCATTCTAAGCGGTTTCCTCTGGTACTGTACTTGCTGGCTGAAATCCGGGAATAGCCGTATTGTCGCAGAGCCTCATCTTAAAGTCTTCTTCTCTCTCGCTGCCCTCAGCAGCGCATCACGGTCTCTATAATTGAAAATGCAGGCAATGATGGCCCTCTCCGGGGCCCCAGGGGGAGGTCGGTTGGCCTATGAATGGTGTGCTCGCTTCACCATGAAGTGGTTAGTGACGGGAGGATTATCAAGGACTTCCAAAAGAAGCTTTTCGACAAACAGTTCCATATTGTCAATCTGTGTAGATTCAGACACCCTTGTAATCCTTATATTGTTTCGCCTAGATCTCCCCTCAAGGTCCTTGTTCTTAGCCATCACCTTCCGAATCGTTTGTTGGAGAGAGGCGACCACCCGCTGGAGCGTTGCTATTTTATCCTCACCGTCCCCAATTGTATGTTCGGCTTCGGACATCCTTCCACACAGCTTATCAATCTGGACCGCGGATATGTCAACCTTGCACGATAAAGTGTCAATTTTTGCACCAAGACTATCTGTGCTCCCCTTCAGTGCCAGCAGGGTTTGATTAAGGACCCCAATGTCTATCTGCGAGGAGCTAGAGCTCACGTCCTGCCGTGGTGGATAACGGTCCTGACTAGCAAATTGCTCCATCCTGGACTGCTTCTTTCAATTACCCATAGTGGACAGATCCCGCAAGAACTGTAGAGCTATCTCTATAAGAAAAAGACTTCAGAGTAGACTAAATGTATCGTTCTGGGTCCCTCTCCGTCATCATAAGCCCATAAAGCCCTCTGCAACTCCACACAGTTAAAAATCAAAGGACAGCACGGAGTGCCGCCAGGGGGCGGAAGCAGACCGTCCAGGACACCCAGCACTCAGTCCTCTAGTCCGGGTACTCTAGCAAGTAAAGAAAGTTCATATATGCTTCAAGTGTAACCCCTCACAGATATTTCAGAAAAGGGTTCAGAGGCGAGAAAGTGGGGGTGACCTTCACCAAGTGCTACAAATAGATGAGGAGATCCTGCGCCAGGTCTATCCACTGTCGAAAGCCAGTCTTCTTCCAGCTCTGCCTGCGAGCACACACCAGGTGACAGGCTGACCCTTCAAGCAGATGAGTGTCATACACTGTGTATATGGGGGCAAATCCTCCTCAAAATAAAACACTGGGGCAGGTTCCAGTGATGCCGGTGTGGAGGGCAGCCCACCCTGGGGCCAAAGGCTCCAACCCAGAGCCAACCCACCAAAGACGACGGGCCACAACCCCAGGCGCTCCCCAGGGGATAGGGACCACAAGGCACCACACCGGGGCTCCACCCTCAGGTCGCAGCAGCCCAGCAATCACAAAAGCCTGGTACAAGGACCCATCAAGAGCCGCCACAGCCGCAGACGAGACCTCAGCAGCATCCAGCGCGGGGGGCACATGGGGAGCAAATCCTCTGCGTCACTTAGCTCCCTCCCCGCATACCGCAAGAGGATAAAGGCTCACCTGCAAGCTGCAGACGCAGCGTGCCTCTGAAATGCACTGCCACACTGCCACCCCTCCATGTCCACCACGCACTAGCACCAACACGGGATCCAAAGCAGGGTCAGGCGGGGGAGAACCACTCACACAAGGCACGTCCTGCCGTGCATCCGCCGACACGGTTATCACAGGGGTGGCCAGACAGCCCTCCAGCTCCCCGCGCAGCAGCCCGGGCCTCAGTCGTTAGCATTAGGGGAAGGGCAGCACGCCACCGATCCCAGGGCCCAGAGCTGCGAAAAGCGCCAGTAACCACCATCCGCTGAGTCCGCCACTACATTCAGCGATGCCTGGCAGTCCTCGCTACAGTCTAGCCACAGTATCCCAGCTGGTTACTGCAATTATCAGAGCGGATTTCATCCGTATCTGTAAGCCTCCAGCGGAGCGCTTTCAGGCTGCGGCCATCTTGCGCACCGCGTCACAGCGCCCCCCCCTATCGAACTTGGAGACTTCATTTAACAACCTGAAATCCATACAAAAGCGGGCAGTCCCATCTGGTTTTGGAAATAGAACTACTGGGGAACACCAATTACTGTGTGAGGGTTCTATTACTCCGAGATCAAGCATTTCCTTGACCTCTTGATTAATTGCTTGAATCTTGGATTCGGGAATCCTGTAAGGGCATAACCTAACTGTAACTCCTGGTGGCGTCGTTATGTGGTGGAAAGCTAAAGTGGTCCTTCCTGGAAGGGACGAAAATATTTTTGCGTAACTATCCACCAAGCCATCTAACTCACGTTTTTGTGAAGGAGATAATTTTGAACTTATATTTAAGACTTCTTTCCCAGAACTCTTCTTAGACTGAGGAAAAAGCTCAGCTTGTATTTCATTAGTATTAATCATAGCCATTGTCCCAACAGGATTCACCCACTTCTTTAATAAATTGACATGATAGGTTTGTAAAGGAATCCTTTTCTCTGGTTGTCGTATTTTGTAGGTAACTGGACCCAGTATTTCCTCCACCTTATAAGGACCTCTGCAAGCCGCCAGCATCTTATTTTCTGAAGTTGGCAAAAGTACTAATACCTGGTGTCCGACCTTGAAACTTCGTAGCCTGCTATTCTGATTATAATACTGTTCCTGTCTCACTTGAGCTTGAGCTTGATGTTGATTATCCTTAGCTATGGATTGCAATCTTTCTACCCTCTCCCTCAACTGGTGTGCATATTCCGTAAGAGAAATTTCTTGCGAAGGTTGTTCTTCCCAGTTCTCTTTCAACACATCCAACAAGGTTCGAACTGGTCTACCAAAGAGGAGCTCAAAGGGAGCAAATCCAGTTGAGGACTGAGGAGTGTTTCGCAAAGTCAATAGTATCCAAGGCAGCACCCTATCCCAATTTCTCTCTCCCGGAGTAGTGGTCTTCCTTAACATTAGCTTGATGGTCTGGTTATATCTTTCCACAAGGCCATCTATCTGTGGGGTAGTAAACCGCTGTTTTTAAATGATCAATTTTTAAAGTCTCACAAACTTGCTTCAAAATGTTGGACATGAAGTTTGTTCCACGATCTTTAACAATTTCTTTAGGAATGCCTACCCGGCTCATAAATGTGATTGATGCATAACAAATTTGTTGGGAATTTGTTGTTTTCAAGGGGAAAGCCTCTGGATATCGAGTGGCATAATCTACGATTACCAATATATACTTATGACCTCTGCTGGAGGGGTCTAGTGGTCCCACAATGTCTATTCCGATACGATTGAATGGCTCAAGTACTAGCATTATTGGTTGTAAAGGGGCTTTTGAGATATTAGCCTTATTTTTCTTCTGACACTCTTCGCACCCACAGCAAAACCTGGCTACCTGGGCATACACTCCGGGTCAATAGAATCTTGCCAACATTTTCTGAGTTGTTTTTCAGTCCCCAAATGTCCTTCCCCAAGTTGTAAATGGGCTACTTGTAGGACTGCTTTGTAGTATTTACTGGGCACTAATAACTGCCGTTTTGGTTCTTCTCCAGGTCCCTTCGCAATCCGATAGTATAAGCCCTTTTCTTGAGTGAAGTGGGTTCCGTCACCCACTGTTTTCTCCTTAGCAGCCATTCTAACCTATTGAAGGAGTGGATCCAGTTCCTGTGCCATTCTAAAACTGTCTCCTTCTTCGTCCAGCTTCCAGTCGACAGCGATTGGCAGGACATTTCTTTCCCCCCATTCATGGTCCAATTTCATTTTTTCTGCCCTACACTTTCGTTCTCTATTAAGTGGGTTTCTTATTTCTTGGTCATAAAATGGGGCGCTTTCTAACCAGCTCTCCTCCACTCTTTTTTTAATAAGTTGGGAATAATTGGGGACATCAGAACGTATTAATAATGGTTCAGGTAATACCGGTATCACTGCAGCTCTTATCCCTATTTGTTCCCCAGCTAGTTTTATCTAAATTTCTTTTGTTGGGTAACTTTTTACATCCACATGTACACATTTAATGGGTATTTTTTTGTTAGAATCAATCATTCCACCTACCAGTTCTGTGGTGACCGCTGTCTGAAGACTCTCTGAGTCAATCATGGCTCTGGTGGGTTTGCCATCGACTTCCGCGTCACACGTATATAGATATGGGGACTTAATTATCTGGTCCTGGTATTGGTAATCAACTTCTTTTGGGACTTCGAACGTTCCTACGTCCATGGTTTCAGGCTTGATCTTCTTCGGACATAGTCTTGCCAGGTGTCCCCATTCACCACATTCAAAACATTGTGGTCCTCTCGTAGCTATCGTTGGTTCTCTAGAGGTGGGCGGGCCTTCACTAGTAGGACGAGCTCTGGCGTTTTCCCATTCGGGTCTTCTGACTATAGAGTTCGGCAACCTCTGGTTGCTTATTGGTCTTCCAGTGGCTGAAGATGGACCAGTGTTACTTATTGGGGTATCAGTATAGCTTAACAAACCACTTTGACCGGCCTTCTGGTATGCTGAGGCTATATTGACCACTTCCATCAACGTGGGCTGGTGATGTTGCCTAAACCAGCGTTGGATGGGTAAGGGGAGTGCCTATATGAATTGTTCAAGTACAATTTTCTCTGCCATTTCCTGTGTAGTTGCTGTAGCAGTTTGTAGACACTTATCACCCATTTCTTTTCCACAATAGTATAGCAGACGGGGTGTTTCATCAGGGTGTAGTTAGATTTCCCTAAATTTCAACCTATATGCTTCTTCATCATGCCCAAGTCTTTCGAGCACAACGCTCTTCATATCACCGTAACTTGTCTCTCCTGTAGGGTTAGCCGATTGATAGGCGCTCTGCATTTCCCCCGTCATTAAAGGGGCTATGTATTGGCACCACCTTTCTGGAGGCCATTGAGCATTCCTAGCAACGTGCTCAAATTTAACAAAAAATTAGCAGGGTTCTCGCCTGAAGTATATTTCTGTAGAACAGAGGTTGGCACTTGTAAGTGGTTCCTTAAATTGGTAGCCTTTAATAGTTGGGCTTGTTCAACTTGCAGAGCCTGTTGAAAAGCCTGACGATCTGCTTGAGCCTGTTGGCTTTGTAGTTGCAACGCTTGTTGTAGAAGGTTTTGTCCTACACTCAATGTTTTTATTAAGTCTTCCATGGTGTTCGCTCTTATCCCACCGCAGCCACCAAATGTCACACTCTCGTGGGAATAAGAGGACACGCACACAGGACTTTTGGCTCAAGACAACTTTATTTCAAACTATTTCTTTCTTTTTTTTGTAAACAGGATACTCGATGTGAAGTCTTCTTCAGGATCTGTAGGAGTTCTTCTATTCGATTGATGCTCAAAGTCTTCTCCAGGCTCCTTTATAATAAGTTCTCATGTGTACAGAATCCAATTCATATAGCATCAGACTTCTATTCTGTTTAACCTGCAAAACCACCTCTCCTTCGGGAAGTCTTTCACAGTCTGGTTGCCACTGAGTAAAATTAGTTTTTCCGTCCCAGATTTCTTGTCTTAGCATTGGATACAAATCGTGGTTCTGGGAACACAACCTTTTCAAATTAGAATGTGGCTATGTTTGTTACTCCCCTTTTATCCCAGCCAAAACAGTCTTAGCAAGAACGTATGTTCAATCCATTTGAAGGGTGTCGAAAAACTCCTATGAAGGAATGGGGAAGTGGCTGTAATATTAGCAACAGTACTGACTGGAAGCCTTCAGTGAGGCGAAGCAGCAGATTCACTTTGTGTGGCGATCCGAACTGTCTCTCTGTATTTCTATCTGGCATCTCCCCCCTCTTTTCCTTCAGCTCCGTCGCTGGCAGGACTACAAACAGCTGATAGGTCCGTCGCTGCAAGACTATGAGAGGCCGTCACTGCAGGACTATGAACAGCTGAGAGGTTCCTTTTAGCGTACGCAGCTCGCTAACGCTGACAAACCAAGCCCCTCAGCCTCCAGGGCTCGGCAGTTCACTCCTGCCTCTCACTCGGCGTGCGTGATTCGCCAAGGTGGACAAGCCCCTCACCTTCGTTGGCTCGTCACTTCGCTTCTCTCGGCTGGGAAACCCCTCTCAACGTCTGCTTCCTGAGTTAACAGCAGGCACCTCTCCTGCAGGTTTCGCTCTGTGCGTGAAACTCCTTCGACCTCAGAGCGGGCTTTCCAAACGAAAGAAACCTTTCTCTCTTCTTGAATAACTATTAACATACACAGTGCAACGGTGCAACGATGGCTATTTATTTTATGTTACGGTGGAGCATATTCTAATACACCCACTCGTAACAGACATTTTCCTCTTCTTACGCCGGGCCGGTCCCCTAGCACCCAAAACAAAACATGGAAACCTCCATTAGAGAAGAGAACCTAAGGACAAGTCAGATAAATGAAGATCTCCATGGCACTGATAGGTCCCACCCCGTCTTAGCTTAGGCTTTCATTTCCTGTCTAACTTGTATGTTATTTCCAGCAGCTCTCCCTTCTGTCATACTTCCTTCACCATCTCAAGATGCCAATTCATCACAGGTGCATTGTAGATGAATGTGTTGCAAGGGCAAAAGTGTCCCCCTTGCATGTGGTGGAGAGCTAAGCACAACTGTAGAGGCTATGCATATTGTACTGGTCATGGTGGGGAAGCAGCAAACAGTCATAAAAGGAGTATTTTGGAAATCTAGGACCACCCACATAAGAGCACTGGATGCTCACAGGGGAAAGAAGAAGAGGGAACAGGGGCCACTAAGGATCTTGACAAGATCTCTATTTACTTATTTTTGCACCTTGAAACACATTGTGTATAGATCACAACTGCTACTGGGGTTCTACGCTGCCAAATGGACAATCTGGACTTTAACTTTAATGAAAACCAATTTGGAATCCTTAGAGTGGCGAATACAATGTAATGAACAGGAGATTCAGAAAACAAATACACAAGTGGGCACCATGAGCACCAGCATTGTGGGTACGGAACCTGCCATCCAAGAACTGAGATAATTTAAGTCCATAGTGATTTGTACTATTATCTCGTTGGAAGGGAGCTAAAATGTGCCTAGAACACTAGGGGGCAGCAAAGATGTGTGTTCTGGCGACCCCAGGGCAGGTCGCTGAGGCAGACTTTGTACTAGACTACAGGATTGGCTGGACTCTAATTTTGCAGAGCCTAGGAACCCAACTTCTACTCTGATTAAAAAGCCATACCGTCTGCCTTCCAGGGCACCCACAATAGTGGGAAAGGGTGATGGGGTCACAGTCATGATGGTTCTTCAGGGCCCTGATGACCGAGAAGGCTTTGTTAAAGAGTCCTTGGATTTGAGGGCAACACTATGCATAAGACAAAGCCAATGTTACTGGTCCAGAAAGCCTCTCTGCTTTACAGTTCCGGCCTTAGTATGGCAGAAAGATCACTATAGATAAAATGTGTATTATCTTCACGGACATGGAAGCAGCAGAGGTATTCTTGGAGAGGGTCCATAGTGAGGCACTCATCTGAAGTTTAGGTCTTTTGGAGCCTGTCTTAATACATTCTTTATAACTGATATTGACTGCCATTTGGCAGTAATGGTCTAGGGGAAAGGCTAAAGGTGAGGCTATTTTTGGTAGTGAATGCTTAAAATGACAACTATTATGGTGATTTCCAGGCGCTCCCCTTGTTTCAGTACTGTTTGTGAGTCTCCTTCTCCTATCTTTCCCATGAGCCTTTCATGGATCTCTCTTTTTCCCTACTATACCACAGTTTTCCATGCAGTGGTATTTTGTTGGGAGTACCAGCATGGTGTTGTCTTCAAATGAACATAGTACCATTTTTAATTTTGGCTATATGCAGGCAATTAAGCGTGATCTACAAGCCAAAACTATTTCTAGGAGAGATTTGCCATGTGAGGTGTTACACACAGCTTGTGGATGTTGTTTTGTTATTTACCCACCAATTGACTGCCCATGGTCATATTAATCTGTATGGTCAATCTTACCCACTGCATGCCCAAAACACATATTCCTGGGATCTCCTTGAGCTAGCTCTGTTAAGCAGCAACATCAAAATTTGGCCTGCCAGAGTTATTTCCAAGCAGTCTACTGAGAGGTAATGACTTAAGTGCAGTTGCACCAACATGTCTTAACCAAGTGTACCTTTAGCCACTTGATTTATAAATGTTCCTTGCACTGAATGCTTGCTAAAAACAGGCACCAACAAAACCAACAGTTTTGGCTTGTGTGTAGGTCTGAGATATGCACCAATTTCCATCTACTGGCATCTTATGTTCAGGTAGTCCCACTATGGCAGTGCATGGCATTAGTGCATCAGCGCCACGATGTCCCAGGGCTGTTATGCGCTTTATAAATGCAACTAAATAAAATATATAAATAAATGGCAAATGCCTATAATATGTCTACATAACAGCCAAACCTATTGTCATTGCCAATACTTGTTTGGTATTTTGTTCCTGCTAAGATTATGCCATTTGTACTTGACAATGCTCAATAAAGATGCATTGAAAAAAAGGAGTGCACTGATCTCATGACTATGTGCTTGTCCCAGGAAGCCTTCTATTGTCCCTTGGGCAGATGGGAGCAGGTGCAAGTGGATCTAGGTCACCTGGCCTAAGCCCCGCCCACCTGGTGCCTTCCTGCCTGCCGCTCTTTTTCACCACTTAGCAAGCCCCGCCCATCTGGTGCCTTCTTGCCTGCCGCTCTTTTTCACCACTTAGCAAGCCCCGCCCACCTGGTACCTTCCTGCTTCCTGCCCTTTTTCACCACTTAGCAAGCCCCGCCCACCTGGTGCCTTCCTGCTTCCCGCTCTTTTTCACCACTTAGCAAGCCACGCCCACCTGGTGCCTTCCTGCTTGTCGCTCTGTTTCCCTATTTAAGGAGCCCTCCAGCTTCTTTTCCTTTGCAGATGGGGAGCAGGTGCAAGTGGATCTAGGTCACCTGGCCTAAGGCCCGCCCACCTGGTGCCTTCCTGCCTGCCACTCTTTTTCACCATTTAGCAAGCCCCGCCCAATTGGTGCCTTCCTGCTTCCCGCTCTTTTTCACCACTTAGCAAGCCATGCCCACCTGGTGCCTTCCTGCTTGCTGCTCTGTTTCCCTACTTAAGGAGCCCTCCAGCTTCTTTTCCTTTGCAGATGTATTCGCTCTCCACTCTTGCTTCTCCACTCTTTTTGACTGCTTACTCTCTGTTCTCTTTCCCTTCTCCTATCTCCTCCCCTTACTTTCTTCTATGCACTTACTCTATCAGAATTGTCCCTGGACCCAATATGATAGCAACCTCGTCTGTTTCCTCCATCCTCCCATTACTGAGTTTTTCCTCCCCACAACCCCTCCAGCACTATCTGAAATGTCGTCAGGCCTAGTATGATAGTCGCTTGTTTTGTTCCTCCCCTCCCTTTCTGCACCCCTCTCCCTCACCTTTTGTTTTTCTCCGGCTCTACCAGAAATGTCGTCAGGCCTAGTACGGTAGTCACCTGTCTGTTTCCATTTCCTTCCAACTCTCCCCCTCCCTTCCTTATCTATGTCTTAGCTCTTGCACTATCTGAAATGTCGTCAGGCCGAGTACGATAGTTAATTTCACATCCTTACTGTTCATGGCCTGTAAGAATGTGGTTGTATTTTCCCTTGTTCCCTCCCTTGCTTTGAAGCGCTTTGAAACACATTGTGTATAGGCTCTATATAAATAAACGATCATATCATATCATGCTTCCTGGCCTTACACGCCCTGCTGGCTATCCAGCATCCCACAACCATGTGAATAAATCTTTCTATATATAAAAGTGAAAATGTGTGGGTTTGTGGGATTGTGGCAAAGTGTATGCTTCCTATACAATTCCATACCGTTTCACCAATCTGCACCAAATTGTGCACAGTCACCTGCTAGGACCCTTCAGTCATTACTGGCTACATTACATCTGGACACCCCACCACTTTTCCCGGATTTCAGCATAAGTGAACTTTTGGGTATGGGTGTGTGGCTTTGCGTAAGTTCCCTATACAATTTCACACTGTTTCACCAAGCTGCACCAAATTTTGCACAGTCAACTTTTAGGACCCTCCGGACATTACTGGATACATGACATCTGGACACCCCACCCATTCCCCTGGATTTCAGCAAAAGTGAAAGACTGGGTGTGGGTTTGTGGATTTGCGGCTTTGTGTATGTTCCCAATACAATTCAACACCGTTTCAATGTGCACCAAATTCTGCCCAGTCGCATGTTAGGACCCTTCAGCCATTATTAGCTACATGATATCTGGACACCCCACCCCTTTGCCTGGATTTCAACAAAAGTGAAAAATTGGATGTGGGTTTGTGGCTTTGTGTATGTTCCCTATACAATTCCACACCGTTTCACCAATCTGCACCAAAAGTTGCACAGTCACCTGTTTGGACCCTTCAGACATTACTGGATACATGTCATTTAGACACACCACCCCTTTCCCCGGATTTCAGTAAAAGTCAACATTTGTTTGTGGGTTTGTGGCTTAGCAAAGCTTTGTTCCTTAAACAATTCCACACCGTTTCACCAAATTCTGCAGAGTTACCTGTACCCATAAGGGAATGAAAGCCTGGGCAACGCCGGGTACATCAGCTATTAACTTTATAAAAATAAACGATTTTGAGTGTGCCTTTACCATTATCTCTAAACATTTGTTGGAGTTATTACAACACTTGTAATTTGTTTAAGGTAGTTGTTCAAATTTTTCTGATATTTTGTACGTGCATTTTCGAAATAGATTTGAATATTTTGTGCACATGAAATGTTAGCCTATACTTTCAGGGACTAGTATTCTTTCTATTTAATCCAATGCAATCTTGAAAATTCACATATACAACGCTACATGATACGCACTCTCTTTGCACATTTCTGACATTAATCCTCAATAACCTATGCCCCTCTAGTACCTTGAATGCTTGGATTTATTTTATGCGTGTACACTCATTAACTATGCATTATACATGTGTGGGAAGAGAAAATCATTGGAGGGATAGAAGTAGAGGAGATGGCAAAAACGTCTATGCCTTATATGTGAGCTCAGAAAGTACCCATATATACAAGGTAATCCCTGGCTCTTAGTTTTCGCAGCTTACCCACGATCAAAGCTTTACCATGGAAGAGTTTGCTTACCTTAATAAATAAATACCATAATCCCCAAAGTATTTACCAAAGTCGATATAACTTATTAATGCGATAGAAATGTAACTTTAAGAGTCCAATATGAATTAACAGTTGTATTTTAAGGGTCCAATTCAAAGTGCTGTAAGTGGTATTTTTGGGGAGACTGGAGTGAAGGAAAATGTCAAGGAGCGGGCCAGCGTATGCTAGTAGTTGGGCCTGTGACAATGTAACATGCAGGAGTGTAGGTTATGGAGGTAGGGTGTTCTGTTAAGCCAGCAATTATTATAGAGTGCACTATCACCCAAGGGTATCTTGGAGCTAGAACATCACAAAGACAGACTAATTACCAGCAGCTTAGAACCTGGTATTCAGAGAACGTCCAAACTCAAGGTGGTTGACAACACACCTCAATGGCAGCGGTAAGGAGTTCCAAAGTATAGCCACAGAAAAGGCCCGGCCACCAACCCTGGTGAGCCGAAAAGTGGGAACCGAAAGTAAGCAGGTGGACAGTGAGCAAAGCTCATAGCGAGCAAGGTAGCGAACAAATCTGTCCTGGAGAAGATAGTAGTCAACTCCTTGGCCATGCAGTACATGGTGGAACAAACAAAGAGACCTCAAATGGATTCTTCGCACCACTGGAAGCCAATGTAATAACCGCAAAATCGGGTTAATATGAATTCCATAGAAGGAGCCTGTGGCAATTCAGGCCACAAGGTTTTGTAGGTGCTGCAGGCGCTGACCTAGGCCCTTGGGATGGGCCATATTTAGCACATTGCAATAATCGACACGGCTAAGGACCAGGGCCGCCACTACCGGAGGCCCCAAGTGGACTGGAATAAGAGGAAGCACTTTCCTCAGTATCCTCAAATGGAAATTGCCTGTTTTACAGACTGCTGACACCTGATGAGTCATAAAGAGAGTAGATGAAAGCCCCCACCCTAAGATTTTTAACGACCCTCACTGGAACAGGAACATTCCCCGGGCAGGTGGTCAGAAAGAGGACACCCAGAGTGATGGCATACAATGCGCACCCACCACCAGGACCTCTGTCCTGTTAAGCTTCAGCCTGGTATGGTGCATCCATTCTCCCACAGCTGCCAGGCACCGAAAAAAGGCACAACGACACCACAACCTGGTCGAGATCTAAACGGATCAAGATCTGGGTGTCGTTGACATAGGAATGAAGGCCATAGGAGCGGACAAGACACACAAGAGGCTGGATGTAAACATTAAAAACCTTTGGGGACCAGGCAGGGCCCTTTCAGACACCAAAAGAGAGTGAACAAGGGGAGGAAGTGGAAGCAAGAAGTCTAACCACTGTCAGCCAGGAACGAGGTAAACCACTACAGTACTGGACCAAAAAGGCAGGCACAGAACAGGCGGGCCGACAGGGTGGAGTGGTCAACATTGACAAACACTGCTGAAAGACCTAGCAAAATCAGGGCACCCTCTCCACCCCCTGTCCACCAACCTGACCATATCTTCCATCATTGACACTTGGACATACTCGGTGCCCAGGCCAGGATGGAACCCTGACTGAAAGGGGTCAAAGAATCCCAAGGTTTCCAGAAAAGAAGAAAGAAGAGGAGAAATCAGAGTTTCTAGTAACTTCATAAAAAAAGGTAGCAAAGAAATACGACGAAAATTTGATGTAAGTGAAGGATGCAGAGAAGGTTTTTTAAGCGAAGGGATGTTGATACATTGTTTCAGCTCTCTAGGAATATGGCCAAATTGGCAGGACAAATTAATAGCCTTAGTGAACCAGGACTTTAGGCCTGGAGAAATGTCTTTCAGGACAGACAGCGGGATGGGGTCCGAAGGAGCACCAGATGTAAGTTGACTTATCAACATACTAATGGGCTCCGCTGAGAACAGAGGGAATGTGGACCATTTAGAGGGACATTCAACCAGGGCCAGTTGCTGTGGCGACACGAGTAGCTAATAGAATGTTAGACCGAATAGTCTTAATCTTAGTCACAAAATAATAAGACAGGGAATCACAGAGTTCCTGTGTTGGAGTGACAGACGCTGTCAGCTTAGTGGCTACCAAAAGAGATTTTACTAGTGAAAATATTTCCCGTGGTTGGTTAAGAGCTTTATACATTTTCTGTGAAAAAAGGCCCTTTCAGCTTCCCGAATTGAAGCATAATAGTCTGAGGCACATTGTTTGTAGGCTGCTCTTTCAGCTGTCCCATACGTACAGCGCCATCTGCGCTCGGCCAGTCTCAGCCCGAGGTGTGAGAAACCTGAAGGTGTCTCACTTACTAGTCCCCAGGGATCTGTCATCCAGGTGGCCAGGACATGGCCATCGCTAGTGGATCCAGTTCATTTAGGTGGACAAGTGAGGGAGGATCACCTAGATGAAGGGTCCTGTGTAAGTGGTACACCAAAGGGTAAGACTGGGTGTACCCTTCTTATGACACCTTATCCCCACCCTGCTCAGCAGGATACGTAGATAACTGTGCCCCCCAACACAAACACTTTCTCACAGCGTGAACAACAACAGACTAAAACCTGAGTCGTTTACCTGACATGTCCGAACACAAGGGTCAGGCAGAGTCAGGCATTTACCGACAACTACACACACCTGACTACCCTTTCCCTTCCTCATAGGGAAAAAAGGCAGAGCACAAGAGCACACTCCGAGCAAGGCCGAATGCACGAGGAAGCAGCTATCCCAGGGTGGCAGTTCAACCTGATGAGAAAGATACACAAGACCGGGAATCGCAGTTGGCGGGTGGTGCGACGGATGTCAGCAGTACATGGTACCCTCCCGTACTGATTGCCAGGGTGAGGAGACGTGGTGGCCATCGAGGTACCGTCCTTGACTCCAGCAGAAAAGGGAACTGCCAAAGAATTCAAAACAGCCGGTGAGTCGGAAGAGTCTGATAGTCAACCGGCTTGTGTTAGGCTTAAGGTTGCAAGTAGCAACAGTAAGAAGATAAAATAGACAAAAAGTCTTTGATTATCAAACTGGGTGCCAGAGTCAGAGTGGTCCAGCACCGTGTGGGCACTCAGTCGATGGTCTCTTGCTGATGCCCTTTTCCTGAACAAAGAGACTGTGTTGAACATTACAGGTAAAGGAAACTACAAGTACCTAGGGAAGGCCGATATAAGGTGTTAAGGTGTTCGTAAAAATCTTTTCTACAATCGAAAGTCCTTGACACCTTGAAGAAGTTTGTGTTATTGTGGAACTGGCGTTTGCGCCCAAATGAGGGCAACGCCGTATGAACTATGATTTTGGGAAGCCTGCACTTGCCACAGGTTAACAGAGTGACCCGACGAAACACGATCGTTGTTCGAAAGTCTCTGTTTAAAGTTGGCAAAAGTGTTATGAAGGTCTGAGTCCGGACGAGGGGGAACTACAGTGAACAGTGTGCAATTGTTTGAAAAGACATTAAGACTTACGATTATTATAGGAGTAGGGAAGAGAAAAGCTAAACAAAGCAAACTGTGTTATTGGGGCAAATATGAGCCCGATCGAGGGATGCCTGTGAAATCATAATGATGTTAGGGCGATGTGAAGCCTGACTGGGGGATTAAGCGAAAGCCTGACTGGGGGCTGGAAAACCAAGGGAAGTGAATCCTGTATAGTGTTAAACCACCAATGAACATTGTGATGACAAGTGTGAACCCACAGTGAGAGATTGGTCTGAACTGGACTGAGGGAGGCTGACAATTGAGAGAGGGATCGGAGCCCGGCTGAGGGGGATCCAAGGGTGACAGGTAGTCACCCCACGTAAAGATTACCTGAAGGAACCTTTGTTTTGTTGTTTTGGGGTATCAGGCCCTCTGAAGCAAGATACTTTGCATGAGAAGAGGCTCAAGCACAGAAGGTCCCGATACTGAGAAAAGGAACTGTAAGCTCGTGCCAGAGAAGCCCAGGAGTGTCCTGTGCTCGAGAGTTATGCGTTGTCCCAAAAAACGAGACCTCGGCCATAACATCTTGACTTATCATTTGGTGAACACTTCTTTCTTTTCTTTTGAACATTATCCCACACTCTTTTGTAGTATAGCGGTAAGGATTGGCAATCGTTTTTTTTTAGGATAGGCCATTTTTATTTGACTAGAATCCACTAATACTGTATTATCATTTGATGGTCGTACCTGGCTCCCATCTTAGATTTAGGTTTAGATTAGGCGTTTATCTCACCCATTATACAGTTTAATAAACACCCCTGAACTGTGATCACTTGTGTCTGTCTTACTTTGATGCCATGCCTTTCTTACAGAATTGAACAGCCTTAAGTTCGGCAGAGAGTCAGGGCTCAGAATGTCATCACCGCAGTTGAATGCGCTTAATAGGGGCCACAACATCTGCCGCCGTCTCGAAAAAGTGGGTCAGAAAAGAGAGGTCAACTACACCATGTATACTGCACTTAGTATTGACCAAGGTTAACAGTTCATCTAAGTCAGGAGAACATCAATCTGTAGGAGGTGTATTCTTAGAGAGTGGGCCCGGGAGTTTCAGAACAAAAGGCACTAGATGGTGATCAGACCATAGAACCACTTCAACTGGAGAAACAGGCAACTCAGATTCTCTGGCCAACAGAAGAACCAGCGTATTCCCCAACACATAGGTAGGTTCCATAACCAATTGATGGAGACCTAGATCAGAAAGACCATCAAATGTGCTCAGTGTAGATGCCCGAGACAGATTAAACTTAATGTCAAAGTCACCTAGCATAGAAATTTGACCTGGAGTTCAGCTATAAGATCCAGAGATCTAGTAATCCTGCATACGACCCAGGTGGTCTGTTGGCACAGTAGCAGTGCCTCTATGACTACCACATGTGTGAGTGGGATCCTGGAAATGCAGAGCTTTGATTTATAAATCATAGCCACCACACATCACGGGTGTGATGATAATCGATCAAGATGGATTATTTGATATTCGGCTGGCACGGTCTGAACTAACACAGGCGCGGACGACTCGGTTAGCCATGTTTCTGACAGGCACAAAATATCCAGCATACAGTCTTTTAAAATATTATTAACGGAAGCTGCAGGAGCCAGTAGTGATCTAGTGTTTGATAGCATAGCCGTAAGACAGGGCTCACCTTGTATAATTGGCTGTGGATGAGTCGGAGTTCACAGACCCCATCCGAAAGAAACTGCGTTGTGGGTGGTGCTAATTCAAGAATGCCCTGCTGCGTAAATCTGCTGCTACGTTTTAGGTCTGCCGCATACTTGACCCGGATGGGCACAAACAGGCTTGACTTTAGCACGACATTGGCGTGCAGGGTGCACACTCGCTGCGCACGACTGCTGTGCTGTCTGTGCAGTGTGCCTGTAAGTAGGCACATGTTATTACCGTAACAAATCAGGTTGCGGTATAGATAGATATGGAGGACAGACCCCACAGGTCTGAAAGTGAGTGCAGAAAGAAAGTAAAACACAATATCCACCGAGCTGCGCCTCGGCTGCCAAGGAGGCCAGGCACCCTCTGCCAGAACGCACTGGCATACAAGGAGATTAGGTACACGATGTGCAATCGTTAAAACAATTAATTTAAATAATTAAAACAGATTCTTAGTAAAAAGATGTGTGGGAGTGAGTAACGCCCAGTCACGTGCCACGCTACGGCCCAGGTAAGTGCCCAGTGACTAAAAGGAAATAAAGTTGTGCATCAGACAACAGAGATAATAAAAAATAAAGCAAAAGAATCACTGAAGGCTAAATCGCTGTACCGTGTGTGCCACTGCACAGAGGGACTCCAACCTGCTTCGTGAATCTGCCCCTGAAGGCGGTATGCCGGGGGATCCCGTAGGCTCCCAGGGAGGATAGCTCAGGGGCAAAGGTCTGGTCTTGTAAAAAAGACAACACTGAGCAGCATGGGCTTGGTACCCAGTGCCAGTACTGCATTTAGAGACTGGAGTACGGCATGAGGCACTATAGAAGCAACCATTTTTACCCGCCCCAACACTACACAACAAATTCTGGTATGGCCTGGAATGCCTCTGATAGAAAAGAGAAACTGGAAGTTTGAGTAACAAGATGCTCACAGACCTGTGACTGTGGTACTCCGCAAACCAAGCTTTAACTGCAATTAAGTCTGGTGTGTTAAAGGGACACAAGTTAGTGAGCCCTGCTAGAGGACAGAACAACAGGACCAGTTCACCCCGAACCGTGGAAGACTGTAGATGACATAGAGAAGCCAGACATTATAACTTTGAGACAGTTGCACTACAAAATCTGGCAGCCCCAAAGGGGAACCAGACGATCGGGTAACACAGCTATAATAATTACAAGATAGCGGGCATCAACATTCTAACGTCTGTGTGTAGGATGTTCCAACAAGCAACGCAGATAACCGGGGGAATTTTACTTCACAAAGGCTTTACCCAACTATCAAGTGGGCTTGCAACGCATGCACAGCTCATAATCTAACATTTGCACGGGCCAGCCCTGCTACAGTATAAAAGAGATTCAAAGCTTTGGCAAGGTGTGCGAGTTAGGAGTTTGAAGGTTGAAGGTGGAGATAGTAGAGAGAAAAAATGTAAGGGAAGCCTGATTAATGTCTATGGCCCTCCAGGCAATTCAACAGTAAAGTAAGAGGGAAGTGGGCCAACTAGACCAGAGATGACAGCTGACTATTGTTTAAATCATAGTAACATCATATTTATTGCACAGATACAATCAAAATTATATAAAAGATTTTCAGCAGTTACATTCATACAAAATTCGGCTCAATATACCAAACAACACATCCCTCCATACACTACTCATTCATGACTTCTTCATGCATTCATCATATTCACATAAATAGAGAAAAAAAGTGATATATCGTTAATATCACAGTTGCAAGTAAAACAAATGTCAATTTTGTACTCTATTATTTTACGATGTGACCCTCTGTCTATATTCAGGGGGTTGGAAAACTGTTGTCAACATGTTTCGGTTGAGTTCTCTCAGCAAGGGTAAAGGTCCCCTTGTGCGATCATTTTGTGTTCAACCTTCTTCAGGACGGAGTGCAATCGCCAATTCCGCGCTGCCTCTTCGTAACATAAAAGAGTTGGGGGTGTGTGGCAAGAGAGCCTTCATTCTAGAAAATAAAAAATATATGAAAGATTAAATTAGTCTCATTATGTCATCTCTGTTTATTCACAACCCTTTACTGGGTAAAAAATACAGCTGTATGTTTAAACAACAGTGAGTATCAGCCCACTTTGGCAATATATGCAGCCACCATTTACTCTACCGTAGACAACACCTTGAGTTTCATGTCCTTTTACACTGTAGGACATCCAACATGACGTGAAGCGTCACAATTGGGAGTACTCACAGCAGGATCAACTCCATTACACCGGCTTCCCGGCCCCTGATAATCCAGAGGAGGTGAGCCGGTACCATATAGCCGAATAATACAGCTGTATTTTTTATCCAGTAAAGGGTTGTGAATAAACAGAGATGACATACTGGTCAAAAATATAAATATGATGCTACTATGATTTAAACAATAGTCAGCTGTCATCTCTGGTCCAGTTGGCCCACTTCCCTCTTACTTTACTGGAGATAGTAGAGAGAGCGTGCAGAGTAAAAGCTGGTGGAGCATTTAGCAGGTGGAAAGCAGAAGAAAAGAGACGAGAAGATGGTGGGGAAAAGGGGGACAGTATAGCTTGGTGAGCCGCAGAGGAGAAGGGTGGAGAAGTGAAGAAGTGGAGAGGAAAATGAGGAGGAGGTGGAAAAAAGGAAGCAGAGAGAAAGGGAGCAAAGGAGAAGTTGAAGAGGGGAAGGAGAGAGTAAAGACAAAGGGGTGGGGGAGGAGAAAGGACAGCAGAAGAACATCAGAAGGGCAATGTAGAAAAAGAGGAGGAGAACCACTTAGTGAGCGAGACAACACGAGACGGGAAGAGAGAGTCAGAGAAACAGAGGCAGTGAAAGAGAGAGAGAGAGAGAAAGATAGAGAGAGAGAGAGAGAGAGAGAGGAGGTATTTCTGAGTTAAGAGGAAGGGAAGGAAGTTGAGAATAGCCAAAAGAGAGTTGCGAAAGAGCAGGGCAAAAACCAAGGGCAGCAAGGAAGACCTTGAGAAAAAGAGGCAGAGCATGACAGGTGGAGGGAAGGGAATGTTTGAGAAATGAGAGAGAAACTGACAACCCGTTGAGGAAGGCAATGAGTGCAATACCAGTTCGGTTACAAGGGTTCTGTCTTGCTTTATTTTTCAAAGGTGACCTTAACCACTTACCTTTCACACCCCTCCATTTGGGCTTTGCTCCTTGTTCATAAACATTCTGGTGTTTTTGGCACCAGCAGCAGGACCGCTCAACAATTCCTTTAAAATGTGTTTTTTTAATTAATATTTTGGGGAGCAGTACACTGATAATATGCAGCCCCCTTATCCTGTGGCATCAGCAGAAGCAGGCCCTGCTGGCCAGAAGTCTGCTCGAAGTCCAGCACAGTCATGGTTGGGTTCGCGCTATCAAACCTCCCTGCTGTATTCTTCTTTCCATTCCCTCATCGCTGCAATGAAAACCTTTGTCTTAGCATAGGCCTACCCGGCAGGTAACAAATAATGGTAAGTGTATCATGATGCATAGCCATCTACTGTAACCCTTTTGGGAGAGCAGTTCAATATCTACATAGAAACTGCAAATGTTCGTATTGGTAAGGATGTGATATACCATATGACTTTTAAAGCCAAATTCCCAGCCAAAGATAGGATATAACTGATAAATGTATGACATGAAAGGTCAACTAAACACTTTTAGTTGTTTGTTCTGTTCTAAAGCACACAAAAATACTTTCTTTGCAGCAGAGCATCTTTTATTCAGTTAATCCCCAACGACATATCAACACCTTCTTTAAATAATATCATGAGGTGATTGTCCCTTGACAAAAGATCCCTAAGTGAGTTTGCAGAAGCTACACGTTCACCCATTTCCCTTTTGAATAGCACAGTCAGCACCGCTTTCTTGCCTTGCTACTGCCACTTGTAGATTCACTTGTAAAATGGAAAGGCAAAGCTACAGCTACAAATCCAAATCAAGAAGCAGTACAGGATGTGCCAGTCACTGTGCACATTGGGCACAGTTACATATTTTGGAAAGTCACATTGCTTCAAGCACATTATCATTTTAATTGTGCTCTTCCACATGGCCTGCACACAGATCAGACATCTCATGTTGTTCAGTGTCACAAGTGAGCAAGACATCCAATCCAGATGTTCTTCTTTCTTTTGCATGCTGGTACTTATCAAATTCACCTAAACAACATACATAATTACCTTATTCCCATGCCAGAAAAATGTGCATTAAAGGGCTGTAATTGCATACATTTTGGATAAAACTTTACATATAGCCTTGCTAATGCTTACTTCTAAAGAATCGTCTTATTCGGTTTGCAATCTCATTATTTGCTTTCTTTTTTAGCTGCCTGATAACATTTGCTTTTGAGACCAATTCACGTGTCCTCTTGAAGAACATAAGCCATCATTTTTTTACACAATCTCCGCAAGAAATGTCTCTCACTGCAGTCAGCAAACGTTTATCTGTAGCTTTCAAGATTTTTTAAAAACAATACCCCTCTTCTAATAAAAACCAAGGTAGCTAAGGTGGTAAGACAAAGCTCGGCTCAGATAAAGTGTATTGGAGTACTGTAATGGATTATGTTCTGCAATGGCATTAAAGCTCTAGCTTTTTTATTTTTACTGATATAAAATAATGCAGGTAATTCTGTTTCTGAAAGGAAGGTCTGCTAGTCAGACCTCCATTCATAAATGCGCAATGCCAAAATGAATGTGCACACATGTATTTTTGCATAGGCAGCCTCTTTGTGCCCTCAGCACCAGCCATTAACTTTCCCCAGGCAGCTTCAGTGTGGGGTTTCATGACAGTCACAGAATGTCAGAACTGAAAGGCTGGGTTAGGCCTCTAATGCAAAGTACGTTGGTTCGATGGAAATGGCACACTGGAAAAATGACATGCCAGCCCCAAAACTTTAACACAGGGAAGGGACCTAGTGAATGCAGAGAGAGTGTCTTGCTGAAAGTGGCACATGGAACACAGTAAAATGGAAAACACATATTGTGACAAAAGAAATAGGCCTGTCAATTCCAGCTGTCATATTAAAAATACTGGCGGTGCAAAGCAGGGGAAAGTCACTAATGCAGAAGGGCCTTGCATGTAGGGATAAGGCAAAATACAATGAAAGTATGCTTCTACATGAACAGCAGGGTTTCACTTTCAGTTGCCCCATTGAGAAACCAATACTGTGTGAAAGAGGAAATACACTGATTCAGAAGTGCATTGAACAGTGATAGCAAGATGCACATTTTTAAAAGGGAATACAAGGCTTCACATGAAAAAAGAATGTAACAAATTGAAAAGGCTTTTTTCTTGCACATGCAACATGCAAATCCCTTATGAGCCCAACAAAGACATGACTGTAGGTTGCTGCGCAGAGTTTTAAAGTACCATCCCCCATTGTAGATCTGCTTGGCTCGCTATCTGGAAGTCAGATCTCTGTGAAGCTAGAGCAGAAGGATTTGGCTCAAGCTTACCAGGTTTATATGACAGGCTGATTGACAACTCCTAAAAATACAAACTCATGATTTCAGAGGGCAGAGGTGAGCCATTAGCTGTAGGATAGGAATCTCTTCAGCACCCATTACCTCAAATAACGAAGAGCTAATGCATTTAACCCAACTTTAAGCCACCATTAGGCCAAGAGATTAACAGATGCTGTGTCCTCCCTGCAACTTAAAATTAAGAAATGAAACTGCATTTCATATTAATTATGTGGCCATAAACTTACATTAGAAATGTCATTTTACTCAGTAATTTAGAAACTGTGATACTTACAGGGTCTGATATTACAACTGTGCAGTTGTTTTAAATCTGAATCGTATCAAGTCAAATGTAGCTGTTTGTTACAAAAAGGAACAAGTGTGTTTTGTATTGAAGCTTTGTTTTGCACCACAGAGAAAGTGGTGTGTGTAACCATTGAAGGCATGTATTAATTGAACATATACTTAGAATAAATATATATTCTCCCTATACCCCGACTTGGTTCTAGGCTCATTGTTGGCAAAGGGGGATTTACGTGGCTCTATACGAGTCATAGATAGAGCTAGCTGAACCAAGAATAAATGGTGTACTGTGGGCCATCTTAGTTGGGTGGGGGAGGAACTCCATATGTTAGCTTGGTCTCCCAATATAGCATTACAAAAGGTCACACGTGCATCCCTGACTGCTGCTAGAACACAGAATTCCTGCATGCAGAGGTGGCGTTTTAATCTTCGGCACATCTATTTTCAAATTGAGAAAATGTTTGCCTCAGTCAGTCTGGTGGCACATAAATATGTACATATGTACATATAAGCCATGCCTTGTTGTGGCTAGGTGACTGCTAAGAGCACATAATTATACAGAGACATAGGGGGTCATTACAAGTATGGCGGTAGGGGCTTAACGGCACCGTTAAGGAAGGCGGTGCCGTTAAACCCCTAGCGCCATATTCCAAGGTCCCTTAGCGGGTCGCAGGAGGAACGGCTAGTCTGACAAGCTGTTCTTTGTGGGACCTGTTAAGGGACCTTGGAGCAAATAACGGGCCCGCAATTAGCGGGCCCGTTATTTGCTCCTTCCCCATTCCCATTGAGCCCTATGGGGGCTGAAATGGGAATGGGGAATGGTTTACTGAATGGCGACTTACAGGGTCCTCCAAGGTCGGAATGACCCGGTAAGTCCCCATTCAGTGAGACCAGACCCGGACCCGGGTTTGAAGGCAGCCATGGTGCTAATAGCGCCATGGCTACCTCCAAACTCGTAATGACCCCCATAAACTTGATATCACACTACTGGCAGCTCTGTGGGGCAGCCATTAGCACTGACGTAACAAAGACACTCTCACACCTCTGACCACTGGAGGCCCTTTGAAGTCAGCAGGCATGGGAAGGGAGCATAACTAGAGTAGCACGAGAGGAGTGGTGGGTTGAGAGAATGGTCTCACCATCTCAGTTTCTGTTAGTGCTCTCTTCCTTTTCCTGCTCCCTATAATTTCTGCAGTCACAGTATTCCTGGTGTGATGTCCAAAACCTGGAATTGACCCCTTACAGCAGTCTTAATTTAGACCAAGCCACCTGTGAACTTTTACCTTTATAAGGAGAGAGGCACCACCTCATTCTTTTAGACGTCTGCTGGGAGTGTAGCCCAATACAAAGACCTCCACCAGTGAGGTAAAGACAGAAGGCATCAAAGGCAGAGGAGAGCTCTGTCCCCTAACCACCACCAAGGAGCAGGCTCAGTGAATTGCTAGTGGACCAAGGCTGCACTGGAACCAGGCTCCTGTTCACTGGAGGAGAATGATCCCTTGTAGGTGCCAGCCTAGTTCACTGCAGTGGGAGTGCAGAATGGAAGGACTAACCTTGTACTAGAGCCCTTGGATTGGGACTCTGAGAAGCCCAGAAGCAGCTGGAATCCTGTTTCTCTGCCTTGAAACAGCTTTCGAGCTGCCACAGGACCGGAGGGCCTCTTTTGGAGCCCTACGCAAACTTTGAACTTGCGGCTGCATTTTGAGACATCCAGAGACATCCAGAGGGCAGCTAGACCCAATTCCGTGGGGCATCTCGAACAACCAAGCCACAGGCATGACCTTCGCCGGAGCAACCACTTCAAGTACCGACTCAACCTGCTGGAGCCATTGAATTCGCTGTGGTGGATGCCAACTCAACCCAGCAGAAACCCCTGTCTCAGCGTTGACTTGACTGCTGCCTGAACCATTCGCCGACATAGCTGTCACACTCACCTGTGTCTCTGCAGGAGCGATGGATGAGCCTCCCTTGACCCAGAGTTCTCACTTCCCCTGTTTCACCCGGAGGGATACCTGTAAAATACAAGGTGTACACTTAGACCTGAATTCACCTGATTCCCCTGGGCCCTTCACTTCTCTTAACTGTGTGCTGTGATTTCCCCTAAGGGCTTACCTTGATCTTTAGTAGGGTGTGCACTCCATCCTGCATTCGCAGAGGCGCGATTCACTCATGTGATTGATGCCAATGTCTGTAGGCTGCGTTCAGATGCCACACACTGTTTTATGCCTTCACAGCGAGGCCGAGTGTTCAAGCCGCCAGTTTCTTCACTGGCCATAAAGTGTCCAAAACTGTCCGTAATGTCTTTGTTTGCCGGCGTCTTTGTGGGTGAGTAGCGCTGAGTGTAGAAGCTAGCTGCTGGTAGGTATGCGCAGCGTCTTCAATTCGAGCCGCGCCTGGTAATGTCTCTCCCTTTTCCTTGCAGGAGAAATTATGTGGTAGTAGCGCCTCGAGTCTGGGTTCAGCGCTACTGGAGACTTGGTGGTTTGGTAAGTATGCACGGAGGCTTTGGTAAATATGCACCGGGTTGAGAGAAAGAGCAGCAAAATAAGTGTCTGCGTTATTGGGGCGAGCGCAATGAATAATGTCTCTTCTTTCTTTTGCAGGGGTTTGTGCGCTCATACAACAGACCTGGATCCCGGTGTCGCGGGAAGATCTGGTGAGTATGCACAGCGTTACTGATGAGCGCGTGTTAACCCAGTTCTTCTTTGTTCTTACAGGTGCCAGTGTCGAAGTCCCCTCTTGACTGGAGATTGCTGCGGCGCGGAATAAGAATGGAGGTTCTTCCGGAGCAGGTAAGCAGAAGCAGAATGATCCAGAGCGGGTAAGCAGAAGCAGGATGATCCGGAGCAGGTAAGCAGAAGCAGGATGATCCAGAGCAGGTAAGCAGAAGCATGATGATCTGGAGCAGGTAAGCAGAAGTAGGATGATCCAGAGCAGGTAAGCAGAGCTGACTACTCCAGAGCACGGTAAGTGTGTTGCTGATACAGCTCACAGTAAGCAACACGAAGCACTGGAAGAATATTGGGTGTGGCTTATATAGCCAGCCACACCCAAACACTAGAGAGCTCATGAATTGTCATGCACTTCCTGTTTGGCAACAGGAAGTGTTAACCAGGAAGTTACTACGAACACTAGGAAGGAATTAAAGGAGGGATCTGCTATGGGTTCTTTGTGTGCCTATGCCAGGCCTGCCAAGCCTCCACCCAGCTTGCCCCAACTACCTGCCTGATACCCAAGACAATAGCCTTACCATCTTGAATGCTGACTCGACGGTTCCTGAGCTTACCCCATCGAACTGACTCAACAATGTCTGCCAGTGGGATTGCACTGACTCAAAACATCTCAACATAAGCTTGACCGCAACCAAAGCACCAAGCTCAACACCGTCAAGAATAAAAGGTAAATGCAAAGCGGCCCTGGTCTATTTTTGGGACCATAGTGACCTCCCTTTTTCTCCCAAGACGCCGCCTTGAACAGTGACATTGCTGCCAATTGATTGCCTGATCACTCCTGCTCATGTACCCAGAGTCCCATTTCACAAGTCTACATTCTTTGTGATTCCGTTATAGGGGTGTTTATTTTTATATAGATTTATAGTTAGTTGATTGCATTTTTTGTTTAATTAACAGTCTCTTTTTTTATAGAAACTTGATTGGACAGTCTTTTATTTTGGATCCATTGCATTTCAGTAGTTTAGATTGCTACTGTTATCAGCTCACACTCCTCCTCAAACTATAGCCTGCCCTTGCCCGGCGCTATCACACAAGGTAAAGGAGATGTACCCTTTGGGCTGTGCCTGTATGACTGGGATCACTGCTGGTTTAGTAATAGTGTGGGGTTGAGTCAGGGATTTAGCCACTACTTATCTCTGTACTCCTGCAGAACAGTAGTCATTTTGTAACAAGCAAACTTTGCAAGGAAAGGGCATGTAATCACAAATGTCGTTCTAGCCTGTTAAACCATTTTTTAGGAGAGTTTAATCTGGTTTCTTTTCCATGTAAAGCAAAAGACTGAAAGGTGCAGCTCTCCAGATTATTTGCACTATGACTCATCTCCCATGATTCATCACCCTTGATTATGCTGGATAGGGCTGATGGTAGTTGTAGTCCAAAACAGCTGGAGAGCCAAGGTTGGAGACCTCTGACAGAAAGCCACAGAAGTGATTTTTTTAATTATAGACTGTGGTTGAAGGTTTTAGGAGAAACCTCCATGTGTCGTATCAAATTCTCTAATGAATGCCATAACAGGTTTAATGTATACAAGAAATCATATTTTTTTAGGAGGCTTCCCCCAAACTGATGGATGACGTCGGACGCCGGAGGAGGTCCTCGACGACGGCGCATCGACGTCATCGACGCAGGACGCAGACGCCGAAAAAAGTTTCCGAAGCAGCACAGCTGTGGTGATTACCTGTCATAGATATGGAATACGTCGGAGGACCCAATCCCCTCGAACATATTTTTTT